>NC_138768.1:793438782-793830540 GCF_965119305.1 Pelophylax lessonae | reverse complement strand
ACCAGTGTAGAGGGCACTCTTCCTCCCACTGACACCAATGTAGAGGGCACTTTTTCTCCCCACTGACACCAATGTAGAAGGCACTCTTCCTCCCACTAACATCAATGTAGAAGGCAGTTTTCCTCCAACCAACACTAATACTAGGGTATTCTTCCTTCAACTGACATCAATGTAGAGGGCACTCTTCCTCCCACTGCCACTAATGTAGAGGGCACTCTTCTGCCCACTGGCACCAATGCATTGGTTACTCCTCCTCCCACTGACACCAATATAAAGGGCACTCTTCCTCCAGCTGCCACCGATACTGAGGCATTCTTCTCCAGCTGACACCAATGTAGTGGGCACGCTTCTTCCTGCTGACACCAATGTAGAAGACACTCATCCTCCCATTGACACCAATGTAAAGGGTGTTCTTCCTCCCACTGACACCAGTTTAGAGGGAACTCTTCTTCCTAATGACACCAATGAATGGCAGGGGGAGATTAGAGAACTGAATGCATGGCTAAAGACCTGGTGAAAGAAGGAGGGATTTGGGTTTTTAGCACTGTTCTGACATTTCATTGGGGTGCAATCTATATGCTAAAGATGGTTTATAGATTATAATGGGGCAGACAGGTCAGACAGGGTTTAGCCCCTATTGGTGGGTTGAATGAGGAAAGATTAGCGGAGGGCTTTGGCAGGTGATATGAAGGTTCCCATGTTACAAACAACCACAGGAAATAGTACTATTTGTACTAAAAAAAAAAATATGCAACATAAGTGTGCAAAATGTGACAATGATATAAAGTGTTTGCTCACCAATGCCAGAAGTCTGCCAAGCAAAATAGGAGAGTTGGAAGCTCTGGTGCACATGGAGAAATAAAATGACACAGGCAGGAACCCTATGTCTCTCTGGGCGGATGTCATATGACGTCTGCCTGTTCTCGCCGCTCCTCCGCGCCTCCGGGGGTGCGCAGCGATCGGGATGGGGAGTGTCCCTCGGGACACAGTCCATCCCTGATCAGTGTAAAGAGCCAATAAAAAATGTCTCTTTACCATGTGACCAGCTGTGTCCAATAACAGCCGGCCCCATGCACTGTCCTTGTGCACGCGCTCATGCGTCCCCAGGGGCATGCAGAGCGGTGTTCGGGGATGGAGAGTGTCACTCTGACACAGTCCATCCCTGATCTGGGTAAAGAGCCAAGGAATTTGGCTCTTTACCATGTGACCGGCTGTGTCCAATCACAGCCGGCCACAGAATGTCAACAAACCGCGGTAACTAGCTGTTACCGGGCTCTCCTCCTCACACACCGATCCTGTGTGAGGAGGAGATTGCGGTAACAGCTAGTTACCGATTAGAGTGCACAGCAAACACACTGAGTACCTGTCATCAGAGTAGCCGAGTACCTGTCTCCAGCCCATCAGAGTACCCGAATACCTCTCTGTAGCCCATCATAGTACCCAAGTATCTCTCTGTAGCCCATCAGAGTACCCGAGTACCTATCTGCAGATCATCAGAGTACCCGAGTACCTATCTGCAGACCATCAGAGTACCCGAGTACCTGTCTCCAGCCCAGAGCACCCGAGTACCTGTCTCCAGCCCAGATCACCCGAGTACCTGTCTTCAGCCCAGAGTGCCCGAGTACCCATCTGCAGCCCATCAGATTTCCCGAGTACCTGTCTCTAGCCCATCAGAGTACCCAAGTACCTCTCTGCAGCCCATCAGAGTACCCGAGTACCTTTCTGAAACTGATCAGTGTACCTAAGTACCTGTCTGCAGTCCATCAGAGTATCTGAGTACCTATCTGCAGCCCATGCCTCCTATATTAGGTTTTGGGGTGTTTGCTTTCCAAAATGGGGTAATTTTGTGGGCGTTTCCATTGTCCTGGTGCTCCTGGGCCTTTAAAAGTGTGACTGGTTGTAATGAAATTACATGTGAAATGTATGCTCCTAGAATGCCTGAAGGTGCTACTTGGATGTTGGGCCTCTGTATGTGGCCAGGCTGTGCAAAAGTCTCACACATGTGGTATTGCCATACTCAGGAGGATTAGCAGAATGTATTTTGGGGTGTAATTTTTGCTATGTAAATGCTATGTGTTAGAAATATCTTATAAATTAAAATTGACAACTTTGTGTAAAAAAAATACAATTTAATTTTATATCCACATTTTCCAAAAACTTGTGGAAAAAAATGACACATTCAAAAGATTCATTATGCCTCATAGAATATACGTTGGGGTGTTTGCTTTCCAAAATGGGGACATTTTGTTGGTAATTCGATTGTTCTCGTGCTCCAGGGCCTTCAAAAGTGTGATACAAAAATGTGATAGGTCGTTAGGAAATTAGATGTGTAATTTATGCTCCTAGAACAACTGAGAGCGCACCTTGCTTGTTGGGCCTCTGTGTGTGGCCAGGCTGTGTAAAAGTCTCACACGTGTGGTATGGCCATACTCGGAAGAAGTAGCAGAATGTATTTTGGGGTGTAATTGCAAGTAAGCATATACTGTGTGTGATAAAAAAAACTTGTTATTATGCCAATTTTGTGTAAAAAAAAAAAAAAAGAATTCTTAATTTTCCTAAGAATTGTGGGAAAAAATTACAACTTCAAAAACTCACCATGCCTCTTACTAAATACCTTGGACTGTCTACTTTCCAAAAAGGGGTCATTTGGGGGGTATTTGTACTGTCCTGACATTTCAGGGCCTCAAGAATTTAGAAAGACCGTCGGTACATTATTATTATTATTATTATACAGGATTTATATAGCGCCAACAGTTTGCAAAGCGCTTTACAATGTGAAGGAAGACAATACAGTTACAATACAGTTCAAAACAGGAGGAACTAGAGGGCCCTGCTCATTAGAGCTTACAATCTAGAAGGGAGGGTCAAGTGAAACAAAAGGCAATAACTGTGGGGGATGGGTTGATGGAGAAAAGGAGGTACATTTGTTAAGGGTTGGTAGGATAGGCTTCTCTGAAGAGGAGGGTTTTCAGAGATCGCCTAAAAGCTAATAGAGTGGGGGATAATCGGACAGATAAGGGTAAGGAGTTCCATAGGATTGGAGAGGCTCTAGAAAAGTCCTGGAGGCGAGCATGGGAGGAGGTGATGAGTGAGCTAGAGAGCAGGAGGTTTTGAGAAGAACGAAGAGAGCGATTAGGTTGGTATTTTGAGATGAGGCTGGTGATGTAGCTGGGGGCTAGGCTGTGGATTGCTTTGTAAGATGTTGTAAGTATTTTGAATTGAATTCGTTGGGTGAGCGGAAGCCAGTGGAGGGCTTGACAGAGAGGAGCGGCGGACACTGAGCGATTGGTGAGGTGGACGAGTCTGGCGGCAGCATTCATGATGGATTGAAGGGGGGATAGCCTGTGTAGAGGTAAGCCAATGAGAAGGGAATTGCAGTAGTCGAGGCGTGAGATGACCAGGGAGTGAACTAGGAGTTTTGTTGTGTCTTTGGTTAGAAAGGGGCGTATTTTGGAGATGTTGCAGAGGCTGAGGCGGCAAGATTTGGACAGCGATTGGATGTGGGGTTTGAAGGAGAGTTCAGAGTCCAGGACAACACCTAAGACCTTGGCATGTGGGGATGGGCTGATGGTAATGCCATTGATCTTGACGGAGAAATCAGGGGAAGGGGCACGCGTTGGAGGAAAAATTATAAGTTCGGTTTTGGATGGATTTAGTTTGAGGAAGTGGTGAGACATCCAGACCGATATATCTGATAGTAAATTAGTGATGCGTGAGGAGACTGAGGGAGAGAGCTGAGGAGTGGATAGGTAGATTTGGGTATCGTCAGCGTAGAGGTGGTATTGGAAGCCGTGGGAGGCTATCAACTGACCTAGAGAGGAGGTGTAGATTGAAAATAGGAGGGGTCCAAGAACAGAGCCTTGGGGGACTCCAACAGAGAAGGGAAGAGGAGAGGAGGAAGTAGAATTGTAAGAAACGCTAAAGGTGCGGTTGGATAAGTAAGAAGATAACCAGTGAAGAGTACAGTCACGGAGACCAAAGGCATGGAGTTTTTTTGAGGAGGAGGGGATGGTCAACCGTATCAAAGGCAGCAGAAAGGTCCAGAAGTAGGAGTACAGAATAGTGTCCATTGGTTTTGGCCGTTAGCAGATCGTTTGTCAGCTTTAGGAGTGCAGTTTCAGTGGAGTGTTGAGGCCGAAATCCAGACTGAAGAGGATCAAGGAGGCTATTCTCGGCAAGGTGGTCGCACAGTTGGTTGTAGACTAGACGTTCGAGGAGTTTGGATGAAAAGGGGAGCAAGGAAATAGGGCATAGGTTGTTCAGATCAGTTGGGTCCAGTGAGGGCTTTTTAAGTATGGGGCTGACTAGTGCATGTTTTAGAGAGTTGGGGAAGATGCCAGAAGAGAGGGAGAGATTGAAGATGTGGGTTAGAGAGTGTAGAATAGGGCCAGAAGGTGAACGTAGCATTTGCGAGGGAACAGGATCCAGAGGGCAGGTTGTTAAGTGTACGTTAGCAATTAGTTTAGCAACCTCGGCTGTAGTGGCGGGGTTGAATGAGGGAAGTAATGATCGCACTTGTGGGCATGAAGCATAAGGCATGGAGGAAGGTATCTGAACAGCAACAATTTCCTTACGAATTGTGTCAATCTTCTGTTTGAAGTGGTTGGCAATCTCCTGGGCAGTGAGTGAGTCAGTGGGAGGGGGTAGTAGAGGACGGAGTAGAGAGTTAAAAGTAGCGAAGAGTTGCCGGGGGCGTGATGACAGGCTGTTAATGAAAGTGATAAAATAGGTCTGTTTGGCAGTGTGGAGACTGGAATTGTATTTTTGGAGGGCGGATTTATATTGGTTGAAATCCTTCTGAGACCGAGTCTTACGCCATAGGCGCTCAAGAGCACGGCTATGCTTTTTCAGACTCCTAGTGTTATCGGTTTGCCAAGGTTGAAGGGGTCGGGGCCTGATTCGGTGTGTGGTGAGGGGGGCCAATGTGTCCAGGGAGGCTAAGAGTGAAGTGTTGTAGACAGAAGTGGCTAGGTTGGTGCAGGACAGGGGTGCAATAGTGTCATAGAGGTGGCCGGTAGCAGAGTAGAGAAGAGAAGGGTTGAGATGGCGTAGGTTTCTGCGGGTAACTGTACGGTAGCTGGAGGGAGAGGAGGTGGAGTAGAGGGAGAGAGTGAAACTAATAAGGTAGTGATCAGAGAGAGGGAAAGGATTGTTGGAAAGGTTGTGCGGGGTGCATAGGTGGGAGAAAACAAGGTCAAGGATATTGCCTTCAGAGTGAGTAGAAGCGTGTATCCATTGCTTCAGGTCAAAGGAGGAGGTTAGATTGAGAAGTTTGGAAGTGGTAGGAGTGTTAGTATTAACAGGGATGTTGAAGTCGCCGAGAATGATTGTGGGGATTTCAGAAGAGAGAAAGTAGGGTAGCCAGGCGGAGAAGTCATCAAGAAAGGTTGATACTGGTCCAGGGGGGCGGTAGATCACAGCTATCCTTAGAGAGACAGGGGAGAAAAGACGAATGCAGTGTACCTCAAATGAGGAGAGTGACAGAGAGGGAGGCGGCTGAAGTACCTGAAAGGAGCTATGTGGGGCTAGAAGGATCCTGACACCCCCTCCCTTGCATCTGTTGGGTCTAGGGGAGTGAGTCCATAGAAGACCACCTTGGGATAGGGCAGCAGAAGATGCAGTGTCAGGCTCGTGCAGCCAGGTTTCGGTGATGGCGAGTAGATTAAATGAGTTAGCGATGAAAAGGTCATGGAGAGAGGTGAGTTTATTACAGACGGAGCGGGCGTTCCAAAGGGCACAAGAGAAAGGGAGTCCAGTCTTGGGAAGAAGAGAGATAGGAACTAGATTGTGCTGACTGCGACTGCAGCCAGAGGGTGTAGGGTATGTGGTGTCTCCAGAGGCCAGGAGAAGCAGAAAGGTGAGGGTGGTAATATGAGAGTGTGATTTATATGAGGGAACATGCCCCAGTTTCCTGGAGGATTTGTGTGCATGTGGATTTAGAAGTAGCAGGAGATGGTGAGTGCAGTAATAAGGTGAGGACAGAAGTGAGGGTGATATATATAAGATGTGGGGTGGAGAAGAGGGGTCAAGTAGAGAGAATTTAAGGATGGAGGATAGGGCAGTCAGAAGAAGTGCCAGAGAGTGCATTTTACCAGGATAGAGCTGAAGAGGTTTATAAAAAAAAAAAAAAAAGGAGGAGATCACCTGCAGTATATGTGGTGTATATCTCAGCCTGTGTTCCCTCACTTTGTGCATTCTCTGAAGTGCAGATTCAGAAGTGTGTCCCACTTAGCGAAATCGCCCCTACTTCGAGAAGAGAGCCCCCCGAGAGCAAACGTGCCCCCCCTGCACACGTGCCTTCCCCAAGTGATGTGCTGATTTTATACTATTAGACCTGGGGTGGGGGCTTATCCAATTAGTAATTAGGAATTGATAAATTAGGGCTGGACATATACTGCAGTTTCACTTCACAAAGATTTAAAGATAACTGGCAGATACCCCTAAAGGTTAAAGGCTATAATGGTTGTAAATTTAAGGTAAGAAAACATAGGAGGGATAGGCTACGGATGGATAAGCAAGTAAGCATACCACATAAACTGTATAGAAAACGCAGGGTACAGGAATATTCAGTTTGGGTTGCAATCCTAGATGGACATACCACATAAACTGTATAGAAAACGCAGGGTACAGGAATATTCAGTTTGGGTTGCAATCCTAGATGGACATACCACATAAACTCTATAGAAAACGCAGGGTACAGGAATATTCAGTTTGGGTTGCAATCCTAGATGGACATACCACATAAACTCTATAGAAAACGCAGGGTACAGGAATATTCAGTTTGGGTTGCAATCCTAGATGGACATACCACATAAACTGTATAGAAAACGCAGGGTACAGGAATATTCAGTTTGGGTTGCAATCCTAGATGGACATACCACATAAACTGTATAGAAAACGCAGGGTACAGGAATATTCAGTTTGTGATTAGGTGTGATCAATTTTCAATGACTGCCACCATAGCTTGTAGACTCTATAACTTTCACGCAGACTAAATAATATCCACTAATTTGGGTTCTTTTTACCAAAGATATGTAGCAGTATATAATTTGGCCCAAATTTATGAAAAAAAATACTTATTTGCAAAATTTTATAACAGAAACTAAAACAAAATGTTTTTTTTTTTTCCAAATTTTGGCTATTTTTTTACTTATATCGCAAAAAAATAAAAAGCCCAGTGATAATTAAATACCACCAAAAGAAAGTTCTATTTGTGTGAAAAAAATGATAAAAAAATTTGATTGGGTACAGCGTTGTAATTATTATTGAAAATTGGTCTGGGCAGGAAGAGGGTGAAAGTGCCCTGTATGGAAGGGGTTAATTAGTCTGAAGCATTAAGGGTGGAACTGTACATGGGTGCGCGTACTACAAAGGTTATCATTGGAGTTTGTTATAGACCTCCCAGTGTTAATGTTGAGGTGGAGACTCGCACAGATAGAAAGGGATGCTAGGGCTGGGACAGTGATAAAAATGGGGGATTGTAACTCCCCGGAAATTGACAGGAGTACTGGCAATGCTGGAACAGGTAAAGAGCAAAAATGTATAAACCTATTACAAGACAATTTTATGGTGCAGTTTATAGAGGCCCTGACTAGGAATGATGCTCTGCTGGACCTGGTAATCTCAAACCATGCCTATTACCAATATTCATATAAAAGAACATCTGGGTAGCAGTGACAATAACATGACTTAATTTAATTTTAGCTGTAAGCGACAAACACATGCAAGAAATATAACAACACCTAACTTTAAAAGAGCAAATTTTCCAAGGATGAGTGATGCTCTCCGAGACTTACACTGGGAGGGAATATTGGCATCGATGAGCACAGAATAGAATTATTCAAAAAGACTGTATGCAAACTCACTGCAAAGTATATTACCATGGGTAATAAGCATAAAAGGCTAAAAACAAAACCTATGTGGCTCACGAGCAAAGTTAAAAAAGCTATAAATAATAGTAAAAGAGCTTTTAAAAAATATAAAATGAAGGAACACTATCATCATTTAATCGTTACAAAGAATATAACAGAATATGTAAAAAGGAAATCAAGAACGCTAAAGTTCAAAACGAACGTCAGATTGCAAAAATTAGTAGGACAAACCCCAAACAATTATTCAAATATATTAATAGTATAAAAGTCAGATCTGAGCATGTAAGCCCTTTACAAAAAAATCTGGAATAGGTGACTGGGGATAAAGATAAGGGAAATGTATTAAATCGTTTCTTCCTCTCTGTGTATACAAAGGAACATGGGGGAACTCATGTCCATAATGGGGAAGGTATTGACACAGCCCCAAATGATCCACAATGGCTCAAAAGTGATATAGTCCAGAAATATTTAGAGAGAATAAAGGTGAATAAAGCACCTGGACCAGATAGCATCCACCCATGGATCCTAAAATAATTGAGTTGTCATTTCAAAACCATTGTTTCTAATTTTTAGGGACTCAATATTGACAGAAATAGTACCACTGGATTGGCGTAGGGCCAATGTGGTGCCCATGTTTAAAAAGGGATCAAAGTCTTTAACAAGTAACTATAGACCTGTTTCTTCAACTTCTATAGTTGGGAAGATACTAGGGAGTTTAATAAAAGACCACACTTACGAGTTTTTGCTGGAAAAAAATATTTTAAGCAACAGACAGCATAGATTCATAAAAGACAGAAGTTTTCAAACCAACCTGATTCTTTTTTTATGAGGTGGAAAGTAAAACCTTGGACAGAGGGGTAGCTGTGGACGTAGTATACTTGGATTTTGCAAAAGCGTTTGACACAGTTTCCCACACACAGATAATGTGTAGGGTAAAGTCTACAGACTTGGAAATATAAGTTTGTAAATGGATGGAAAACTGGCTAAACAACAGAATTCAGAGAGTAGTGGTTAGTGATTCTTACTCTGAATAGTCTAAGGTTATCAGTGGTGTACCCCAAGGATCATTGTTGGGACCCTTACTTTTTAATATATTTATAAATTATATGGGGGCTGGGATTAAAAGTACCTTTTCAGTGTTTGCAGATGACACCAAGCTATGCAGTGGAATAACGTCCTTACAGGATGTCTCCAACTTACGAGCCAACCTCAATGCACTGTTTAATTGGGCAACTATGTGGCAAATGAGGTTTATTGTTGATAAATGTAAAGTTATGCACTTGGGGGCTAAGTATATGCATGCATCAAACATACTAGGGGGAGTACAACTGGGGGAATCCATAATGTAGAGGGATCTGGGTTTTTTTTGTAGATCATAAGCTTAATAATAGCATGCAGTATCAAGATGCGGTTTCCAAAGCAAGCAAAGTCTTTTCTTGTATTAGGAGAGGTGTAGACTCCAGAGAGAGAGCGATGCAATTTTGCTCCTGTACAAATCATTCATAAGACCACATCTGGAATATGCAGTTTTCACATGCACCAGTTCTCAAAAAGGATATTGGGAACTAGAGAAAGTGCAGAGAACTGATAAAATGCATGAATGAGCTCAGCTATGAAGAAAGACTACAGGAACTGAATTTATTATCTTTTGAGAAAAAGAGATCAAGCGGGGATATGATCAACGTGTAAAAATACATAAGGGGGTCTATATAGTAATACTAACATTTATCTTTTTTACCTTCCTCTGGATCAACTGTGGGTATAGGATTGTGTATGTGAAATTGAATATTTTTTTTTTTTAGGGTTGAACTAGATGGACTTGTGTCTTTTTTCAACCTTACTAACTATGTAACAATTTAAATGGCACTCATCCTCCCATTGACACCAGTTTAGAGGGAACTTTTCCTCCCACTGACACCAATGTAAAAGCCACTTTTTCTCCCACAAACGCAAAAAAATGCGCTTGAAAAAACTGCTCAAATCCCGTGTGATCTCTGCAAAAAAAATAAAAAATAATATATATATATATATATATATATATATATATACAGTCAGCCTTTAGAACTACTTTAAATTTGAATATATTTGAATATATTTATAACTTTCAGTTTTTTTTCTCTGTAACAGTATCTGCTAGCAATGTGGCATTAAAAACATGCTTTTTTGCTGATGCGTGATATCTCTGTGATTTAACTATAGCTCAACAGACCTGTAGCAGCTGCACTCTGAGTTACTCACAGCTGCAGTTACCAATATATTAACAGCTGCAGATTTCTTTATTTAGTTTTTATCTTCATTGCACAAAATCCACCAAGAAATTCTGCACCAAATGATCTTAATTGTATAGAAGAGAGAGAACAACTTTAAAGTAAACTTTACTCCATTTAACATTAAACCTTGGGGCACAATGTGCCTGCTGTTACCTTCATTAGTCAAAAAAGGCCAATAAACACACAGAGAAGTATACAGTGTGCAGTATATAGTATACACAGTACATCGTATCCAGCTGTTGATCTGTTTGTAAAAAAAAAAGGTGGAGGTGAATATCTCCTCTTTTCTTGTGGACAGAACAACAGCTGATCACACCCCCCCCCCCCCCCCACAGCAAAATATACTTATCAAGTTGGCGGATAAGAGGGGTTCTGTTGCTGTAATAGATTCTCCAAATTATGAAAGAGAGGCTCTCTGCCAATGATCAGATATACATATCTACATATTGTCCGGTTAGTACTTATCCCATTGCCGTGGAATGAATAAAAAAAAAAATGGTTGCCAGTAAGGCTTTGAGTAACAGTATTAATAAAAACTTTTTATACCTTTATATCTGGTTACATATGTTTTTCTATATTTACCTAGGTACTTAAAGATAATGTGCACCCACTTGGAAAACTGTGGCAGAAATGGAGTCTGTTCGTGCACCTGCTTCTAACTGGATAATATCATAACTCCTTTAATACAGAGCACAAAACCATATCTTCATGATTTTTTACATAATTTTTTAATGGTGCCCACAGACTGCTTGGAATATATCAAGTTTATATACAAAAATATCACGTGATTTAGGAGTGCATGCATTTCAGCGGTTGTTGTGGGGTTCTAAATTGTATACTATATCTACATTTCTTCTTGACCTTTTACAACTGGTATTGCAGAAAATGTTTCCCTTTATAAGGACAATTACGAGGTGCCTCGCCCTTTGCTGGTATTGTTTTATTGATAAGATTTTTGCAGTATGGAGTGGCAACAGTGAGTCCTTATACCTGTTTGATAAATTTCTGAATCATCCTCTACCAGAGCTGGATTTTAATATGGTTTTTAAAAAGTATTCTATATATCTACTTCTAGAAACACAGATTTTTGGCAGTGATGAGAAGCTCATGAGTGACCTATATGTTAAGCCCACGAATCAATCAAAATCAATAACTTCATGATTCAAGTTTTTACCCATCAGGGGTACTTAAATCCATCCTCTGTAGTCAAATCAGCGGGTTAAGAGGATAGTAAGAGACATTATTGAAGGAAAGATTAAAAGAGATGGGAAGTAAATTAGAGACAAGGGGTTATTCTTCTACTGTACTTAAAAAGGAGTGAGCACAAGTACAAAAGTGATAAAAAACATCATTCGCTATCATCCTTTTTCATGGGAGGTTTATTCTATTATCAAAAAAAAACTGGTCCATCCTGTGCAATAATTACCCTGATGTCCCAGAGTTGATGCATCCACCCCTCCCTTCTTATCGAAAGGGATGTTCTATTTCCAATTGTGAGGTATGATCAGACTTCTTTCCAGCTGCCAAATCCATAAGTACATAACAACTGCAGTTTTATACCAAAAACCAGAAGTGGTGGCAACAGAGAGCCAATACTCAAGAAAAGGGAGGTTTATTGGATTGCATCTCTTTCTTAAAGCATTGTATTTGTTTTTTACTTTTTATTTTATTTTTTATTTTGCAATTTTTATATATTTAATTTTTCGTATGTTTTAGATACATTTACTATATACTTTTTACATATTTAAATGTTTGTGCCTTTATTTCAGGTTACTTTGGGAGAGAAATATTTGTTATTGCTGAACAACAGATCATTGTATATACTTATTTGCAATTTCTACCTAGAATTGGAGGACGGTCCAGTCTCAGTGATTCATACGTTTTGTATTACTATGTGATTGCATCTTGATATTATGTTTCCAGCTCCTTTGTGTATACTGTATATATTTACCAACACAGTGAATATCGAGTGCAGGGGTCCGATAGGCTCCACTCTGTCTCACATACAAATGTGCAATAGGGTCACCGCACACCTATTTTCTTTACATAAGGTAGAAAGCTTTTTCATTTTTCAATGCATAAATTCATACAAGTTCACATATATGTCCTTGCCAGCATGTATAAATGTATGCAATGAAAAATACAAAACCTTTTCTCTTTTGAGTGAAAACAAACTAGGTGTACAATGACCTTATTGGACACACAGCATATACAGTATGATTATGCTGTATGCATGTATATATATATATATATATAAATAATTATATATATATATATATATATATATATATATATATATATATATATATATTTACTTTGAAGGGGGCAATTTGAACTCCTGAAACCCCTAGAAGTTGTTGCACCGCTAATAAAGGGGAAACTTTAATTTAAAGCTTTCCTAACTTTTTATTAGGCGCTCTACATATTTCTCTTTGTATGATCATAACCGCGGTTCCACCACTTCCTTCCTGCACTCTAGAATTGTGAACAGCCGTAAACAGTACTTGCACCTCCTGAAATTAAAAGGTCCAATGAAATTCTTTGAACCACCAATACAGATCCTGCACTACATTCCTAATTAGTTTCTACACTTACATGCCACTCAGGCAGCCTCACTAGACAAAAAGGTTATAGTTGGTGTTGGGGGTGTAATAGCCCCAAATGCCCTGCAGAATGTGTCACCAGGCAGGTAGCAGCACATACGTTTCTGTGAAGCTCATCATTTTATTTTTATTTTTTTGCAGGAAAGTTTTGACCAGGAAGGTTGGCAACGCTGTAAAGGCCTGTGTTAAATAGTTTTGGCCTGAAATCAATGGCATTAGTTTAAGATGCTTCTTAGCTTATCCAGAATGTATTGACAAGTCAATTTGTCCTGTAGTTAACCTCCATCTGATCTGCATTTGGCCATCTTCAAGCTGGTTTTGAATTCCTATAGACTTGTATGAGAATGCAAAACCCATCTTACAACAAGTCTATTGACACATGAAAAAATAATAATAACTCAAAGCATGTATCCAGCAAAATCATGGGTCCCATGTCCCTGCTGGGAAAATTCACCAATGGTGACCACGCAGGAAATTAAATGAATCTGCCTTGTAGGAACACAAAAGGCACTAAAACCTTATAGAAATTATAATCCTTACACTTGGGATTTCACAGCACTGTCCCTCACAGGTTTTAACAAAATCCAAGCATCCCGCAGATCTTACCTGTATCCCACTACTGGCTAAGCACTGGAAGACTCATTTACCTGGTTTTGGGTTATTTGTTGCTCTGTCAGGGGGGATGATCTGCTTCCTGACATGAGCCTATAGTTCTTGTAGAGGGAATCAGTAGGATACAGAGCAGGGACAGGTAAGTAATCAACAAAATACCCAGGACCCCCACTGACAAAAATATCCCCCACTCTAACCCCACCAAGCACTGGTTCCCCTTTTCCCTCTGCAGAGCACTAGTGCCCCTCTCCCTTCACCCTCCACAGAGCATAAGTGCTCTTCTCTCCCCCAATGGAGCACTAGTACTCCCATCTCCATCCCCTCCCCCCACAGAGCAGTGGTTGACCATGTTTCCCTCCACTGAGCACCAATGACCCTACTCTCTCCCACTGAGCAGCAGTGCCCCTCCTTCGCTCCAGTGGGGCATTTTTCTTTTATTGACCCCCAATGTCAAGAATTTTTTTTTTCTTCCTGTTGACCACCAACTCCAGACATTTTTTCCTCCCTTTAATTACCCACGCCAACATTTTTTCCTCCAACTGCAATCTATGAATTCTATGCATTATGATAAAAAAATCTTTCGGTGGGCAGCAGCCTCCCTAATACATACCTGAGCCCCCTCTTAGTCCAGTAATGTTGCACAAGAGCAACAGAGCCCGGGGACACTCCCTCCTCATTGGCTGAGACGACAGTGAGTTCCATTGGCTCCCGATGCTGTCAATCAATGTCAGTAAGCCAATGAGGAGAGAGAGGGGACGGGTTCGACCTGCAGCTCTGTTCCTGAATGGACACACAGAGCAGCGGCTTGGCTTGGGTGCCCTCATAGCAAGCTGCTTGCTGTAGGGGCACTCGGGGGGAGGGCCAGGAGCACTGGTGGGGGAGCCAAGAAAAGGAGGATCTGGGCTGCTCTGTGCAAAACCACTACACAGAGCAAATAAGTATAACATGTTTGCTGTTTAAAAAAAAAAACAAAAAAAAAAACTTAATTAAAATTTTAGTTTTGACTTTACTATCTGGTTTGGTGCCTTTTTTTTCTTTTTTTAATTCAGCACTACTATTTGGTATTAAGTATTACTTTCGGTGATTTCCTGTGATATTGTGTGTTTGTACACGCAACCTGGTGTGTCAGATGGTCTGAGGTTCTTAAGAAGGTTGAAGAAAAGAACAGCGGGCCCATTCTATCCAGCGGCTCCTATGAGGGTAGTGCTACCTGTGCATATCTACACCTACTCCCAATTTAGACAGAAGCCAATAAACCTACCAGCATGTCTTTGGAGTGTGGGAGGAAACTGAAGTACCTGGAGGAAGCTCAACAAGGACAAGGCGATCATACAAATTCCAGGCAGATAGGGTAGTGGTTGAGATCTAAGCCCATGGCCCCAGTGTTGCCAGCCAGAAGTACTAAACACAACTTAACTTTGCTGCCACTAAACCATACTACTTTAGGTGACACTGAATATCAAATTTAGCCACACCCACTTTTCACCATTCTTCATGTTTCCTCCTTTCCATGTTGTCCCTCTTTCTCAAACTCTCATATTGGGAGGTATGTTTCCGAAATGGCTATACAAACAGCAATAACAAAATGACAAAATTTTAACCCACTATTGTCCAAAATGGAAACAAAAAATAAATATAGCTGTGCTTCAAAAAGCCAAGTTGACATGCCAAGATTGTGTTATTAAAGGAATCACTGTCTATCAGGGGCCAGCTTGTGCTTACTTCATGTAATGCTAAATGTCACACAGTTAATATTTGATTGATGCAAATACATTTTAATTAATTTTGCTGTTTCACGTCACTTGAGCACAAAATGAAATGTAATTTATTGGACTTTCTGTAGAATGTAATGTGAATGAGATTGTCTCACTAGGTGTAAATCACAAATGTCCTATTTTGATTTAACAGTCTGACTTCCCACTGGCATACAATTAATTTTGTTCCCATCCCTCCCACGGTTCCAATCCTACAGCCCTGCCAGGACGGCACTTACTGAATTCCTGCTCAGCATTCTTATCAATGTAGAAGTGTGAGGAAATAAACATGATTTTATCACAGTCATACCTTTGATTTTACCTCAACGATGGATGGGAATAGGGGACAAGAGAAGTGTGTTCAAATGAATTTCAGAGAAAAAACTTTAGAAGGAAAACCTTGTTTTATAGATGAGTAGAGAAATGGAAAATTTCAAATGAAAAGTGCAAACTTGCTTTAAATAATCTACCCTTTTAAAATTTTGTGTACTATTGCTTTCATTTTTTTTTTTTTTTGCTTTTTCACTGTCTGTTTGACAGGTTTAGTATAATTGAAATTGGCTTCTTTATTTCAAATAGATTCTCTTTTGAAGTTATAGACATTATGATGACAACAGTAACCAATTGTATAGAAAAAGAAGGTATAGTAGTAGTAGAGTAAGTAGTACGCTACTACTAAGAAACTTTTGTGAGATACTGTATATATATATATATATATGTATATACTGTATATATATATATATATATATATATATATAGTATCTCACAAACATTTGTATGTTACAGGTCCTCTAACCACTTAAAACGCTTTGTCCCTAAAAAAAGTTTTACATGATGTTGCAGGAATTACTTTGGGGCAAGAGAAGAGCTTTCAAGCTGAATATGCCTGACCATGAACTTTAAGATATATATATATATCTATATATATATATATATATATATATATATATATACTGTATATATATAGATATATATACAGTATGTCACAAAAGTGAGTATACCCCTCACATCTTTTTAAATATTTGATTCCATCTTTTCATGTGACAACACTGAAGAAATTACACTTTGCTACAATGTAAAGTGTAAATTTGCTGTCCTCTCAAAATAACTCAACACACAGTCATTAATGTCTAAACCGCAGGCAACAAAAGTGAGTACACCCCTAAGTGAACATGTCCAAATTGGGCCCAAAGTGTCAATATTTTGTGTGGCCACCATTATTTTCCAGCACTGCCTTAACCCTCTTGGGCATGGAGTTCCCCAGAGCTTCACAGGTTGCCACTGGAGTCCTCTTCCACTCCTCCATGATGACATCACAGAGCTGGTGGATGTTAGAGACCTTGCGCTCCTCCACCTTCGGTTTGAGGATGCCCCACAGATGCTCAATAGGGTTTAGGTCTGGAGACATGCTTGACCAGTCCATCACCTTTACCCTCACCCTATTTAGCAAGGCAGTGGTTTTGGAGGTGTGTTTGGGGTCTTTACCATGTTGGAATACTGCTCTGCGGCCCAGTCTCCAAAGGGAGGGGATCATGCTCTGCTTAAATATGTCACAGTACATGTTGGTATTCATGGCTCCCTCAATGAACTGTAGCTTCCCAATGCTGGCAGCACCCATGCAGCCCCAGACCATGACACTTCCACCACCATTCTTGACTGTAGGCAAGACACACTTGTCTTTTTACTCCTCACCTGGTTTCCATCACACATGCTTAACACCATCTGAACCAAATCTTGGTCTCATCAGACCACAGGACATGGTTCCAGTAATCCAGGTCCTTAATTGTCTTCAGCAAACTGTTTGCGGGTTTTCTTGTTCATCATCTTTGGAAGAGGCTTCCTTCTGGGACGACAGCCATGCAGACCAATTTGATGCAGTGTGCGGCTTGTGGTCTGAGCACTGACAGGCTGACCCCCCCTTCAATCAATGCAGCAATGCTGGCAGCACTCATACATCTATTTCCCAAAGACATCCTCTGGATATGATGCTGAGCACATGCACTCAACTTCTTTGGTCCATCATGGCGAGGCCTGTTCTAAATGGAACCTGTCCTGATTAACCACTGTATGGTCTTGGCCACCGTGCTGCAGCTCAGTGTCTTGGCAATCTTCTTATAGCCTAGGTCATCTTTATGCAGAGCAACAATTCTTTTTTCAGATCCTCAGGGAGTTCTTTGCCATGAGGTGCCATGTTGAACTTTAAGTGACCAGTATGAGATAGTGAGAGCAATAACACCAAATTTAACACACCTGCTCCCCATTCACACCCGAGACCTTGTAACACTAATGAGTCACATGACATCGGGGAGGGAAATGGCTAATTGGGCCCAATTTGGACATGTTCACTTAGGGGTGTACTCACTTTTGTTGCCTGCGGTTTAGACATTAATGGCTGTGTGTTGAGTTATTTTGAAGGGACAGAAAATGTATACTGTTATTCAAACTGTACACTCACTACTTTACATTGTAGCAAAGTGTAATTTCTTCAGTGTTGTCACATGAAAAGATATAATAAAATATTTACAAAAATGTGAGGGGTGTACTCACTTTTGTGATATACTGTGTATATATATATATATATATATATATATATATCTTAAAGTTCATGGTCAGGCATATTAAGCTTAAAATCTCTTCTCTTGCCCCAAATTAATTCCTGCAACATCATGTAAAACTGTTTTAGGGACAAAGTGTTTTAAATTGTTAGAGGACCTGTAACATACAAAAGTTTGGAGAAAGCCATTTTTAATAGGCTTACTCTATCCACATCAGGGACGTTAAACTGGGATCAAATAGTTTTTGGAATTAAGTGTGCATATTAGGGGATGACATTGCATTGAAATAGTTTGCTTGGGTTCTTGGTATAGGGACCCCTGGCTATGGAATTTTCACCTTGTACTATATCAAGGGATTTTATGTGCCCCATGATGGTGTGGCCCTAGTGAGATAAAGTGACTTGTATCAATATACTGTATATCGATACAATAACCAGAAATTTAGCCATAGTGATTGATGAGTGAAAAAAATAATGGCAAGGGATTGCTAAGTGTGAGAAATATATAAAGGTTATCTGCAAAAGCTGTTATCTTGAAAAGTCTATTACCTATGGATGCTCCTTGAAAAGTTGGTAGGGACTCCATGAATTGCAATAGGGGGTGTAATACAAGGTTGAATAATATAGGTGTAGCCAGGTGCTTGACTAAGAATGGAGAGCAAGCAAAGCACTAACTGCAGTCGTTCTCTGCAGCTGCTGCCTCTCAGTGCTGAACTGGTTAACAGCTATAGTATGTAAGCAAGTGGAGGAAGCTGCTGAGCAGGAAGAGTTCAAAAGACTGAGTCAGGCAGTACAGTACTGTGGGAAATATAGTTCTAAAAGTGGCACTGCATAACACAAATTAATGGACACTGAATGAGCTGTGTACTTCACTGCCCACAATTCCTGGGATACAGAGGAGAAGGACAGGATGGCTTTCCCAGGCAAAATTCTACTAGGGAGATCTGTGCAGTGCAGGGGGAGAATGAGAGGACCGTGCTGTGGGGACCATCCCAGAGGAAAGAGAGACTGAGCTACTGGAAACACCTTTGCTGTGCTGAGGACCAGAATGCAGAGCTGTGACCTGAGTGCTGAGGGACTGAGTTATCACCAGAATACAGTTACACTGTGCTGAGGACTGGAGTCTTCCCAGGCAACCCAGAAAAAGCGGAAACTTAATCAGAAGGACCACTGCTGCTGGGTCTGGTGAAAGAGCCTTGCAGCCATAGCTTATTGCTACCACAAGAGATTGAGCTCTTGGGAACTGACTATACAGCTTTTTTTTTTATAGCTCTACTACTGCCTGCAGGCCTTATTGACTGTCCCCATGTGTGCCAATGGTACCAAAGGGCCCCAATGTTAGCTAGTTAATGAGTCAGGACTAAAGGCTGCTCCTCTACAGTTGCTACACAGAGACCTTTGACCCTTTGCTTAGTTTAAGAGGTACTTATCAGGGGATGCTGCACTATACCCTAGCCGTTTCCTTAGAGTGCAATTTAGCCTAGTTACAGTAAATCTAATCATATTGCAGTTTATAGGCACCGTTTATTGCTAAATTGGCTGATTTACGTGTTGATTCCAGTCTAGTGGTACAAAACCCCATTCTAAGTTACTTTGACATATCTATTACTCTGTCTAGCAGGCTGTGTCCCTAATCTACTTTTTGTGTGCTCATTTATGCTCAAACCACTATTTTTTTCCCACCCGTACCAATATATTGAGTTAATTTACCACTAAACAGTCTTGTGTCTATTATCTGGTAGTAACTCACAACCAGGTTAAATGTATCTATACGCTTGTCCCTATGCATTTATGGAGTGACTTTCATTTAACCAGGTGTATCAAAGGACCTGAGGTTCTTCTTGGAGTCGAGGTGCAGAACAGAGAACCCACATTACCAATTAACCTTTGGGGGCAGCTCTCCATAGGAAAGAGAAGACAACCTTGTCTAGTGCCTCAAAACATGAAAATAGAGAAATATTGATCATTTATTATTAACTTAGTAGAGGGAGTATTGTAGATATATTGAATATAAGAGGAGAATATGTGCATAAAGGCTCTGGTGTCAAGACTTAAAGGGGCAATTATATTTTGTCAAAAATAGCATTTAAAACCAAAAGCTTGGGAGGAGAGTGTGGGGAAGGCCTTAATTTGGATTGAATCTTGGCCAGTAAAGTAGTTCATATGACTAGTGGGGAGTGTTTATTACACATGAAGCCTAACCGATAAGAAGTAAATAGCCTTGGAAAGTGGGTTTAGATACAGTCTACATGATTTTGGTATAAAGTTTGTAGTCTGTATTAAGTAGCAATCTGGGTCTGTAGGACTGGACCTGTTTAGGCTTTTTCCCTGGTTTAAGAATAAGAGTGGTATATACTTTGATAAAGTATTATGGGTATGAATAGTAATATAGAGATCATTTAAACCCGATGACACTTCTTAAACTATAGGATTTTTTTTTCCTTCCAGTAAAAGCACAGATTTAAAAGCACTTTTTTTTCCAGTAACAACACCGATGCAGGGACATTTTTTACTTCCAGTGACACTACCGATCTAGGGACACTTTTTCCTTGGCCAGTGTTAGCCCCGTATTTCTACACCAGTTTTAAACTCTTCAATTTGCTTCAGTGTAATACAAATATTGGTATTAGTTTATTACATGCCACAAGCATTACATATATTTCGGCACATGCTGTTATTGGTCCTGTTTCCTTCTTCATCCAAAAGGAAAGAGGGGGTTCAGGCTGGAAGCAGCTTCCTATCTTTGCCCTGAGGACTGGATTACATTGCCTTAGCATTGTCTTCCTTACATTTACTGTATACTGGGAAGGAATAGGTAACCTAAAATGGTGAACCCATTTTATATTCCCTTTCTCTTCATTTATTTCTGAAACTATTCTCAAATTTTAAAAATACACTGAATAGGACATTGTCTTTCCCATATCTGTACTGGGCAGGAATAAGGAACCGATAACTGTGAATCAGTTTAATATTGCTTTTCTCTCTATTCAAGGAAGCTCTTAGCAATAGGCACTACCCTAGGATGGCCTATGTGTAATTAATGGAATAAAAACAAATACAACATATGTTTTTTTGTTAAAGTTTTCTTCATCTGTGCATTATTTTTTATTGCCTAGACTTTGGAAGAGTATATATAGATTATTATTTTAAAGCACAGCTGGACATTTGGTATAGCGATTTCTTGTTTTGACCGGGGTCACAGCTCTTGTAGACCTTCAGGCTGTCCAGTAATATAATATAATCGCTAAGTAGATGAGACATGCGAGGTCACATATTTTCCTACTGTTAAAATACTCAACAATTCCCCCTGCTTTTATCAGTTAAAGTTGACTTTACATTAATATTTAAAGGCTGAGTGTTTCACATTACAACCCTTCCTCAAAGAAGAATAAAGTTAGCTGGTTTCAGGAGAGATTTGTAAAAAACAGAGGGGATCCTGAGGGAACTTAGCAATTCAAGGCTTTGGGAATCTAGGGAATAAGAAGAAAAAAATTAAAGAAAAAAAAAAAAACACGAAAAATGGCCCTGACACATTTCTGAATTACGGAAGGGACATTGCAAAGGGCAAACAACATGACAAGCTTTTGTATAGTGTCTGTCTCTTGGTTTAAAAGCTATTTTCCATTGGTCCCCTTGGTAGTTTAAAACTATGTTATTAGCTCTGCAAACATCTAACCAAGGAAAGTCTTAGAGATTGCATTAGATCAAGAGATTCTCTGTTATTGGCAAGGGGCATTTATTTGTAATTGGTATATTATTAAGGTCCTCTAATCAATTAAATTCTGTTGGCAAACAAATCTGCACCTGTAGAAAATACAAACAGATATATAATGCCTTATTCTTTTATGGATAGCTTGGGTCCCTGACCAGGTTCTAAATTCCTCCCAGGAAGTTGCTCAAGGGGCAACCATAAGGTGCATGGGGAAGTAAGATTCATGCAAGATCTTTTGCAATACATTTAACAATTATGGAAAAGCAAACCCGCCCTTTACTCCAGTCAATCTAGGGGTTATTCTAATGGGTTTTTATACAACACTACACCAGGTTGCAAGGTTGAAGGTTCAATTGCCATAACCCCTTTGGGGATGGTGAAAGGAGAAGCCACATGTCTGCAGGGAAAATAAATATTCTAAGTTAGTTTTCCATATTGAAGGACATGGCCAATCATCATGTGAGGATTTCTTGCTTGAAATCCATGTAGTTAGAGAAAGGATGGCATAGGGTGCTTTATGCCCCTAGCAGAATGATGATAGTCCATTGCTAATGAGCATAGACAACAGAAATGATCTGGGCTTTCCCAGAATGTTCATTGGTACAGATAATGTACTGCAGACAACTCCTGAAGTATGAGTGGTGATAAGCAAGCCGGGGGGGGGGGGGGTAAATTGATTGTAAACCCTTACATATACCAAGTGAAGTGAATGGCCTTAGGTGATACAAGATTAAAAAATTACCCTACAAAAGTTGTACATGGTTGTATGTAGTATTTTCTCCTCTACATCCATTCAAAGTCTAGAATTTATAAAACTTCTATGAGCTGTCAAAAATAGGGGGGCGGAGAGCTAAAAATTTCACTCTGCAGAGTTCAGTGAGGAAAGCTCTGGGAGCTGTTTGGAGGGAAGGGACACATCCCCCTCCGCACAACACATAGGAACAGAGCTGAGGCTGGCAATCATCTGGAGCTCCCTGCCCTGTCACCTTTTTTTCCTTGTGTTAGGAAAACTTATCAGAAGTGATTTATGCTGACAGCAGAGGAATGAAGCAGCAGACAGAAATGACACTTAGTGCTCTGGATAGAGAAAAGTACACACTATAGAGCTATATGTTTTTTTTCATATTTCATGTCTGAGGTTTACAGCCACTTTAGGTTTGGCTAAGGTTCAAAGAACCCAGCGGGATTTCCTCAAACCCTGCACCAAGTGCCAAACCCTACTGGGGTCTATGAGAGACAAAATTATTTTTTCTGCCCTGTTTCAGGGCTATAAGCAAGCTAGTGTTGTAAAAATGGCACGGGGAGTTGAGATCTGCATGAGGGACATCCACTGTCGTCCACAGCAAACAGTACCCGCAAACATTTTCTCTCAATGCGAGCTGCTGCCCAAAGATATTGCCCCCACAACTACTGATGCTAAATGACAGATCCCTTGCATTGCTTTAATTTAAAAAAAACATTCTGGTTGATCACTTTAAAAACCTTGTACCTAGACTATTGCTGTAGTACTAAAATAGACCAGATAGATCACAAAATAAAACCTGTGCTTTATATCCAGTCACACTAGTTGTTTTAAAAGTACCATTTATCAAATAATGAGATAAATAATTACTGGATGGCAGTATTACAAAAATAAATCATTGTTTGCTCTTCAAAAATAAGGTTTAGGTATAATTTCCTTATAATAGGTATTGATATAATATTTGGAAAATTAATAATTGCTCTGGTCTACAGATAAGTGTATTTGGGACAATTTGGGCAAATGATGAATTACCTCAGGCTTCTGCTTCCCTCCTTCTGGGGCTGGAGGGCCAATGCAAATTTCAACCCTCTGACAGATTCATTCAGGATACCACTTTTAACACTAAGGGGTTTTGGATTGGGAGTCCCTGCCCCCTTTAATATAAAATAGTACACTTTTTTTTATTATAGCAGCACCACCACAGTGAAGTGCAGATATCTTGTTTAAAGATAATCATTGCCCCTTGGAATCACATTGCAATTGATCTTTTGGATTGCTTTACCAGATCACTCTGTGGTGCATAAGGAGTAAACAGCTTCTAGATAGAGTATGTTTGAGTGCATCTATAAATATAAATCTGTTCCTGGAAGATGTATTTTACTAATGAAAACCTTCAGATTGATCAGTGCTTATTATGTATGCTATGGCAATTTTTGACTCTCCTGGGATGTTTAACCCTGTTGATAGGTTTTAGTTTTTCTTTATTAGAAGCTTCCAAACAAAATTGTCATTTACAAATATTTGCATTTTATGGTAGCTGTAAAATCTTTGTAGAAAATAGAAAATACTTGGTGATCCTACCATTTGTTTGAGTTTCTTTAATTCTGGTGGCAACACTGCAGGCTGATCTAGCCTCTTCAGCGTTGCTGCCCTTGTGCGTATGGTCCACTTTTGTTTCCAGAAAAGCCATACTCTGTTCTCCTCATATCCCAGATACCCACATCACAAGTGGGCAGCCCTAGCTAGGTGATACAAAGCGGCTCCTCCAGTGAGCCTTGCTGTCCTAATAGGTCAAAACCGAATAGTTTTACTTTACATCTCGACAGAGTAATAATCCCAAAAATTATAAATACAGTACTAGGACAGTATTATTCTTTTTTTTTTCACTGAGCTGGAGTGACGTAATAATTTTTGTGCAACCTATTTCTGCACAGCTAGGGGTAAAAGATGGGAAAACAGCAGAAGACCAGACCAGGATCACGCGTATGTATTGATCATGTGACCTGTATCAAAAACCTAAAAAAAAAGTTATTTTGACTACTATTATTGTTGCGGTTTATGACTAAAATGTTTACTGTTATTCTTCCTAAGCTATATGCCCAAGTTAATATGGAAGGGCTTACATACACTTTAAGTTTATTATATTTCTTTGTTTATTAATATTTTAATCATCATTTGCAAGACAGGCTTTACTGACATTTAAAAAAAGATCAAAATTTACTGTTGGCAGGACGTGTGTTATTGTGCAAAGGCCATTTACAGAAATTAAAAAAGACAAGACAAACATGACATAGACAAGTGCTTTTTATCCTTCACTAAGTCTGCCAACTGCCAGGTCTTGATGTTGATTAGCTAACATCATTAGATTCACTGAAGTAAACTTCAAAATTAAATATGTAACCCATGCACAATATTTTAATGAGCAAATTCAATAGTGAAAATCAAAATGTAAAGGCATGTTCTCACCTTGCCAAAACTCCCTTTTCCGATAGCGCGTAATATTTGAAAGTGGTCAAAATTAACTGGAAGAGAAATAAGAAAAATCAGATTTAGAAGTCATAAATCATATATACCAGTTATACAGGAATATTTTAATGTGATAATAAATGTTTTTTTTTAAATGACAAACATGGTAAACGTACAATACCTGCTCTGTGCTATGGTTTAGTAGAGAGCAGCCCTGATCCTCCTCTTTTTGGGTCCTCCCATGGCTCTCCTGGCTCCTCCCTCCTGCCTGAACAGGTTCACTCCCAAGCCACTGCTCTGTGTGTCCATTCACACAAACAGCGTGTTTCGACCCCGCTCCTACTTTCTCCTCATTGGCTCACTGGCTGTGATTGACAGCAGTGGGAGCCAATGAGGAGGAAGAGACCTGGGAGAGCTGAAGCACTTGTGCATTTTGCTGGATCGAGATGAGGCTCACTTAGGTTTTAGGGGGGCTGGGGGCACTGCTGAACACCTGAGCCTTTATAACTACTATAATATATGAGTTCTATAATCTATGTAGTCATCTCTATCTATGCAGGATTACTTACACTACAAAGACAAAAAGCAGGATATAAAACAGATTAAAGCTTTTGTTGCTTCCAAAACTTAATATTACTGAAAGCTAGAAAGCTGTGCCCCCAAAAAAGCAGGCAGAGGGCAAAGGGCTAGTCACCAATATAGTCTGTGGTCTCCGGGAAGCTGATATTTCCCCCTTTACTGACTTACTATGCCATGTTCTGCATTGTATCTTTGTGTAGAGGTGGCCACATTGACTGAGGCAAGGATTTCCTTCCTCATTTCAGATCCTGAATCTAGAAGAACCGTGAGCAGCAGAATAGTGATATCACCAAATCTCACTCTTCAGCTAAATTCACACTGACATTAAAAGCAGGCATTTGAGAAGTGTTAAAAACACCTATCAAACACCTATGCAAATGATACAATGAATGATACAGTGCTGTTCACACTATCAAAATCTAAAGCGTTAGGGTCGCTTCAAAACTGAAGCCTCATGTTAGGTCAGGAGATGTTTCAAGCCTTGCAACGCCTCCCATTCAAGTCTATGGTAATGCTTTGCAAACGCTTTGGCAGGCGGTTGCGGGGCCTTAAGATGAGTTTATTTCCTGTGATGGAATAGATGTTCATAGAGCAGTTTTGACGTGCCTTAGCGCACATCAATTACTTCAAAACTGCCCATAGGGCGTTTGGGGAACATTTTTAACTCATCATTAACAATTGTAAAATCCCAGTCTAACGCCCATACTAAAGCTCATTACCTCGAGCCTAACGCCCATACTAATGCTATAGGAGCATTTGTTAAGCATCAGAAATTTAGTCAAGTGTGAACAAGCCCTTAGTCTCCTGAGACTAGCAGTCAGGGGCAGCAGTACCTTGAATCTCACACTGCAAATATACAGCAATGAGGCTGTAGGCACAGGAGTAGCTAGACACACTCACATACCACTGCTGTTTGACTAAAGTTTCATTCCTATAACATACATATTCCAAGAGGCTCCAGGAGCAGGGACATGTCATTCTTGCCTGGGCAAGAATGGAGGTGAAGGGTTACATAGAAAAAAAAAGGTAAATAAATATAAAAAGAAAATCGAATTTTTGTGGACAGGGAAAAAATCCAACGAGAAAAAGTGTTTCTGGTAAGTTAAGGCCCCCTTTTACAAAATGGAGCAAGGATGTCAACTGCAGAGCATTCATCTAGAGCAGCCTTTTTCAACCAGGGTGCCCAGGCACCCTGGTGTGCCTTCAGCTTCCTTCAGGGGTTCCTTGGGAAAATGCCTAAAAATTGATCACAATTTGTATACAAGCCATCAGTTGGATAAAGCCTGCCTTTTAGTTACACAAAGCCAAAGTTTTTATTTGTGTACTATTATAACCTTCTAGGCGCTGGCATCCTTGCAACCTATGATGCCATTGGTTGATAAGAAAGACATCAGGTGCCTGCACAACATCCTTGTTTGCTTCTCCCCTGCCCCTCTCTATCAGCACTGGGTATTTGCTGTTATATTATTAAAAGTATATTTGCTTTGGAGGAAAAAAAACACCTCTAAAGTTGAGTGTCCTATGTGTGTGGATGTTGCTGCATTATGTAAAACTATTAGTTCAGTTTTTTGCATTTTAGAATGGGGTGCCTCGAAATTGGGCAGAATTTCAAAAGGGAGCCTTGACTAAACACAATTTGAGAAACACTGATCTAGAGCAACCAATCCGATTTTATTTTTCAATCTTTATAAACATTTAAAAAAAATGTGGTTGGTTGCTATGAGCCACCACTCCATTGTTACCCCTGTTAGTTGTTAGAGAATTAAGTATGTCTTTATAATCATTTATGTATAAGGCTGACTGTGACTCCATTTTGTTCTGCTTGAATACAATCTAACTGGTTTTAAATGCCCTATACTATATATGGTAATGGCTAGATTTCAGAGTTTGTAAGATGAAGCTTCTTCCCCTTTAAGGAAATGGCAATAAAAACAGACATTCCTCATTGTCCTGGGGGAAGGGTTAAGTCAGGATGTTTAACTGTATATAAATGTGCCAGCTAGTTTAAGAAGGCAGACAAGTCTCAGATAAGAAGCCAACTAGGCTAGCTACTGTGTATGGTGCCCTACACCATGGGTCACAGGCGGCTAGAACCGGTGGGTGAATATCTGACAATCTCCTGTACTTGTCTCCTCGTATGTGAGAAATAAATCTTTCCTTGTATCAGTTCGTGGTCTAAAGGTGATTTCCCTTACATTAGTTTTGCGTTAATTTAGGTAAGTTACCCCACAAGATAATAGCAGTCTTTAAATACAAAATGCAGGCTGTTGCAGACTTATAGCTTTTTTTTTTTTTTTTAGCAGAGAACTACCATTGTAAACGAATGCATTCAGACATAAATATGATTCCTGGTGACAAATCTACTTTAAGACCTTGCTAAAAGCAGGCAAAACACAGAGGAAAGATAAAAAGAGATTTATCTGCTAACATTAGAAGTGTTAAGTTTGAATAACCAGCAATATTTTATTTGAAGATAAAACATTTAAAGCTCTATTCCCCCAAGGCTTATCTTTCTAGGAAAGTTTTAGGAAAGCAGAATAGTATAACATAGGTTTTGTCCCCTGTGCCCTTACCTCAACTGATAAACTTGCAGTTTATTAATAACATTTTACTAAATTTAATAGTGTTGTATCTCAGATTAGTTTAGCACATTTTAATTGAATTATAGTTTAATTAGCAAAATATCACTGGATTCCTCATAGCAATCTCCTCCCTTGTGCTCTTTCCCTAAACTATTATTATTATTCTTTTTTTTTTTTATTATCATCATTAACTGTAGCAATCTTTAAAGTAAAGAAATGCCGGAGTGCTATGCTGTCAATTCCAAACTTTTTTCTGCCTGTGTCCACCTATGGAGAATTGATGTCTCTGGAGGTGCAACAGGATGTTAGGAGAAATCTGAATGGAATTTCCATCTTTGACAGTTGTCATTGTATCAGGTGGCCATATTGAACGATTTCCCTCATGTCTTGTTCAGGTGACACCTGAAAATTGCTGAATTTCCCACATTTTTTGTCTTTTGCAAAAGGTTACAAGGGCATTTAGTGAGGCTTAATCTTCCAACAGGAAAAAGAAGCAAAAAAAAAAAAAAAAAACAACTTGAAAAAGTGTTTACTCTTCTCTACTCTTTCCAACACTATGTAAAAAAAATCTTTGCCTTTATGTACTATTTAAAAGTCACTTTAACCACTTTAAGACTGGAAGGATTTGCCCCCTTGATGACCAGACCCTGTTTTGCGATTTTAACGGACAATTGTGCGGTCGTGCGACGCAGTACCCAAAACAAAACTATGTCCTTTTTTCCCACAAATAGAGCTTTCTTTTGGTTATTTGATCACCTCTGCAATTTTTATTTTTTGCGGTGTAAACAAAAAAAGAGCGACAATTCTGAAAAAAAAAACAATATTTTTCACATTCTGCTATATGACATTCTCAAAAAAAAAATTAAAAAATCCAAATTTTTTAACATTTTAGGCCAATTTGTTTTCTGCTACATATTTTTGGTAAAATAAAATCGCAATAAGCGTATTTTGATTGGTTTGCGCAAAAGTTATTGCGTCTACTAACTATGAGAAAGATTTATGTAATTTTTATTGTTTTTTTTTACTAGTAATGGTGGCAATCTGCGTTTTTTTGCCGGACTGCGGGACTTATGGCGGACCGATCAGACCCTTAACTGAAGTTTTTGACACTTTTGGGGGTACCAGTGGCATTACTACAGCAATCAGTGCTAAAAATATGCACTGTTAGTCAGAGCCGCCTGACCAGTGCATCGGCTTCCCCGCTGCCGAGTGGGGTTGGGAGCGTGCCGCCGGTGGCGCGCCCTCGCCCCCTAGCTTCCCACGCGCGACCGATGTAGACCTACGTCGGTTTGTGCAGGAGAGCCACCCTGCCACAGTAAATAATTGGTGGGTGGTCGGAAAGTGATTAAGAAATCATAGAAAAGGCATATTTGATGCTTCATGAAATGAAAAGGAATATCTGATGAGATGCATTTTTTTTCCAGGACTGGGGAGTATTTGTTGGCATAATGAAGGCAGTTTTAAAGAAAGGGGAATAAAGAACTGCAAAATGAGTGAAAAGTATTGAGTGGTGAGCAGGAAGGAAGGGAAAATAAATACGTAAAATAAAAATTCCAGTTGAATACATGGAGTGTAAAGGTAATGTATAGCGTTCTTTCATATAGTCTGTTTATTTTATTTTTTTGTGTTGCTTATTGGTTAGGTACATGTGAAATACACTATATTGCCAACAGTATTGGGACGCCTGCCTTTACACGCACATTAACTTTAATGACATCCAAGTCTTAGTCCGTAGGGTTCAATATTGAGTTTGCCCACCCTTTGCAACTATAACAGCTTCAACTCTTCTGGGAAAGCTGTCCGCAAGGTTTAGGAGTGTGTCTAAGGGAATGTTTGATCCTTTTTCCAGGAACGCATTTGTGAGGTCAGGCACTGATGTTGGACGAGAAGGCCTGGTTCACAGTCTCCACTCTAATTCATCCCAAAGATGTTTTATCAGGTTGAGGTCAGAACTCTGTGCAGGCCAGCCAAGTTCCTCCCCCCCCAAACTCGCTCATCCATGTCTTTATGGACCTTGCTTTGTGCACTGGTGTGCAGTCATGTTGGAACAGGAAGGGAACATCCCTAAACTTGTCCCACAAAGTTGGAAGCATAAAATTGTTCACAATGTCTTGATATGCTGATGCCTTAAGAGTTCCCTTCACTGGAACTAATGGGCCAAGCCCAACCCCTGAAAAACAACCCCACACTATAATCCCCCCTCCACCTAATGATTTGGACCAGTGCACAAAGCAAGGTCCATAAAGACATGGATGAGTGAGTTTGGGTTACCTGAGGAACTTGATCTGACCTGATCTCAACCCAATAGAACACCTTTGGGTTCAAACTTTCCCATAGACACACTCCTAAACCTTGTGGATAGCCTTACCAGAAGAGTTGAAGCTGTTATAGCTGCAAAGGGTGGGCCAACTCATTATTGAACCCTACAGACTAAGACTGGGATGCCATTAAAGTTCATGTGTGTGTAAAGGCAGGCGCCCCAATACTTTTGACAATATAGTGTATATCATATAAATATTTCCCTAAATGTACTACTTGCCAAACAGCCAGACAGCGAGTTTTTCCAGTTTTGAGACATTTTTGTGAATAGTCTGGTATAATTTAAACTCCTGCAGTTTACATTTATTAACACAAACATGCAGCTGAAAAATTCAGAAAAGAGACACACCCCTCCCTTGGCACATACAAATTCTCAATTAGACAGAGCCAGCCATAACGTGAGCAGGCAGTACTGTATTTTTTTGTTAAAAACCTAGTTACAGTATATCTGGAAAATAGGTGACATGGAAACACTCTGCATAAGCCCTCGGTCAAACCAGTATGACTTCAGGCAGGACATACGATTTACAAATCGTGAAAAATTATGAAAAATCACCCACGTCAGGAGGCAAATATATATATTGGGTGTTGATACAATTAAAGATAACGATTTTAAATATCTAAAGATTTTTTAAAAATTTTAGAAAAAAAAATTATAAATTTGAGCAGCTGCAGTAGCCCGGCCTGCTAAAGCCAAATAGTGGAAAAATGTAGGAGGAAAGTAACAATGTACCTTCTGCTGTGACACAGCGCTTGCTAAAAATAGGCACTCTGAATTTGGGCATGTGCAAAAAAATTTTAGAATATAAGTGCCTAACCTCCCTGGCGGTATCCGCGAGTGTGGTTTGGGGTGGAATTTTAGTGCCATTAGCGGTAACCCCGAGCCACACTCGGGGTACCACCAGGGAGCATCACTGGATCCTGGTAGAGGTTACTTACCTTGTCCCCGGGATCCCGCGATGTGTCACTGCAGCATACGGCGGCCGGATCTTCCGCCTGATGCTGTGAGCCCCGGCTTCCGTCTCCTGCGAGCGTCACATCGCAGGGGGGTGGAACCAGCGGCAAATTCAAATAGTAAAACACACAAACACACTGATATATTGTAATCCTATTGGATTACATTACAAAATTAAAAACAAATTGACATTAGTTTGCCCCCCAGTGTCCTTTCCTGCAGTTTTAATGTACTTTTTTAAAATATATATATAAAATATATATATCTATATATTATATATATATATATATATATATATATATATATATATATATATATATATATATATATATATATATATATATACGTATATATATATATATATATATATATATACAGTATATATATATATATATATATATATATATATATATACACTTTATCTTATTTATAGTTATTTATTATATTATAATTTATGATTTTGTGTTTCAAACTTTATCATACCTGAGATGTTATAAAGAAGAACGCGCAGTAAAAAAAAATCATATGTAAATAGTTGGGCTGCTCGTCTTTATCCACCTGCCGACCGGTCACGTTGACCCGACTGCGGCAAAGTGGCTCGATATCGTCCAGTGACGTAGACCTACGCCGCTGGACTCCTCTCCCTGTGGGCGGCGCGCGCTCGCGGCCAGAGGCAGGCTCCCGCTGTATTCAGTCACAGCGGGAGTCGGGCCAGGGGAGGAGAGTCGGTGATCACCGCCGCTCTTCCCCGATCGTCAGGGATCGAGTGGGGAGATCCGCCCGCTTGTGTAAACAAAGCGGGCGGATCTCCTAAGTGACAAACAGTGACAGATTGCAGGATTTAGCATAGCTGAACCTGCAATCTGTGCCTGTGTCACACAGTCCCCTCCCCCCACACACGTTAGTAAGCACCAGGCATACATTAACCCCTCCATCTCCAATAAAATTAACCCCTTCCCTGCCAGTGTCATTTTTACAGTAACAGTGCATATTTATAGCACTGATTACTGTAATAATGTCACTGGTACCCCCAAAAGTGTCAAAAATGTCAGTCAAGGGTCCGATCTGTCCGTGGCAATGTCGCAGTCCCACAAAAAAATCGCAGATTGCTGCCTGATCGCCGCCATTACTAGTTAAAAAAAAATGACATAAATTTCCTGTAGTTAGTAGCTGCGATAACTTTTGCGCAAACCAATCAAAACACGCTTATTGCAATTTTTTTTACCAAAAATATGTAGCAGAAAACAAATTGGCCTAAAATGTTAAAAAATTTAGATTTTTACATTTTTGGGGGGGAATTTCATATAAAAAAATGTGAAAAATATTGTTATTTTTTTCAAAATTGACGCTCTTTTTTTGTTTATAGCGCAAAAAGTAAAAATCGCACAGGGGATCAAATACCACCAAAAGAAAGCTCTGTTTATGCAGAAAAAAGGACATAAATTTAGTTTGGGTACAGAATTGCACGACCGTGCAATTGTCCGTTAAAATAATGCAGTGCCGAATCGCAAAATATGGCCTGGTCAGGAATGGGGTAAAATCTTCCAGTCTTAAAGCGGTTAAAAATATGTTAATTGAGAATTTTTTTGTCAAAGACATGTAGCTAAATACATTTTGGCCTAAATATATGACAAAAATTTAATATATTTGATATTTTTTAACTGTCAAAGTAGAAAAATATTGTTATTTTTTCACAATTGACTCATTTTTTTATTAATATCGCAAAAAATGAAAATCGCACCGGTGATCAAATACCACCAAAAGAAAGCTCTGTTTGTGGGAAAAAAAGGACGTAAATTTTGTTTGTGTACGGCATTGCATGACCGCGCAATTGTCAGTTAAAATCACACAGTGCCGAATCGCAAAAAGTGGCCTGGACGTAGGACAGCAAAATCCTCCGGTGGCAAAGTGGTTAAGAATTACATGCAAAATAATTGTATCGCTTTAAGCACCTAAAATCGGAAACAATCATACCGCCAGGGAGGTTAAAAACAATGGTAATGGGAGCAGTGCTAGCCTATAAATAACCCCTGAAGATAAGGATTGAATAGGAATGGAACCCTCTGTGTAGATAAAGTGCAGTGGCTATGCTGTAAATAACATATAAATACACATTTATATCTATACACATAAATGGATGGATTATTTATTCCATTTATGTGTATATATATATAAACTTGTATTATTATGTTATTTATAGCTTAACCACTGCACTTTATCCTATTTATTTCATCCATTTATGTGTATGTATATATATATATATATATATATATATATATATATATACAGTATATATATCAATTTGTATTTATATGTTATTTATAGCATAGCCACTGCACTTTATCTACACAGAGGGTTCCATACCTATTCAATCCTTATCTTCAGGGGTTATTTATAGGCTAACACTGCACCCAATACCATTGTTTTTAAGCACTTATATTCTAAAATATTTTTGCACGTGTCCAATTCAGAGCACCTATTTTTAGCAAGCATTGTGTCGCGGGAGAAGGTACATTGTTACTTTCCGTCTACATTTTGATTTACAAATCGTACCTGAAGTAGCATCTAATGTGTTTCTTTGGCAGTGTCTCAACAGATACGATTTCAAGTAGAACGATTTGGGAAGTAATTCATGCATTACTTTTTAACCACTTAAGCCCCGAAAGATTTTACCCCCTTCCTGACCAGAGCCTATTTTGGGATTCGGCACTGCGTGACTTTAACGGACAATTGCGCGGTCGTGCGATGCTGTACCTAAACTAATTTGACGTCCTTTTTTTCCCACAAACAGAGCTTTCTTTTGGTGGTATTTGATCACCTGTGCGATTTTTTGATCATGCGCTATAAACAAAAAAAGAGCGTCAATTTTGCAAAAATAACAATATTTTTCAAATTTTTTTATATGAAATTCCCCCAAAAAAATGTAAAAATCAAAATTTTTTAACATTTTATGCCAATTTTTTTTTTTTTTTTGCAAAAAAACGTATTTTGATTGGTTTGCACAAAAGTTATTGCGTTTACTAACAGAGGGAAAGATTTTTGTCATTTTTGTTGTTTTTTTTTTTAACGTGTAATGGCGGCAATCTGCATTTTTATTTGCGGAACTGCGACATTGGGGCGGACAGTTCGGACCCTTGACTGACATTTTTGACACTTTGGGGGTTACCAGTGACATTACTACAGTAATCAGTGCTATACATATGCACTGTTACTGTAAAAATGACACTGGCAGTGAAGGGGTTAACTTTTTTTGAGAGGGAGGGGTTAAGTGTGTCCCTAGGGGCGTGTTTCTAACTGTGATTGGCTGTGGCTTGATGTGTAAAAACAGTGATCAACGGTCCTACATAGTAGAACCGTATGATCACTATTCCTACACAGGGGAGAATGACAGGCGGCTTTGTTTACGTTAGCCGTCTGCCTATCTCCCGGTGTAACGGACGATCGCGAGTGCCCAGCGGACATCAATTCCACCGGGCACACGCGCAGGAGAGTCCCTGACCATGCAGGAGCGGGAGCGCGCCTCCGGCGGCGCACGCTCGCTCCCTAGAGCCTCACAGGCTAGCGACCTAGCCCTACGTCGCTTTGCCTGTGAGGGGCTGACCGCCGCCGTAAATAGTCGTGCGGCGGTCGGCAAGTGGTTAAGGACTTCAGCACAGTTTCACTGCCATAGAATATAATGTAAATCGGGCTGCAAATCGTACCTGTGTCTATATCAGCACTACTTGAGCCCTAAAAAAGGCAAATATTAACCCTTTACTAGTTAAACTTTTGTTCATAACATCACTGTTCCTCCCTCTGACATGGACAGCCCCTCTCACAGAAGTAGTGCTGAAATAGTGTTGAAGTCGGACTTTAAAGTGTGACCACAGGCTTAAACACTGATTTTTAAAATAAGTATTTTATAAAAAATAGTGAGAAACTACATATAGGTTTTATGAACTTGAAAATGTTACATAAATAATGTAGCACTAACTCCCTTAGAAGCCGTTGTATTTGCTTAAGTCCCCCTCGGCGCCCAGTGATGACCTGACAATTACAGACACAGCATTGAAATTGGCCTTATTAAAGCAGAAATAAGCCATGTAATGGAACTGAGTAAATTGTTTACAATAACAGTACAAATCCAATATCACTCATGGCATAAGCTTGAGTGCAGCCAAGGTAATATCATTCATTCCCATTAGCTGTCTGTGAAACAGCCAGCCACAATGTGCTAGAGAATGATGCTGGCACAGCTGAGACAACAGTAACTACCCTGTAAGTAGCATGAGGGCAATGTTGAAAGAAAGCAACAATAACTATTTGTAACAGCAGTGCTGCCTAACTTCTTTACAAATGCTCTGCTTAACCAGTGGTCAGTGGAATGACAAGTCTGCCGGCATTGGGGCCCTTGAATTTTACCTCAGAATGCTCACTTAAAAAGCAAGAGCATTTGAAATTCCAAGGTAGAGTAGGAGTGTTGCAATCCCCTGAGGCAAAACTCCAATGGTAGCCACAAAGCTTTAGTGAGCAATAGGTCAGTTAAATATACAGAGGTGGCCTAAAGCTTTCTGACCACACCAATGAAGCACAAGTGCCCTCCTGTCAACAATCTGTCCCCTAACAAGCAGTCCTGTAAGATGGAGTGAAGGAAGGCTGCAGTACTTCTGAATGGATGATGGCTGACAAAGGATGTAGGCCGCGCTATCCCTGGCTGGTCTCTGCACTGCTGACACTTTTCTCGGATGGGTTCAGGAGAAAGACATCCTGCTATATGATGGGCCTCTCTCTTGAGCCTGCACATACTTGTTGGTCCTTGAAGCACTCTCTCTCTCTCTCTTTGGGTTACACCATGTGCCCCAGCTCTGCAGACTTCCCCCTCATGACCCCCCACTCAAGCTTGGGCTTCCTGGACTTCCCTTTGTATGGACTACTCCCCCTGGCTCAGTACTCTGTCCTCTGGTTCAATTGCATTTTTACCACTTACAACCACCCTTCTGAAAGCTGCAAAAGCATCCAGATGAGTGTATATGTATAATGTTTCCATGGCAACAACTATACTCCCCTCACATTCAGCTGCCAGTACTGCCATCCAATGGGACCCATTTAAGTGAATGGGAATGCACCAAAGCTGCCCTGCAACTATGTGCAATGCAATTACAGGCACCTCCTTATTGTCCTTCAAATGCCTCTGAAAAGTAATCTACTGGAGATTGCTTTTTATCGGAGCAGCAAGGTCTGTCTTGCCTCTAAATCTAGCTTATATGTCAGTTTTTCCACAGTATGTAACACACCTCGAACATAAGTGCCACTTAACTTCACCTAGGCATCCCTCAGCCATGAAATTTTCAAGAATTTTCAATTTTTACAGTTTAACTTTCAAGCCATTTTAAACCTTCCAACCTGCACCTTGTGTTTGACTGTGTAAGATGTGCATTGATCATGTAGTTTCATGGTGTCATCTGTTGGCCTGTATGTATAGTATGTAGCACACTTCCCAACTTTTTGCAATAGGAATAAAGGAACAACTATTAGCAGAAAAATGCAGGCATAGGCCACCCCCCCCCCCCATTTTGCACGCCCCTTAAAGGAGAATTATACAAACAAAATAATTAGTTAAACCCAAAAGTGTTTTTTTTTTTAAACCACCACTATTCCTTTATATTGGCTTTTAAAATGTACCAATGCAGCCATTTAGAAATTGGATGAAAGGTTTAGCACTGGGAAACACTTTTTGAAAGATAAATAGTGACTTTTATATACAACTATATAGATCAGACCAACATAAGGGACAGATAAGGACAGAGGGACTTTGTTTCAAATCAAGGACAATCCTACAAAATCAGGGACAGTTGGGAGCTATGATATAGTAGAGTAAATCTGCACATTTTGGTGTCAGAAGTTTCTATTTGTGTTCCCAACATGAGGCATGCTGCATGGCACTGCACAGGTTAATGTATGACCTCTATATGTAGTCTAAGAACTGACACTTCCTGTGAAGAAACAACATATTCCACAATCCCTTGGTAATTAGATGTAACACAGCCACAATTAGGCAGAGCATTCACAGAGAGATCATAATGCTGGATGTGTTTTCGGCACATTAGCACACTCACATTTGTGACCAACACAGAGAATTGATGGGGCATAATTTGTGCTCTGCATGACTCAAAACAATAAGTTGCCTGTCACTTTAGTGAATAGGGGAAATACGTATGAATGAATACAAAGAATTTGGGGGATCGAACAGCCACGACACTACAAACTTCAGCCACAACATGTGAGCCCATTATTACATGATAAGGCAAACAAATGATGCAGGGAAACAACTACACTAATAACTAGTTAAAACAACAAAACATTTGTTACAATGTCTTAAAACATTATTAAAATCTTTGCTCCAATGCAAATTTTTTTACTCTTTTTTTTTTTTTCTTTAGCTATGGTGCATATATATGCCCAGTCCCCCATGTCAGTCATTTTACAATCCCTTGCCCATTCGCCAAGAAAATGGGCAGAAGAGAATTTTAACATTTGGCTCCCATTGACATCATTTAGGTTCAGATTCGACACTCCAACTTCTTTAACTTCATCAAACCTGCCTTTTAACCAACCCAAGTACAGCTCTCATCCCTACTGATAGTTATGTCAGAGAAAGAAGCAGACAGCTAAAGGTAGGCGGAGGAAAGATATACACTATAGATTTAACCATTTAATGCCTGAAAATAGTGGAAGATCAGAAAGCAGAGCAGCAAGACATGTGCCAAGCAGTAGTTTTCTGTGCCAAGTGAAACGTTGTGTTGTCTTTCAGTACCTATAGTAAAGGTGCTGAAAAAGGTAGGGAAGGATCTTAAATTGTTTTAAGGATCAGATTAAGGGTACAGTCAAAGGTTAGGCAGTCATGGTTAAAATGTAAAAAAATGTGGTTATGTAAACAATTGTTATTTTACAAATAAACATTTAGTATATGACAATGGATTTTCAAACCACTATGGGTTACCTTACACAGCTTTAATTCTCTGCAATTAGGTTGGTTGGTTTCCATTGAAACATCAAAGGAAATTGTCTGATAAGCATCAAGGCATTGTGATCAGTTATGTAGTTCTGTGTACAAATTATACCTTGAGCTATCTTATCATTGTAATTGGTATATATACTGAATACTTCAAATTAATACTCTTAATCACATAAATTATTGATATTATGTAACTATTACATTAATCATTTAATAATTTTTTATCACGTTTAATTTATATGTATCATGTATTAAAATATGTCATATGATATTATGTTTTATCAATATATGCACCTATTTTTTCAATAATTTAAAAGTAAACTTTTACACTTGTACACTGCGGTTTTTACTTCTTTTGCTTGTAAGTATGTTTTTATTGCTTTGGGGCCAATAAATTATTGTAACATACTATACTATCTGCGGTCCTTCTATTTCATATTTGGGGCTTACGGAGGTCTTTTCTGGAGCGATCCCCTGCAAGACATCCCGATCTTGGATCACCCCCATCGAGCCAGAGTGTATTAGTCCAACGGATCCTACAGGCATTAGAGACTCATCATTGTGGTGAGTAGGGAACCTAGAGGGTTTGCCATTCACCTGAGCACCGATTGGATAACTATTTTTGCACTTGAGCACTTTATTGGATTCATCACTACAAGGACTGGTTTATCACACTTTAAATATTTATTGTCAATTACTTTTTTAATATTTTTTCACCAATTACCTATTTTATTAATTCACACATAGATTGCTAGCGCTGTTTTAAATTAGTTTATTACATGCCTTGAGCTACTGACCTTTGTAAACAACAGGCTTTTAATCGACATAGGCTAAGTGGAAAGATCTATGAAAGAAGTCTAAAGCCCTGCCTACTTGTAAAGTTAAAAGCTGTGTAATATTCACATTAAACATTTTATAATAACCTGGCAAGAACATAATCATAAAACATAAAGGGAGAAAATATGCGCACAGCCTCTATACTTAGCCTTAATCATGCACAAAATGCCCCTTTTGTATATCAACTCCACTGGTTTAACCACTTCCAGCCCAAGGACGTCATATGACGTCCTGGAATTTGAGTGGAGATATCTGAATGATGCCTGCAGTTGCAAGCATCCTTCAGATATCATCTTTTGCAGCTGGCGATTCCCTGCACCGTAAGAACAATCATAGCTGCATCTCAGCCGCTTGACCGTTCTTACAGGCGGAAGGAGGGGACTTCCCCCCTTCCCGCCGTCCTCCGTCCCTCCGCTGCCCTCCGGTGCTTGCGATCAGCGAGCCAGAGAAGGAATCTGCCAGCGGTGGAAGTTCACCATAGAAAATACCGAGGACTAGATGGTTCCTAGTGGTCTCTATGACTCCCAGAGGCCAAGGCATGACATTACGACGTCACTTCTGGCCTGGAAGTTGTAAATATTGCTGTGTACTCGGCTGGAAAGGCCGAGAATATTTTTTGTATCTCAGTCTATTCTGCCTAGCGGGCCCACATCTCTCCAAACAGAGGACCTGCCATACCCTATTCCTATTGCAAGGGATATTTACAATCCCTGAAATAGGAATAAAAGTGATAAAACATTTAAGGGAAAGTGTAAAAATATGAAAATAAAAAACATTCAAAAAAACAATTTTTTTAAAGCACCCCCGTCCCCACGCGCTTGCATGCAGAAGCGAATGCATATGTATGTTGTGCCCACATATGTAAATGGCATTTAAACCACACATGTGAGGTATCACCACTAACGTTAGAGTGAGAGCAACAATTCTAGCCCAAGACCTCCCCTGTAACTCTAAACTGGTATCCTGTAAACAATTTTAAAGCGTCGCCTATAGTACCGAAGTTTGGTGCCATTCCACAAGTGTGTGCAATTTTAAAGCGTGACTTATTAGGTATCTATTCACATCATCGTGTAACGCAACATCACCTTCACATCATACAAAAAAATTGGGCTAACCTTAGTGTTTTTTTTTTTTTCATGAAACGGTTTGAAAAATTGCTGCGCAAATACCATGTCACATAAAAAGTCCGCCATTTCATTCCTTAGGGTCTCTGCTAAAAACACATATAATGCCAAAATAGACACGGTACAGAAGTGGTGGCTCAGACCAACCAAAAGACATTTAATAGTTACAGGGGAACCCTGCCAGACTGGTTTAGCCCCAAGTTATATGGCTTAGATACTCTTACAGTGAGATTGTAGCTCGCCACCTTGGAGTTTTGGGTGTTCCCACCATCTTTGCTTGTTTCTGCACCTCCTGTACATTGTTGCTACTAACAAATAGATAAAAAAAAATGCACTAGGAAGCATGAGATCCGCTCATATAAGAGACAGCAGGTCTGAAAACCCTGGAACGCAAACATAAAACTCTCAGCAATAGAATACTCAAGAGATATAAGAAACTTCCAATAATGTAGCTCCTCAGCATCTTCTGATAACTAAAGAATTCATTTTCTGACCCTTTAAGGCCTCATGTACACGGCTGCCGATAAACGGACAGTTGGGCGTTTTTTTCAGCAGCCCCTGAACACTCCTCTATGTTGTCTTATCTGTCCATGTACTCTGAGATGTTTAAAGTAATTTAGAGGCAGTTGAGAGCAGTGGCATTTTTTTTTAAAGCAAAATAATGCGTTCAAACTGAAGTTTATTGGCACTTGAAACATAAAATGCTTGTAACAGCATGTCAACACGTCTAAATGCGGTAATTAGCGTTTATAAGTGTTTTGTTTATAGGTGTTTTCAATGGGGGATACACTTCTGACCATTTTACAATGTAAAGACACTTCCAAACACAAACTCTGCTAAATGCGCATAAACGCGGCATGTAAATGCAACAAAACGGATGTTTTTAACCTTCGGTTACTAGCTGTCAAGTTCCAGTGTTCAGGAGAGGTTTTCAAATGTCCTGTGTACATGAAGCCTTACTCTTCTGCCTGCCAAATACTATCTCTCCAGCTGTTACTGAGTGATTAGTTACTGATTAATTAACATCTTCTTTAAAGGGGTTGTAAAGTCAGAAGGTTTTTTTATCTTAATGCATTCTAATGCATTCAGCCCCCTCTAATGCTTACCTGAGCCCCCTCTCTATCCAGCAATGTCCACGACTGTCTCAGCCACCTGGAACTCCCCTACTCATTGGCTAAGACACAACTAAGACACAGCAGCGGTGCCATTGGCTCTCGCTGCTGTAAATCAAAGTCATTAAGCCAATAAGGAGAGAAAAGGCGGGACCAAACTGCAGCTTCGTGTCTGAGAAGATGCATGGAGCTGTGGCTCGGCTCGGGTGCCCTGATAGCAAGCTGCTTGCTGTGGGGGCACTCAAAGGGAGAGAGGGGCCAGGAGAGCCAAAGAGGAACCCGAGAAGAGGAGGATCCAGGCTGCTCTGTGCAAAACCAACTGCACAGAGCAGGTAAGTGTTATGTTTGTTATTTTTATTGAAAACAAAAATGAGACTTTACAATCACTTTAAGCATACTGCCTGTTTTACTATGTGTCTTGTTTTTATTGACCTTTGCCTTTGCTCTGGGTTATGTGTCCTGCAAGTTAGCAAGTTAATGCCAAGGTTTTTGCTAAAGATATAAGGCAGGCCAAGTGGAACTGGCTTGTTTGTAGTAAGATTGTTGAAATATGTCTTCAAGATGTTCTCCACCATCAGAAAACAGAAAGCCATTGGGTGCTGTCAGGCACCGATTACTTCAATGTGATTTTCTTATCTACTATGCCAAAGCAAGCACCATTTATACGTAGTCAGCTTACTACAGCACAATGCAATCCTTCCTTGGAAACTTGTTGCTTTTTTGGTGGGTTTCCATGGAAGGGAAACTTATTAGTTCTCAATAGAATTGTGTACATGGTGCAGCTTAAACTGAAACACAAATGATGGTAGCCTCAGGTTTGCTTGGTAGAACTGTAAAAACCGCCAACAACCAGGGTTTTTCAGTGGGAAGATCTTTGACAATCAGCAGCACCTGGTATGGGATGGTGTCGCGCTAGTCCAAAATACACAAGAGTGCTGATATACGAGAAAAAAGCAAGTCCCAAGTGTGATGGCAGAGTCCACATAAACTGTAGATATGAAGGGGTGCAAAACAGGAGAGTCCGCCACCAAGCAGTATAATAGGGTACTCTTACCAACTTGATAGACCCCACAGGGTCAAAACACACCCAGAGTATATTGAAGAGAGTGGCGGGAAAGGACCAATCACATCCAAGCACTTCCTCTCACTAGCGACCAGATTGGGTTCCCCCAAAGTGTCCTTCAAACACTGAAGGGACAAACGAAAGTTTTTCTCGTACGATACCAGAACATACGTTTTTTTGTTTAATCAGTACAGTATTCATCCAAAAATAATTAGAAGAGCAGGACCACACATGCTCTGACAGGTCCTGCACTGCACTCTGCCATATTGGCAATGTCCATCTGCCGGACCTGTCCAGCCCAAGGTTATGTCTTACGATCCTGGATATATCCTAGCAAGCAGTGTCTTCAGTTCTATAGCAGCTGGAGCTCATGTCTTTAACCCTCATGTTCAGCCTCAATCAGCAGCACCTCTTGGGGAAGAGTTTCAAGTTTACTCTCCCAAGTTTAATGCCTAAAGTGTACCTAAAGAAAAAACGTATTCATTTTACTTTTGGAGAGTGTAGGGATGTGGTAAAACCCTAGTTGTGCTCGTCCATACCTTTTGTGTAGCCTGTTTATGGTTGATTGCCTTTAATTGGAAAGCTCTCAGTGTCCAATTTTCACAAATCTTTTCTAGAATTGACTCTATCATGTCGTCGGAGCGCATCTTCCACACCCTGCATGGTACAACCCAACATTTATTGCTACGTTGGACACTTGGACTACTATGTGTGACCATGACCAGTTTTCCTAATTTTCTTACTGTATTCCTTGTTTTCAGGGTTGTATAAGGTACAGCTTGAATGAGGTATGTCCTGCTGACTTGCAGTTTATATAATATAGCATCTTTGGTACTTTTTATATTTCAATATATGGCTCTAGTTTTCGTATTTCTGTTTTCTTGAACTTTTATGTCCTTCTTGGCCATGCATACATTTCGTCTTATACAGTCATCTGGATTTAATTGTTCATGTATAGATTGATGGCTTTACCGTTGCATCTTTTTTAAAAAACAGCCTGTAAACAAAAAACCCTAGTTATGTTTTTCCCCAATATGTGTCCCACTAATAATAATTCCTTTCATTTCTGATACCATATCACAAGGGGAAGTAAAAATAAATTTCTCTAAAGTAAGAGTCTCCAATAAAAGATTTCCTCCTTATTCCTGTTCTGATGACAAATCTAAAACTTTAGCATGTGAAAGATGGGTTGCACAACGAGTTTTCAGTGATTAAGCCTGTTCTTGAGTGAAACATGTTAGAGAGGAAGGTCTCAGACAGAGTTCTGTTGCTTATTTCTCTAGAAGAAGAATATACTTTAATTGAACACTGGAATACTGCGTATGCAGATGGTCATTTGACTTCTGGATTTTGCTAATGGGAACATGGATGAACACCAGCCCAGGGATAGCACCGGCTTGCCAGGAATCTGAGCTGTTGCAGAGGCTTCTGACCTGTTTGATACTAACAAACTAATAATTGTGGAATTTATCACAACTTTCAGTCCTGTAAAAATGTTTTTAAGACAAACAGAGACAGCGAATCTCCAGATGGAAATTAATTCCTGGTAACCCTTTTACCACAGTGTTAAAAAAAAAAAAACTCTAGCTTTAGATACATCTGAAGATTACTATTTCTGAATAGACAGAATCCTGAGATCAAACCTTTTTAATGCCTATAAGGGTAGATAAAATAGGTCTTCAGCTTTCCCCAGTTATACTGTCATATGTATATAGATGAATGAGTTCTTTAACATTATCCTTGACTGACACACCACAACATGCAGATGGCTAACGTTTCAATGCCTTTATGCTATCACCACTCTACAGGAGCTGTTTAGCAGTCAGTGTAAGTTTCAGTACAGCAGCAGTGAAGGCATGGACTGGCCTCGGAAAAAAAACAAGAGGCTTCTGGTAGCTGGCCGATGTATGAAAGAGCTTTATCGAATGCACATTATAAAATAAGGAAAATTCCTTTCAGCTTTTCACAAGTTATACAACACCTATCAGGTATCCTACATACATCAAGTGCTGCTCTACATTTCCCATGGAGTAACACAATACGGCCATGATACCGCTGATTTGTGCTTGCAAAAATTCATATAACACTGTGTTTTTATATAACAAAGTGCAGTGGAGTATACTAATGCTTCATAATTATACTAAATGTACTACATCAATTTTTAATAATAAAAATGATAATAAAAGAGATTAAGAAAAACTTTCTATAGATCTAATAGATAAAGTATCTAGACTTATACTTATGTCTTTTGCCTTTTTCTCTCTTGTTTACCCCTTTCTCTCCTGTTAATGTCTCTCTCTTATTTTAAAATACCCCCCCCCCCCCACACACACACCTGAATTAAATTGTTAATGTAAACAGGTATGTTTAGAAAATCAGTAAATCTTCGATTGTGCAGACCTCAAGTCCTCAACTCCAGCCATTATAAGCTCCTTGTTGGCTCTCGGGACCAGAACTGCATAGCACAAAACCTTGTGCCAAGAGGCTGCAGTCCTACTTGAAGTGGTGGATTAGAGTAAATGTAGATTGAGTTTTATTTCTAAAGATATGGCCTCCTTAGCGCTAAATGTGTATGCAACCTTAGGTTAAAAGTGACAGGTTTGCTTTAGCTTTCCGCTACGTGATGTTAAAGTTTTAATTGGCAGTCATTGTCATCACCACCTAACTATAGTTTTGTCACCATTGTCTGTCTATATAACTGTAATAAGCCACTCGCGCCACTGGGGTTGAATAACTTGGATTGGCCTGATCTGTGGGATAAGCTGCTGCTTCAATAAACCCCTAGGGGTGAATATCAGAGAATTAACAAGTATAGTCAGCGCTAAGTCCTCCTACCTACTGTAAACATATCAATATGTGCAAAAATTGCTGTGCAAATATACGTAAATAAATTAATTCATCATCAGTGGAATACTTTAGATTGGGATAACTGAAATCATTAACATCAAATGTAAGTAAGTAGCTACAAGTGCTGGGCTATATAAAGTGCTTAATCAGTGCTACAGACACAGTAAATTGTAAATTGAATTGTGACCGTATATAAGGTGAATTAATTGTGCCACAATAGCTGTGCTTGGTTACTAAAGCAAACAAAATTAGTACTAATTAGGCCTGGAACGGTGCAAAACAATATACAGTCCAAAGTGATAAGTCCCTTGTGCAAATAATAGCAGCCCAACCAAGGTGACTGTGTGTGATCATTGACAGCAGTGGTGGCACCCTTCAGTTCACCACCAAACTGTGGTAAAATTACAGATTCAGCGGATGGTGTTGATCTTAGCTGGCATTCGTCAACTAAAGATCAATAAACGCTTAGGGGGCTTCCTTTCGCTGAGAGGCTGGTATCCCAATGGATGGATGGATGCATTTCCTGTGCGAATTCAGGGCGAGAAAATGAAGAGGGCTCCTCATGGTGTAGTATAAATAAAATTATCCAATTTTATTAAAAATATTAAAAACTCCAGCAGACACTGTTGCATACAAAAAACTGGTGCCAGTGCTATTTTCCTGGGTCTCCCTGGCACCTTGCGGTGTACCGTGTCTAAGTCCTGGGAGCCGCGCCGTACCCGGAAATGGGGTAGATCGGTGTGCGGTTCAAAGCAGGACCCAGAGCGAGGCAGTGTGCGTTGCAGCTTGACGCATTTCATCACTGGAATGACGTCATCGGAAGCTCAAGATATAGTTTTATCATTACTGTCACCATTGTCTATCTATATTGAACAAAATTATAAACGCAAGACTTGTTTTTGCCCCCATTTTTCATGAGCTGAACTCAAAGATCTAAGAAAACCAGGATTCATCCGTGAAGAGAACACCTCTCCAAAGCGCCAGACGCCATGGAATGTGAGCATTTGTACACATTTAAGTCAGTTACGACGACAAACTGCAGTCAGGTGGAGACCCTGATGAGGACGAGGAGCATGCAGATGAGCTTTCCTGAGATTATTATTTGATTATTTGATTATGAAAACTGATTGTTGCAGCAGCTGTCCGGGTGGCTGGTTTCAGACCATCTTGGAGGTGAAGATGCTGGATGTGGAGGTCCTGGGCTGGTGTGGTTACACGTGGTCTGCGGTTGTGAGGCCGGTTGGATCTACTGCCAAATCTCTGAAACGCCTTTGGAGACGGCTTATGGTAGAGAAATTAATATTCACTTCACGGGCAACAGCTCTGGTGGACATTCCTGCATTCAGTATGCCAATTGCACTCTCCCTCAAAACTTGTGACATCTGTGGCATTGTGCTGTGTGATAAAACTGCACATTTTAGAGTGGCCTTTTATTGTGGCCAGCCTAAGGCACACCTGTGCAATAATCATGCTGTTTAATCAGCATCTTGATATGCCACACCTGTGAGGTGGATGGATTATCTTGGCAAAGGAGAAGTGCTCACTAACACAGATTTAGACAGATTTGAGAGAAATAGGCCTTTTGCGTACATAGAAAAAGTCTTAGATCTTTGAGTTCAGCTCATGAAAAATGGGGGCAAAAACAAAAGTGTTACGCTTATAATTTTTTCAGTGTATACCGCATTTATAACACACACTTTTTCTACCAGAAAATTGGGCGCAAATAGTGGGTGTGTTTTATACGCCGACATTTTCATTTGGCTGCCTCGGAGGGAAAGAGCACCGTCAGATTAGATAGAGCACGGATCTCATGTGTACTTGGCGGCCTCTGTAATACGAAGTCCCATCCCCTGGACTGTCATTGGACCAGTGGTCTGTCTACCATAGGAGCTGGGAGGTGGGATTTTGTATTAAAGAGGCCGCTGAGTAAACACAAGATCCGTGCTCTATGTAATCTGACGTGAGGCTGCAGATGGGCACAGATCTGGCTGCATTTATGAGGCTGCAGGTAGGCATGGATATGGCTGCATTTATGAGGCTGCAGGTGAGCATGGATCTGGCTGCATTTATGAGGCTGCAGACAGGCACAGATCTGTCTGCATTTATGAGGCTACAGATAGGCATGGATCTGGCTGCATTTATGAGGCTGCAGATGGGCACAGATCTGGCTGCATTTATGAGGCTGCAGGTGGGCACTGATCTGGCTGCATTTATGAGGCTGCAGATGGGCACGGATCTGGCTGCATTTATGAGGCTGCAGATGGGCACGGATCTGGCTGCATTTATGAAGCTGCAGATGGGCACAGATCTGGCTGCATTTATGAGGCACAGAGAAAGAGATGTACACTCAGGCAGTTGGAACTTCACAGCCAGCCATGGGAGCAGGACCTCGGATCGCCACCGCAAATAGGATACAAGTGAAATGGCAGCACACCAAGCGATAGTTAGTGTTAGTGAACAAGCATGCTGTGAGTCATTTGAAACATGTCTACCATCCATTTTGCTGTACCTTGCATCCTTGTTCAATAAAGCCTTTCATTGTGAGCCATCACTTGGTGTATGGCCATTTCTCTTGTATCCTGCATTTATGAGGCTGCAGATAGGCACAGATCTGGCTGCAATTATGAGGCTACATATAAGCACTGATCTGGCTGCATTTATGAGGCTGCAGATTGGCACTGATCTGGCTGCATTTATGAGGCTGCAGATGGGCACTGATCTGGCTGCAATCGTGAGGATGCAGATTGGCACTGGTCTGGCTGCAAGGGTGAGGCTGCATTGATGGGCACTGGTGAGGCTGCAAATGGGCACTGATAAGGCTGCATTGATGGACACTGACCCTTATTTTAGTTCACAATTCTTTATTTAAAATTAAAGTGTTTTTTTCCAGAAACTTCCCCCCTAAAATTATGGTGCGTGTTATACGCCTGTGCGTGTTATACGCCCATAAATACGGTATTTTTATCATGACTGTCACTATTGTCTATCTCTAGGTATTTCCAGAAATATATATTATTTCCTATGCAAATAATATTTTCTTTTTGTCTTATTTATTTTTTTTTTTTTTTTATCCTTAAAGGTTTTATGCTATGGAAAACTTAAAGACTAAGATTTAGAGGAGGGACTTGACTTTGCTATTCAAAAGGCCAGCATACTTTCCAAATACAATGCATGGATCCATTTACTGCTTTCTGTATAAAAAATATTTACAGCTAAAATGTCATAAATTAAATATAAATAAATATACAAAATGTCCTTTTTAAAGCGAATTTAAATGCTCTTAACAGCTTAAGGATTAAGCCTATTTCTTACACTTGTTGTTTAAAAGTTAAAATCAGTATTTTTCGCTAGAAAATTACTTAGAACCCCAAAACATTGTATATATATATTTTTTTTTTTTTATCAGAGACCCTAGAGAATAAAATGGAGATCATTGCAATACTTTATGTCACACTGTATTTATGCAGCGGTCTTACAAATGCAATTTTGTGGGAAAAAATACACCCTTTAAAAAATAGTAACAGAAACGTTAGGCCAATTTTTTTCTATAATGTGAAAGATAATGTTACGCCAAGTAAATAAATACCCAACATCTCATGATTCAAAATTGCGTGCGATCGTGAAATGGTGACAAATATTGGTACTTAAAAATCTCCATAGGCGACGCTTATAAAATTTCTACAGGTTACCAGTTTAGTTACAGAGGGGGTCTTGGGAAAGAATTATTCCCTTCACTCTAACGATTGCAGTGATACCTTACATGTGTGCTTTGAACACCGTTTACATATGTGGGCGCGACTTGCGTTTTCGTTCGCTTCTGCACGCGAGTTCAGGGGGACAGGGCACTTCAAATTTTTATTTTTTTTTTATTTTGAGTGAATAAAGTAATCAATGTGTAAATGATTACCTACAGCGCTTTATTATTATCATTATGTGTGCACAACTTTAAGATACACAGATATTCATTTATTTACCTCTTGAAAGTGATATTATATGGTTTTAGAAAGTGAATATTTATATAATTCTTAATTAATTCAACATTTAAATAGCACTTTTTATTCGTCATATTTTTAGTAAGTTTATTATATTGTCACAATATATATATTTTACAGACTGGTTCACCATTTTGTAGCAAGCACTGTAGGTAATCATTTACACATTGATTACTTTATTCACTATTAGCACTAGCACTTTACTATAGCTGCTGCTACTCACTTATTTATATGTCACTATTTAATTATTTAAGTCACTTTATAACTTATATATTTTTAGGCCCTTGTATACTTTATAGGTTCCCTCGTTTGGCGCGTGTAATATACCCAGTATATTTTAACCTAATTTTTTTTTATTTTACCTTGTATTTTTTGTTTTTACGCTGTCCCTTTAAAAAAATGTTTTTTGATGACTTTTATTCCTATTACAAAGAATGTAACCATCCCTTGTAATATAAATAAGATAAATAAGCAGAACAGGTTCTCTTTAATGAAGACCTCCCATCTCACATCTACCCTTAAAAGCAAAAAAGAAAATGTCATTTTTTTTAGCAAGAAAAAAAATTGGCCCTTTAAGGCTGTTGAGCGGAAGCGACTTATGACGTAGCTCCGGTCCTCCAAGGCCACAGAGTTGAGTGGGGGCCATCTTGCCCTCATTCGACTTCCTGCCTCGGACACAGAAGGACCGGATCGTTTTCCCCGCTACAGATGGCTCTGGTAAGCAGGGAAAATGACCGGGAAGCGGCAGAAGGGGGGGGGGCACCTCTCCCGCCGCACATAAACGTGGTCCCCAGGTGAATATGCAGCTGGGACCACTTTTATGTGAAAGAGGACCGCCCGCCGTGTAGAAAAATACCGGGGTTATGGCAGCTATCTATTTAACGTCAAAGTACCGACGTAAAACTGCTGCGGGCAGTCCAGAAGTGGGTTAATCAAGATTAACTATTTAGAATTTTAATGCTGCTAGCATTAGTAAATAGATTGTAAGGTATATTATATTTAAATTGACATTATATTTAAACTTTTTTTTTTTTACATTTCTTCAGTTTCTTTCTGGTTTCTGATGTCATTATATCCCAGGAGTCTTCATGGGCACTTTTTACTTTCATGATGAGATGGGGAGGGGGGACTTTCTCAGCTAAGCACACTCTTCTGCCTGCATGTATGCAGGAAGTACCTTATTTATCGGCGTATAACACGCACTTTTTCCTCCTAAAAATGGAGGAAAAAGTAGCTGTGCGTGTTATACGCCGGTATAAAAAAAAAATGTCAAGAAAGCAGCACCGAGAGGTAGAAGGGGGCGGGCGGCGCCGAGAGTTAGAAGGGGCGGGCGGCGCCGAGGAGAAGGAAGTCCGCGCTGGCATCGGAAGTCCCGCCTCCTATGCCGACGTCAAACATAGGTGCCGGGACTTCGCATGAGAGCGCATCCTTCCTTCTCCTCGGCCCCGCCTGCCCCCTTCTAACTCTCGGTGCCGCCCGCCCCCTTCTACCTCTCGGCACTGCTTTCTGGAGATCTTTAGTGATGTGCATAGTGGCGCTGGTGAGGCTGCAATTATGGGCGCTGGCGAGGCTGCATGTATGGGCACTGGCAAAGGCTGCATGTATGGGCACTGGCAAAGGCTACATGTATGGGCACTGGCAAAGGCTACATGTATGGGCACTGGCAAAGGCTGCATGTATGGGCACTGGCAAAGGCTACATGTATGGGCACTGGCAAAGGCTGCATGTATGGGCACTGGCAAAGGCTGCATGTATGGGCACTGGCGAAGGCTGCATGTATGGGCACTGGCAAAGGCTGCATGTATGGGCACTGGCAAAGGCTGCATGTATGGGCACTGACGAAGGCTGCATGTATGGGCACTGGCGATGGCGAGGCTGCAATTATGGGCGCTGGTGAGGCTGCATGTATGGGCACTGGCAAGGCTGCATGTATGGGTACTGCAGTGACGAGGCTGCATGTATGGGCACTGCACTGGCGAGGCTGCATTTAAGGACACTGCGCTGATGAGGCTGCATTTGTGGGCACTGGTAAGACTACATTTCATTTAAAAAAAAATTTTCTTAGTTTAAAGCTGTTTATTTTAAATTTCAGCTTTTTTCCTGAAATTTCTGCCCTAAAATTTAGGTGCGTGTTATATGCCGACGCGTGTTATACGCCGATAAATACGGTAAGTTGTACAAAAATCATCTACCCTTATTCAAGATGACTGTAGATCGATATACTAGGAGGCGTTTTTCAAAGTGATTTCTGAAGAAAATAAAGCATTGATACATGGATGGATGGGTGAACAAAAAAATGGCGTCTGCAAAAGTTTGGGCACCTTGCAGAATTTATAGCATGCACTGCCCCCTTTGCAAAGCTGAGACTTTGCTTTGAATATTAAAAATGATTAAAACAGTGTTTTCAGTCTGTGATGGTCAGATACAGTTAGGCCGTTTTAAACATGTAAACGTAAAAAAATAATAAAATTGACCAGAAACATTAGAGCCCATTTACACTAATGTATTTTCATGCCTTAAAGTGTAAAACCAGCTTTTTATTTTGTTTTGTTTTGGGTAGAGAAGAGAAAAGGTACAACCTCCATTAAGATATTTAACCCCTTGGCGCCAGCCACAAGCAAATACGTGGCATCTCGCAACTGGGCCTTGGCAACAACTTGCAATCAACAGCAAATTCCAGAGAGCGCGTGCCCTGCGTGGCACAGTGACCGACATCCAACCGAAAGCTCCCAATCGCTGCATGCAGTTTTCAGATCACATGACGGCCGTGACAGACAATCGCGGCGATAACATGATCTTAAGCCATGCCCCGCCTCCTGGCATCTTAAACCTCTTAAAGAGCTAGGAGGCGCGGCATGAAGAGGTTTATGCTGTCTGTGTCCTGCTAAAAAATTTTCCCTTCACTTCTTGTCTTAAATGCACAAGAAGAAAGAGAATTTTTTTTCCTAAGGCTCCCTTCACACCAAAGCATTTTTCATGCTTTTTTGCAGAAACGCAGGACATGGTTTTACATGGGTTCCAATGGAAAACTTGCACATCAATGCACTTTTGTGCCTTTTTGGAAAGGGTCAGGGGCTTTTTTAAATGCAAAACGCTGCTTTTTTTTTTCTTTTTTCGTTCAATAGAGAAGCTGCAGAAAATCATGTAGTGCGTTTTTAGCCCGTTTGTAATGCCTTTTTGGCGAATTTTGCATTTTACATTATTTAATCTGCCCAACAACAAATTTGCCAAAAAAAAAAAGAAAAAAATAGCATAATAACACAAAACACAAAATTCATCAAAAACACGTGTCTGAAAACGCAACAGCAAAAAGCAAATGCTCAAAAGCTACATGCATAGGTGTGAATAGAGCCTAAAAGAATGCATATGCACCACACCATTGTGCTTTACCACATATTGTGGTTTCATGTATGGCCACACCACATCAGTGTGAATGAGTTCTTAGGCCCCTTTCACACAGGCGGACCGTTCAGATCCGCCTGTCAGTTTTTTTTTTTGGCGGATCTGAACGGTCCCCCCATGCATCTCTATGGGGCATCGGATGTCAGCGGAGACATGTCCGCTGACATCCGATCCGATTCGATCCGTCAAAGCTGGACGGATGGAAACCTTATTTTCCATCAGTCCAGCGGATCGGATGGGATCGGATGAGAACAGACCGATGTATGGGGCTCTGACAGCTGTGTCTCTGCACAGTGCAGAGAACAGCTGTCAATCTCCTGCTCGGCAGGGGATCGGCGGATCGATCCCCCACTGAGATAAAATCCGACGGACGGATAGTGTGAAAGAGCCCTAATAGGTGCCTTTTAAATTAGCCAAGTCTGACTATATGAGCAAAATGAGCAACAAGCCATAAGGAGTAGAGAATTGTCCTAAGACTTTTTATGGTACCATTAAAATCCCAAATGCCCTGATTTTTTCCTCTACCCTTCCTCTTCCTCCCCTGTTCTTTAGGGCTCTTTCACACGGAGCGGACCGTATTGCGATCCGCTCCGGCACTTTTTTTTTTCCGTCCGCATATCATCCCATCCGTTTGCGGATGATATACGGACATAATGTATGTCTATGGGCATTGCGGATGTCAGCGGATGACACTGCTGACATCCGATTTTGCATCCGTAACATTTTTTAAACGGAACAAAAATAGGGTTCTGTTCCGTTCCAAAAAACGGAACAGAACTGAAAGGACGAAAATCAGATGTCAGCGGATGGACATCCGCAATCCCATTGACATACATTATGTCCGTATATCATCCGCAAAAAAATAGGATGATATACGGACATGCGGATCGCCCGTGTGAAAGGGCCCTTATACTCCCCTTTGGCAACTTTTGCCTAAACCAATAATGTACAGGAATAGAGAAAGGTTAACTGGAATCTCCCTTTTAACATTTGCAAAATGGAATAAAACAAAAAAAAGATCAATATGGTGATCTGGACATGAAGCAACCCTGTAAGTAAAGTTTAGGCTGTATCTAAACATACTGTAGAATGAGGTATCAAAGGAATTGCTGGAGACAAGTCTTTAGACGAGCTAAGCAAGCAGCCTGACAAATCAACTGGGCATGTGCTTCAAATCAGTAGCTGGGCTGTCAGATTGCGCAGAATGTAAATCCTGCACCAAGCCAAAGGAAGCAACGGGAAAGGAAATTGTTCTCATTTTCTGCTGGTGAAGGGATTAGATATAGAAGAAGAAAAAGAAGATAGAAGACGTGGCTCTCACAAGTGACTATTATGTGTAATGTGAAATACAGCCAAGCTTCAGTTTACAAGAGAAATCAGGACAAGTCTGTACTGATGGCAGCAGAAACGTCACTTTTGCTATTTTTACTTCTTGTAGATTGGAATCTCTTTACCTTGCAGTCAGACTGGCCATGTCACAGCAGTGTTTTTTTTCTGGCACTGACATATACTGCTGTTACTATCTCTGCTGTCATATTTAATTTGTTAAATAATAAAGCGTCAGTCTACCCTAGTCTTATATGTTTGGTATTGGTTGATGTATATTGGTTAAATCAACTGCTAACTAATTATGGCATGTATGCCCCGCGCCCCCCCCCCCCCTCATTACACCTAGCAGTAATGACCTGGTCTTTTGCGTTCTGTAGAATGTAAGATGAGCTTAGGGTCCTGGGGGAGAGTTGGTCTCTATAGGTGAGAATTGGGGTGTGTGGCAACACAGGTCTGTCATCACCTACTGTACTTGTTTGTTAAGTTGGCACCCCAACTGCTCTGGGGACTTGGTGGTTTGTTTCTCTCTTTTTGGTGGATCTGCTGTATATGTACAGTATCTCACAAAAGTGAGTACACCCCTCACATTTTTGTAAATATTTTATTATATCTTTTCATGTGACAACACTGAAGAAATTACACTTTGCTACAATGTAAAGTAGTGAGTGTACAGCTTGTATAACAGTGTAAATTTGCTGTCACCTAAAAATAACTGAACACACAGTCATTAATGTCTAAACTGCTGGCAACAAAAGTGGGTACACCCCAAAGTGAACATGTTCAAATTGGGCCCAATTAGCCATTTTCCCTCCCCGGTATCATGTGACTCGTTAGTGTTACAAGGTCTCAGGTGTGAATGGGGAGCAGGTGTGTTAAATTTGTTGTTATCACTCTCACTCTCTCATACTGGTTACTAGAAGTTCAACATGGCCCCTTATGGCAAAGAACTCCCTGAGAATCTGAAAAAAATAACTGTTGCTCTACATAAAGATGGCCTAAGCTATAAGAAGATTGCCAAGACCCTAAAACTGAGCTGCAGCACGGTGGCCTATACCACACAGTGATTAAACAGGACAGGTTCCACTCAGAACAGGCCTCGCCATGGTCGACCAAAGAGGTTGAGTGCATGTGCTCAGCATCATATCCAGAGGTTGTCTTTGGGAAATAGACGTATGAGTGCTGCCAGAATTGCTGTAGAGGTGGAAGGGGTGGAGGGTCAGCCTGTCAGTGCTCAGACCATACATCACACACTGCATCAAATTGGTCTGCATGGCTCTCATCCCAGAAGGAAGCCTCTTCTAATGATGATGCACAAGAAAGCCTGCAAACAGTTTGCTAAAGTCAAGCAGACTAAGGAAATGGATTACTGGAACCAGGGTTCTGATGAAACCAAGATAAACGTATTTGGTTCAGATGGTGTCAAGCGTGTGTAGCAGCAACCAGATGAGGAGTACAAAGACAAGTGTGTCTTGCCTACAGTCAAACATGGTGGTGGGAGTTTCATGGTCTGGCACTTGGGAGCTACAGTTTATTGAGGGAACCATGAATGCCAACATGTACTATTACATACTGAAGCAGAGCATGATCCCCTCTCTTCGGAGACTGGGCCACAGGGCAGTATTCCAACATGATAACGACCCCAAACACACCTCCAAGACAACCACTGCCTTGCTAAAGAATCTGAGGGTAAAGGTGATGGACTGGGCAAGCATGTCTCCACACCTAAACCCTATTGAGCATATGTGGGGCACCCTCAAACGGAAGGTAGTGGAGGAGTAGAGGAGGACTCCAGTGGCAACCTGTGAAGCTCTGGTGAACTCCATGCCCAAAGAGGGTTAAGGCAGTGCTGGAAAATAATGGTGGCCACACAAAATATTGCCACATTGGGCCCAATTTGGCCTTTTTAACTTAGGGGTGTACTCACTTTTGTTGCCTGCAGTTTAGACATTAATGGCTGTGTGTTGAGTTATTTTGAGGGGACAACAAATTTACACTGTTATACAAGCTGTACACTCACTACTTTACATTGTAGCAAAGTGTCATCTCTTTACTTTTGTGATATACTGTATATATATTTTTTCCTTCTCTTTGGATTGGACCTCGTGGCATGGGTTTTCTTTTCCTTTACTTTACGTACCTAGATAAAGCTTCAGCAGCATCATTTATAATCTGTCCTATGACGAAACGTACGTAGGGCGGAAACCCACGTCACTTCCGGTCCGCAGCTCGCCTATGCTTGGAACGCGGAAGCTTCCTCGGCGCAGACTGCCACTATCTGAAAAGATCTGCTGCATCTACTACCTACTACCTAAGCGTGAGTCGCTAATATCATTTTGTATACCCGCTCTTACTTATCACACTAAGAAGCCTTTTTTCTTCCCTTTACACCCAGATGGGATCTTTTTGGTCTGCATGGACCGCCAGCAAGCAGGTTTGAGGACCATACCTATATCCTGTTTTTTGGCTTACACACATACCATCTGTGGCTTTTAGGGTAAGTGTGACCCCTAGTGTTTGAATTGGAGAATTACAACCTAAAAGGTATACAATTAGCATTCTCACTGCTCTTATGATTTATGATTGATTCACAATTTATTTATTCAACATTACCTATTGGAAATTTTAACCACTAATCCGGTATATATTTTTTATTTTTTAACCTCTTACCATACCTCACATATATTTATTTATTTATTGTCTCGGCTGGAATTTCTTTATATATATTTATTCACAAACACAATATTTATATGTGACACATCTGCACTACTTTGTACGCACTAAGCACTTTCTCCTCTTCACCCGCATCTTTGCACATGCATTAGGTAGCGCCGTTTTCCAACTCTTCACCCCCACACTATATATCACCTCGCTTTATTTTTGTTGATAGCTCTTTTTTCGACCTAGTTATATAACAGGCACACTCATTTTCTCTATAATAACTTCTCTGGGCGATACCATGGATTGGATGAAGTTTTACTACTCCTGTGTAGAACCTTCCTTCTGTTTGTCCCCCATGCAGGTTAAACTTCCACAGCTTTTGGGATAGACATCCTTGGCAATCACCACCTGCTACGTTTATTATAATTTTAGCTGATTTGTAAGTATTGGGTCCCTTTGGTGGCCCTTGGGGTTTAAATAATAGTTCACATGATCAATTATGCTTTATACTGTACTTTAAAGCGGAGTTCCACCCAAAAGTGGAACTTCCGCTTTAGGTAGTCTTAACCCCCTGACATGCCACATTGGGCATGTCATTTTTTTGGGGGGGGGAGCGAGTACCTAGTTTTGACAGGTACCCGCTCCCACTTCCGCTCGGAGCGCCGCGGTGCCCTGAGCGGAAGTTCTCCTCTCCCCCTCCCTCCCTGCAATCTTCTGGGACATGTCAGAGGTGCCCACACCAGTGATGCCGGCGCCGACGGGACCAGAGGGAGAGGATCAAGGCTTTGGGCGGCCGCATAGCTGGACCAGGGGACAGGTAAGTGTGTGTTTATTAAAAGTCAGCAGCTACGCTTTTTGTAGCTGCTGACTTTTAATAAACACAGAAAAGGCTGGAACTCTGCTTTAAATTGTTGTTCTGCTATACAGATACCTAAATGTGCATCTACCCCTGGGTCAGCAAACAGAAATTCATGAAACTCATTGAGTTTTAGGATGCATTTTCAAATTAAATTATGTATTGATACTTGGAATGTATATGGCCAGTAATTTTTTATTCATGTATGAAATTTATTGATATAAAACAACTTCAAATCAGCTTGTTATTATTTTATCTGTTTTCTATGTAATGAGATTTGTATCTATTTATTATTAAATCGGTGCTCATGTATACTATGTATTTTTTGTCTGTTTGTAATGCACCTCATGTAAAGTCCCATGGTAAATAAAATGCTTTTATGGACATGTTTATGTAGGGATGGAAGTGAACCACTGGGTGCACAGACCGCATTATATTTGTTGTAAGAATAATGTCTCCTCCTCTCCACTTCCTCTTTCTATAGGGGTCCCCTAAGGCTCTGTTCTTGGACCCTTCTCTTCTCTATCTACGCCTTAAAGTTACATATAGTTACACAGTGAGGTTGAAAAAAGACACCAGTCCATCCAGTTCAATGACCTCTCTTGGTCATTTGGTAACCTCCCACAAATTCAAATATCCCATAACACCCAAATCTATCTCTCTACTCCTCACCTCAATCCTTCAGTCTCCTCTCACATTACTAACTTGCATTTCAACATGGATGTCACACCACTTGCTCAAATAAATCTTTCTAAAACTGAGCTTATAATAGACCCCACCCATGTCCTTTTCCCTGACGTTTTTCTTTTTAGCCCTGTCCTTTTTGCCCTAAATCTAGTCACTGTCAAAAGCTTCACCTCTGTAACATTTCTAAAATGTGCCCCTTTTCAGCTAATGAAACCACCAAGCTACTCATTCACTCCCTTGTTATCTCTTGCCTTGACTATTGAAACTTTCATCTCTAAGGCCTACCTTTATCCAGGCTATTCCCTCTTCAGTCTATCATAAATGCTGCTGCCAGACTCATCCACCTTACCGACTGCTCAGTGTCTGCCACCCCTTTTTGCCAATCCCTCCATTGGCTTCCATTTACCCATAGAATAAATTCAAAATAATACCAACATACAAAGCCATTCATAACTCTGCCTGCCCCGAGCCCCAAAACATCATATCCAATCCTCTCAAGACCTCCTGCTCCCTAGCTCTCTTGTCTCTGCCTCCCATGCTCATCTCCAGGACTTCTCTAGAGACGCTCCCATCCTCTGAAACTCTCTACCTCAATCTGTTGGCTGAAAACTCATCTCTTTAGGGTAGGGAGGCCTATCCCGCCTCCACTTAGCAACTGAACTTTTAATTCTTTCATCAGCTTATCCCTCACCATTATTAGCTATTGTACCACTTGCCACACCCTATTAGATTGTAAGCTCTTATGAACAGGGCCTTCTTAACCCTCTTGTATTTTATTGTATTGCAATGTATTGTCTCCTTTTTATTGTAAAATGCTGAGAAAACTGATAGCACTATATAAATCCTGAATAATAACAATAATAATATTAATAATAATAATATTGGTAGTAATAATAATAGCAGATTTTTTTTTAACTTCAATTCATTTTGGGTGTTGCTGTTGAGACAATATTGGAGAGCGTATATGGAGCTATATATGTTCTGAGCAATTCCACCCTAATTTTCTGTATGGGGGAGCACAAAAAATTACATGTTAAGTATGTCTAATTCTTCACAAAACTTTAGGGTGTGCAAAGAAATGTAATTCTCAAAACAACCACATCTGCCCACAAAGATGTAAGAACTTTACCCAACATGGTAAAACTTAAAAGTCTTTTGTATTTTGGTATTTCCTATAAGATAGCAATACTTTACTTTTTTTGGCTAAGGTCCACTTTAATTACCTATAGACAATAAATGACAGTTCCCCAAACCATGCATTTTTTATCTAGATAAGGATGCATTCTCATATCTTTGCAAAGCAGAAGATGCTGCCAGACACCTCTACATACAGACTTCAGAGGAAACAGAGGTTGATTAATGCTGGATCTGTTATCATTGTTTCCTCTTTTATAGACAAGTGCCAAGCAGGCATATTTATGTGATGTGATGACTAGCTGACAGAAAAGTGTCTAAACTCGAACTATTGTGTTACTATGGGAAGGGACTACACAAAAGAGAAAGACAGAAAGCATAAGGTCACTGTTACCTAAGTTTAAATATTACTTACCTTTATTAAAGTGAAGAACTGTGCACACTGTGTATTTATATATGCTAAAAAAAACAGTAAAAGCACTTTTAAAAAAGACATTATTCATCTCTGTAGATGCAGGCATTGTGGAGAAATTAATTTTCAAAATTTACAACAGAGGTACAGAAATGTCAGCAATTATTTTATGGAAAGCAAATCTTGAGAGTCAGCTAGCTTTCCTATGTAAGCAATCATCAAGTGCCTGTAAGCTGCTAAAAACCCATTGAAACCTTACTTTGGTCTTTGTTGTCATATTTGGAGATCCTGAGGGTAAGGCTGCTGGCAAGAGGGAAGGGGGGCATTTTTTGTTTTTACAACGCAAAGGCACTTTTCCCCCTTTTTTTCAAAACTTTAATGGAATGTCACAAATTGGCATTCCATTAATTTCTATGCATGGTCACATGGCTGAGCTGAAAAAAAACACAGTGTTGCACATAGACCTGTGAAGTGTTGCAGAAAAATGCATCCGTGACGCATTGTTTTGCGTTGCTCTGCCCCGCAGTTGACAGCTGCCACAAAGTGCAAACAGGGTACACAGAAAACCATTCACAAATGTGAAGCAGCCCTTACAATTTGTTTACATCAGGTGCTTTGTGCTGCATTATTCAACCAAGCTCAAAGTGATTCTTAAGGTTGTAATTTTTTATAAAATAACACAAATCTTATACTTACCTGCTCTGTGCAAGGGGTTTGCACAGAGCATCCCTGATCCTCTTCTTTTTGGGTCCCCTGCTGGTGGTCCTGGCTCCTCCCCCCTGTCGATTGCCCCCAATAGAAAGCTTACTCTTAAAAAGGCTTGCTCCTGAGCCCCAGCCCTGTGAATGCACCCGCTCCCCTGATTGACAGCAGCAGGATCCAATGAGCATAGAGAGACCCTGAAGAGCCACTGCTATCATGCACATTGTGGGATCAAGATGGGGCTCAGGTAAATATAAGGGGGGGGGGCTGGGTGGAGCTCCCCCCTAAAGTATTCTACCTCAATGCCTTTAGAACCACTTCAACTCAGCAGCACATAAAAAACAATTGTTCTGTAAGTGCCCTGTCCACACCATACATGTGTGAAAGCAGATGAAGTTAGCTAGTCTGCCACTAGATGGCTTTGTTCCAAAATAGTGTGTGATAACAGGGAATAGTGTAGCTGTAGTGATGCCACAGGTATAGTCATTGCCCATATAAAAGGCAGGCTAGAAGGAGCTCTAGTGCAGATGGGATATGGGAGCCAGCCACCACACCTATGTAGATGTAATCAGCACAGCTAAACCCTGCATAGGCTAGAAGGACAGGGTGAGATAGTCCAACATGCAGAAGATCCGGCTGTAGTATGCTGTCTCTTTACAGTTGGTTTAAGCTAAGAGCGAGTTGCAAAAGGCCTTTTAGCTTTTAGGTCAGGACAAGTGTTCTTTTTCATTGAGCGCTATCTCCATGGAGGTCCTGGGAGAAGTGTACAAAAGCTAGAGGTGCAGCTTCAGCAAACTTGTCTCTGGAACAACATTTAAGGGGACGTGAGCTGGATGCATAGAGCGTAAGGGCGAGTTCTTTGGGTGAGTATTAATGATCTTAAGAGGAGAGAGAGAGACTTTGTAGAGGGAATATGGCCTACGATGTGCAATGATGGAAGATGGAAGATGATGTGCAATTTGCTGCTTTCACAAAATGACTGCAACGGTACATCCATTGTATGTGATTGGCAAAGAATGCCAAGCGACCCCAGATAATATGTCTGTGTGATGTGACTTGCCTCTGCCATCTTGAAGAACATCAGAAAATAGTAAAAGCCTCAACATATGTGTGGACATTCCTTTATCCTGAACATAAAGGCTAATGGCCTGAGATTCCATGGGAAGGCTTCTGGCAAGGAGTTGGGCACAATATGGAAAAGGCATGCACACCACCAGCAGTAGGTCCCTGTCCTATCCATGAAGAAGCAGGGTGGGAGCTTGGGGATTTGGCACCAACATCTAGCAAACAAAAGCCCTTTTACACATGTCCTCACATGAATTGTCTCTTTGTGAACTTTGAATAAATTAAAAAAAAAAAATGTAACATTATGATGTGTTATAACAATGCATCAGCTCTCCCTACAAAATGCACACCAGAAGATGCACGTTACACAAAATAACGCACATCTATTGGTGTACACAAGCACTGAGAATGCTTTACCACAAAGTACATGCAGATTGAGAGGTCAGTGATTTTTCTAAAAATATGTAAATATTTAAATTCTACACTTCGGGCACAGGTGTACTTTAACCTCTTCCCGTCTGCGCTATACCCGAAAGACGGCTACATCGCGGGCTTAAATTTCCTGCGAGGCCCGGGCAGCGCACTCTGTGATCAGCGTGTCAATGAGACTCGGCTGAACGCAGATCGGAGTAAGTGGCCGACCCTGGCCCTTTACCACGTGATCAGCTGTCAGCCAATGACAGCTGATCACATGATGTAAACAGAAGCCGGTAATCTGCTTTTTTTCCCCTCACCCAAAATAAGCTGATAGGCATCTGTCCTATACACAGAGAACCACTGCTGCTAAGCTGTGCCCACCAATGTCACCTACTAATGCCTACCGGTCCCACCACCTACAAATCCATATCAGTACTGCTAAGCAGTGCCCACCTGTGCCAAATACCAGTGCCACCTATTAATTTCCAAAAGTGCCACCTATCAGTGGCCATCAGTACTGCCAATCAGTGCCTTATCATCAGTGCCACCAATCAGTGTCACCTATTAGTGTCACCTATCAGTGCCCATCAGTGCCGTCTATCAGTGTCACCTCTTAGTGCCCTTCAGTGCTGCCCATAAGTGTCCTTCAATTCCGCCTATCAGTGCCCATCAGTGCCACCTATCAATGCCTACCAATGCCACCCATCAGTGCCTCCTGAACGGTGCCCACCAGTGCCACCTCCCCAGTGCCCATCAGTGCCACCTATCAGTGCCCATTAGTTCTGCCTTATTAGTGCCCATCAGAGCAGCCTATCAGTGCCCATCAGTGCAGCCTCATCAGCGCACATCAATGAAGTAGAAAAATTACCTTTTTGCAAAATTTTATACCAAACTATGAAAACTGTTTGTTTTATTTTCAAAATGTTCAATCTTTCTTTGTTTGTTTAACAAAAAAACCCTAGTAGTGATTTAAAACCACCAAAAGAAAGCTCTATTTGTGTGAAAAAAAATGATAAATGTTTCATATGGGTACAGTGCCGCATGACTGCGCAAAAAAGTGTAACAGCGCTGAACACTGAAAATGAGTCTGGGCAGGAAGGGGGTTTAAGTGTCCAGTAAGCAAGTGATTAAGCAAGCATTGAGAGTGTTTATTTCTGCTATCACCCTTTCCGTTATATTTTCAATAGAATAAATCATTATTTCTCTTTTGGATTCAACCCTTTTTATTCCTTTTTTCCTGATAGTTCGGACTCCGAAAAGTTTTTTTAAAATACATAGATACCAACATGCATTTCCTAATGCCCCAGAACTTTGCCTTGTTTAAAGTGAACCTGGTAGCCATTTTGAATTTTGGCAGAAAGCACAAGTCCCGCCTAAGATCAAAAAATAATTTTGTGGGTGCTGTTTTAAAACTAATTTCACTTTTTTATTACTTGAGCTGGGTTTTCCTAATTTAGAACTAAATCCCAGCATCTGCCATCCCCCTGTCTAATGAGAGCAACCTTACTGGTCTCAGATACACTCATTGGATAGGGGAATAGCAGTTGGCAGGGTTAGTCTTGAAGTCAGGCCCTAGTAACTTTATAAACTTTTTCCAAAGAAGCAGACAGAGGAGGAATAACTATGAATCTATTTATAAAAAGATTTGCAGTGCTAATGATCATAGTAAAAAAAGTTAGATCATCATATGATCATCAGCTCCATCTAATAGCCAAAAGGTGGTATTTTCCTGATTTACTTTAATCTGTATGAATGAATAACATTTGACCTTGAGAGAAAATAGCCTAATAACAGTTGAGTTTGCCCTGATTTGCACAGAATGAATATGCATGCAATTTTAGAGGATAAATACTGTAGTTCTGTACATTTTCTTTATAAATACATCTCATGCTTGTTGTGCAAAATCTGATGCAGTTCTGCATAGAAACCAATCGGTTTCTATTTTTTTTTTGTCAAAGCTTTAATGAACAAGCTGAATGAAGAAGCTGATTGGCTACTATGCACAGCTGCACCAGATTTTCCACTCTCCAGTTTTAGTAATTTAACCACAATAGGTTTCCACCCAACAATGGCTTCTCAGACCATTTACAATATCCAGATTCAAAACTTACTGTCAGGAAAAATATCTTTCATTTTTAAAGTATGTCTCTACCTAAAACTTTTAGTAGTGAAGGGTTATCACCCCAATTAATCAACTTTTTCAATCCCAGAAACACAATGGAAAGTAAGTAGAAACCTTTCCAAAGCCAGGGGAAATCCCCTCATTGGCAACTGTTAGCTAACAAGTGACCACCCCATAGGAGGATTCTCCTTATTGACTCTATCCAAAACTAACATAAACCTCTATGGCTAGAGAAACACTTTAATCCAAGTGCAATTTGTAAGTTTACAGGAGTTTTTTTTTTTTTTGTTTCTGGCTGGTATTCTACTGTAAAGTGGATGTAAACCTGATTCATGAAATTTGACCTAGGCACATATATCTGCAGTGTTTTCTTATCTCTCTCCCAAGCTCTGAGTCCTGTGTGTTTCTCCTGCTCCATTCTTCTGTTATCAGCCTAATAACTTCTGACAAGTTCTCTGACAATCAATATAAAACCAGGCTGAAATTTGTGTCGGGGTGGGTGCTATCAATAGAATAGCAGAGAACTGGTCTATTCACAGCACATTCCTTTCTTCTTTTGCCTGTGTGGAGTGGGGGTGTGTCCCTTTCCTCCAATCATCTGTCTCACAGTGTCTGCCAAGACTACACTCCCAGTGCTGAACAGGAAGAGAAAAATTCTAACACTTTCTAAAGAATATAGAAAGCTGAAGACAGCAGATATACATGTAAAACCTATGTCGGGAGATTTGTTTAACCACTTTACCACCGGAGGATTTTGCTGTCTTACGTCCAGGCCACTTTTTGCGATTCGGCACTGTGCGATTTTAACTGACAATTGCGCGGTCGTGCGACACCGTACCCAAACAAAATTGACGTCCTTTTTTTCCCACAAACAGAACTTTCTTTTGGTGGTATTTGATCACCTGTGCGATTTTTACTTTTTGCGCTATAAACAAGAAAAGAGCATAAATTTTGAAAAAATAACAATATTTTTCACATTTTTTTATATGAAGTTCCCCCCCAAAAAAATGTAAAAATCTAAATTTTTTTAAATTTTTGGCCAATTTGTTTTCTGCTACCTATGTTTGGTAAAAAAAAAATCACAATAAGCGTATTTTGATTGGTTTGCGCAAAAGTTATTGCGTTTACTACCTAAGGGAAAGATTTCTGTCATTTTTGGTGTTTTTTTTTTAACGAGTAATGGCGGCGATCTGCGATTTTTTTTGTGGGACTGCGACATTGCGGCGGACAGATCGGACCCTTGACTGACATTTTTGACACTTTTGGGGGTACCAGTGACATTACTACAGTAATCAGTGCTATAAATATGCACTGTTACTGTAAAAATGACACTGGCAGGGCAGGGGTTAATTTTATTGGAGAGGGAGGGGTTAATGTATGCCTGGTGCTTACTGATGTGTGTGGGGGGAGGTGACTGAGTGTCACAGGGACAGATCACAGGTTCTGCTATGCTGAACCCTGCAATCTGACCCTGCCTGTCACTTAGGAGATCCGCCCGCTTTGTTTACACAAGCGGACGGATCTCCAGACTCGATTCCCCGACGATCGGGGAAGAGCAGCAGCGATCGCCGCTACTCCTCCCCTGGCCCGACTCCCGCTGTGACTGAATACAGCGGGAGCGAGCCTCCGGCAGCGCGCGCGCCGCCCACAAGGGGAGGAGTCCAGCAACGTAGGTCTACGTCGCTGGACGGGAACGAGCCACTTTGCCGCAGTACGGTCAACGTGACCGGTCGGCAAGTGGTAAATCTCTGTGTATCATCTGAGACTGTTCACTTCACTTGGTATGTGTGAGGGTTTACATCCACTTTGAGCATCTAAACTGAACCTATTTAGATAAGTAGCCCTTACTAAACAAGCCAAGCCAGTGACATTCACTATGGAAATTGGCTTTGGATCCAAGACCCTTTGAGCACTTCAAGAAAATGTAAAAGTCATTAAATTTACACTATCCGCATTGTGTAGTTCTAATTGAAAATATTGGTTTTCTTGTCCTCCATGCTGATAATAACAGCACAAAATGCATGCCTTATACAACGACTAGCCAATGGATGTGGCACAATCCAATTATATCTATGCAATGATTCCTTACAACATAGAGTACATATTCTTCATTGTTTCTGTGTGGTTGCCCATTAAGTTCCCATTCACATAAAGCACAGTTTGCCTGCCTGAATAGCTACAAAATAAAAACCAAGGTAATGATGGCCTGGAATTAAATTTACATCTGCTCACATTTACTTCAATAAAGCTCATATATGCAGCTATAGAACCAATTCTATGAATGACTGGTTATTGCCACTCAAAAAGTGATTGTGCATGCAGGATGGAATTCTTAATGAATAAATCTCTGTTTTGTTCCATAACATGAAAAGAGTTGACACGTGATGTATTGCTTTGTTCAGCCCGGTGAGAATAAAGCAAATATTGGGGCTGCATTTTTTTTTTTTTAATATTTAATGAACATTTACATTGACCGTGATTGGAATAGTTAATGGTTACTGTAGATATGTCAAGGTTCCATACAAGCATAATAAAACAAAACAAATCATTATTGGGAATACTGTTTATAAATAGAATTTGATCATTATTTTGGCTGGCAATATAAGATTTCTGAAAAATTAGATCAGCAGCAACTGTGAGGTGAGAGCTTTAATCATAGCTCCCAACTGTCCTTCATTGTGGAGGGACTGACCCTGTTTTAAACCAATCCTGCATTGTCCTCGTTTTGGTCTGATGTATAGACAATGCATGGTACATCAATTTAAAAATACTAAAATAACTACCCAAAGCATTATACTACACTAACAATGTTTTATTCAACCTTTAAATGATCGAGTTTGTTATGTTAACCCTTTCACTGCTAGGCCCTGCTAGACCATTATTGCAATTATTCACTTTTTAAATTTTTTTTCCTTAGGGCTCATTTACACCTATAATAAATAACCTGTCGCGCTAAATGTGATACTGTGCAAACAAAAATACTTAATCAATTATATGACGTCCAAAATCGAGTCATAAAGTCCACTTTGTGTGTATAATACAAGAAGTGATAATAGTCCCAACTGAATAGCAAATCACCACTGTGTCGATTACAAATAGTGATGAACCCGGTTTGGTTCGCACCAGAACACCGAGAACAGAGGAAAAGTTAGTTCGAACAAATGAACCCCATTGAACTCTATGGCACTCAAAAATCAAACGGCCTCATTTTGATGGCTTAAATGCAAGTTATTGCCCCAAAAAAGTGTATGGGGGTCCGGGTCCTGACCTGGGGAACATGTAGCAATGAAAAAAAAGTTTTTAAAAATGATCGTTTTTAAAGGAGCACTGATTTAATGATTTCAATGAGGCTTAACCACTTTAATACAGGGCACTTCCCTCCCTTCCTGCCCAGGCCAATTTTCCCCTTTTAGCGCTGTTGCATTTTGAATGACAATTGCGCGGTCATGCAACACTGTACCTACACCAAATTTATGTCATTTTCCCCCCACAAATAGAGCTTTCTTTGGGTGGTATTTTATCACCTGTGGGTTTTTTCCTTTTTGCTAAACAAATAAAAAAAGACCGAAAAGTTTGAAAAAAAAAAAAAATTTTTTGTTTATGTTATACAATTTTGGAAATAAATACGTTTTTTCCTGCACTGATGAGCACTGATGAGACTGCACTGACAGGCACTGATGAGGAGGCACTGATCGGGTGGCACTGATGGGGTGGCACTGATGGGGTGGCACTGATAGGCGGCACTGATAGGCGGCACTGATATGCGGCACTGATAGGCACTGATATGTGGCACCGATAGGTAGCACAGATATGCAGCATTGGTGGGCACTGATAGGCGGCACTGCTGGGCACTGATAGGCGGCATTGATGGACACTGATAGGTGGCACTGATGGGCACTGATAGGTGGCACTGACGGGCACTAATGGGCACTGATAGGCGGCACTGGTGGGCACTGATGGGCACTGATGGAGCGGCACTGATCGGCACTGACAGGCGGCACTGATGGGCACTGATAGACGGCACTGGTGGGCAATAATGGGCACTGGTGGGCGACACTAAAGGATGGCAATGATGGGCACTTGTGGGCAGCACTGATAGGGAGGACACTGGTGGGCAGCACTGATGGGGAGGGCAATGGGGGGCTCCCTGAGCCCTGATTGCCATCCCTGGTGGCCGTAGTGGGCATCCCTGGGGTCATGGTGGGCATCCCTGGGGTCATAGTGGGCATCCCTGGTGGATCTAGTGGCATCCCCCCCCGAGGGTCTGCACTGGTAATCAATGATCTGATTACCAGTGCCCACCCCCCCCCCCCCCCTGTCAGGGGAGCTGCCGATCGGCGCTCCTTTACTCGTGCCTGTCAGGCACGAACTAAGGAAAGCCGATCAACGGCTGTTCCTGTTTTACTATGTGACCAGCCATGATTGGACACGGCTGATCACATGGTAAAGAGCCTCCGTCAGAGGCTCTTTACCGAGATCGGAGATGCAGGGTGTCAGACTGACACCTCGCATCACCGATCGCCGCTCTGCGCGCCCCCGGGGGCGCCCAGAGCTGTGTTATCCTGCCGCCGTCATATGACGTCCGGTCAGGATAACACAACCACATTCCCGCCGTCATTTTGTAATAGGGCGGGCGGGAAGTGGTTAAAGTGGCTTAAAACTATAAAAATGAAATATTCCTTCAAATATCGTGCCTGGGGGGTCCCCTAAATGTGCCTGTAAAGTAGTGCATATCTACGATGTATGTAGCCTGCTGCCACTATACTGACATTTCTAAAGCAAAAAATGTCATATACAAATATACATACAAGTTTCAAATCGAATGTACTTGTCATATAGGTGCAGAAAAATTGGGCCTTGCTTGTTGATGGTGCCTGAACACCGTAACCCCTCGCAGTTACTCATGCTGTGTGCAGAAATGGGACCTGCTGGTAAAAATTCAATGCAAATGTGAAATCGCATGTGCTATACAAGTGCCAAAAATTGGGCCTTTGTGGAAGGTGGTGCCCGAGCACCGTAACCAAGGCCTCACAGTTACTCTTGGTGGGTGCAAGAATGGGACCTGCTGGTAAGAATTCAATGCAAATGTGAAATCGCATGTGCTATACCAGTGCCAAAAATTGGGCCTTTGCGGAAGGTGGTGCCTGAGCACCGTAACCAAGGCCTCGCAGTTACTCTTGCTTGGTGCAGGATGGGACCTGCTGAGAAAAATTCCATGCAAACTTGAAATCGCATGTGCTATACAAGTGTCAAAAATTGGGCCTTTGCCTTTAGTCCAATCATAGCAGAGATCATTAGATTGGCCAAAGCATGAGGTCAGGGTGCATGCTTTGGCCAATCACATAACGTGCTGCACGCGGTGCATTATGGGAAACTAGAATTTCCTGCGAAGAAGCACATTTGTTCGTCATTTGACGAACGATCAAATTGGCGATGTTCGAGTCGAACTTACCTTCGACTCAAACTTGAAGCTCATCCCTAATTACAAAATATTGTGTTCAATCAAATTTTGCGATCACCACGTGGACCGTCGCCAGCCAAGAGAAGTGGACTCTTACCGGAACATATAGACCTCATTACAGAGTTAAATCAGCCTGTAAATGACAATCTGATTATGAGGTCCGACCCACGCTGCTTTGCTGGAGTTCTGCAATGTCTCCCACTCTCCAATATATGCTAACATCAATGGTAACAATATATTTCACGAAGTTCGCCATAGAACTAAAATGGGAAAATCCACATAAAACCTTTTATTGTACTTCAAAGTGTATACAACTCCTCACATTTGTACAATGTATTAGGTATATAAAACATTCCTGAGCTGTGTAGCATATGCTCCAAACAAGACCCCAAACAATTACTGGTTCAGAAAGGCGTAGTGATGTCACATGCGTTAGCTCTGCCAAGCGCATGCCGTCATAATTAACGTCATCAGGGGCATGGAGTTGCAACCGCGAGTCTTGCATTTGGCTCACATTTGCGGTGATGCCCTATTTACTTGGATGGTTCAAATTCGGCAGCAGTACTGCCTGCCGAATAAAGTGGGGGGATAATTTTTGCCGCAATGGAAAGCATCGTGGCTGCAGCATGTGTACAACCTGTATGGCTGCCTTAGCAGTTTAAGCTAGGGTGGTCAGGGGGTGGTAAAACAACAGCTCAATCACCTGCTTTTAACACCCACCTTCCCCCCAACTGTATATGTAAACTAAGCTTTAGAACTTTCAAGTTATGTAAAAGATCTAACCATATATTCCCTGAAAGCATAGATGTGTGTGAACACTCCTCTAGGCCAGTCTTCCATCGCAACCTCCACCAAGCGCTAAGGGAGCGTGAAACGCATTAGCTGGTTCCACTCAGTTTGTCATCTGACCACACGCTTCAACAGGGATCGTTTTCTGAGTGGCATATATTCTGAGGGGGCATGGCGGGCAGTGCAAACAGAGCCTGCAAAGCCCCCACCCCTCTTCCTAAACTGCCAGACAGAGCATGATTCTGCTGTGCTGTTTACACATCTCTCCTGTTTGGTTTACACAGAGTCTGGACCTGTAGTCTGATATTCAGTGGAATTGAGAGAGGGGAATCTATTAGTTGGGTTGTGTACAATTGCAGCTGCAGATAGGGCCTGTGTTCATAAAGACACAAGCTGACAACAGCACAAGCAAGGAACTACACTAGGCTGTAACAGACTAGTGTAGTAGCCTAAGTGTGTTGTTGTCAGCTTGTATTTTCTGAATGAAAGTGTTCTTCTTGAGCTGTAATAATTCACAACTCAAGCTGACAGAGTAGCCTTAAATAGCAGGCTGCAGGTTTCACCTCTGAGTGTTCTAAACAGGAGAGATGGGGAGATAAGACGTTGCAGAATGGAGAGGGAGTGGGGCTCAGTGTTCACTGTAACTCCTGCCCTTAGGAACCCCCGTATTTTAAAGCTTTAGGATGAATGGAGCTACAGTCAGCAATGACAGAGAAGAAATATTTATATTATTTAGCTTTGTCTGCTCTTGCGCTGCTCTTGCGCTGCTCTTATTTAACCTTTACTTTTATTGGGGCAGTTACTGTGTGCACAGGGACCTCTGGGGGATTTACCTTTTGTTTAAAGTATTCTTTATTATTTCTTTAAATTTAAAGTGGAACTTTAGTCAGAAAATTAAGTCTTGCTAGATGACTTCGGGCTGGCCCCTTTTGCAGGTATAGCTATGTAAAACATTAAAAAGAAGTACCTGTACTGTTACTGTACAATCCAGTAATACACTCTCACCCTGCTCAGTTGCTTTCTATTTTAGGCACAGCTGAATTTGTAGAGGCTGATCTGCTGACAGCCTTGGAGCGGAATTAAACCCCTATCATTTACAGTCAAGGAAACTGCTTCTGTTTGATCTCCAACTGCCATTTTGCTGCACATGTGATCAGTTATGATACCAGCCATTTGATGGTTTGACAGTTTGGTAGAGGACACAAGCAAATATGACAGCAATATCAGCATTCCAGGAATGTAAATGTTTTTTGAAACCGATAAATCGATGGGTTTAGTTACGCTTTATGATTTACTGCTGTTTAGGGGCTCTGGGCTTCAGCAAAATAGCAATCTCCAGCAAGAAGAAACTGGAGCAATGCTGGAGGCAATTTACAGTACACCAAATAAGTAAAATGCAGCGCCAATGGTGAATTAATCAATCAACAATAATAAATGAATAAATAAATTGCATAGAGTGACACGGTGCACAAATATTGCACAATTAATTAAATATAATTCTAGATTGTAAGCTCTAACGAGCAGGGCCCTCTAGTTCCTCCTGTTTTGAATTGTATTGTAACTGTATTGTCTTCCCTCACATTGTAAAGCGCTGCGCAAACTGTTGGCGCTATATAAATCGTGCATAATAATAATAATAATATTGAAAAGTCTATAACGGATATCAGAAATAAATAAATAAATGAATAAATAAATTGTGAATAAATAAAGTGCATAGAATGACAAGGTGCACAGATATTGCACAATGAATTAAATATAATAATATTGAAAAGTCTATAATGGATATCATAAATAAATAAATCTTCAGTGCTGAATAAATATAAAGTGCTAGTGCTGGTGCTGGTGCTCACTCCACACCCTGGTGATCAGTGTAATACTGTCTGTGATCAGTAGCAGCTTACCTTTATGTGTGAACCATATATCTGAATGAGTCAGACAAGCTTAAGCAATCAATGGTGCCATGCAGCCTCTTCCACCTTCCTCCTTCAAACTTAGGGATGCAGGATTTTAGACAGAATATCAAGCTGGAGCTGTAAGTAATCACACACAGTTTCCTCCACTTTCCTCTTAGGAGCTCAGGGGAGCGGGACACGATCAGCCGTGGTATATATATATAGATATATATATATAAGGGGAAGGATACTACTAGTGCTCTCTGTATATTTTATTTCATACTAGGACACATAAAAAAAACTCACATGATAAACACTTAAGCAGTGCGGCTACACAGGTACCATTGAATGGCTTAAGCTTGTCTGACTCATTGAGACATATTGAGATATATGGGTCAGACATGAAGGTGAGCTGCTACTGTGCCCAGTATTACTTTGATCACCAGGGTGTGGAGTGAGCACCAGCACTTTATATTTATTCAGCACTGAAGATTTATTTATTTCTGATATCCATTATAGACTTTTCAATATTATTATATTTAATTAATTGTGCAATATTTGTGCACCGTGTCACTCTATGCACTTTATTGATTCACAATTTATTTATTCATTTATTATTGTTGATTGATTAATTCCCCATTGGAGCTGCATTTAACTTATTTGATTTAATCCGGGTGTAGTGAAAGCACTGAATGTAAGTGGTCATCTGACTATTATTATTTAGATTTTGTTTTTTGATCGCGTTGATTATTATCTCTTTTTAATTGACAGAAAACAATATCTTTGGTAGCATAAATATTAATGTGGAATGTATGTTCCTTGCTAAAGAACAATATTTTTTATCAAGTTGTTATGGGTAAAGACAGTTCTGCTTTGAGATCCTTATCCTTTAACTCCTTCCTCTACTCAATCTGTTACATGGTCACTATGAAAAAACTATTTTGTGTGTTACATATTTTTGGTGCAATTGTGTGGACAGTGATACACAGCGTGTTTGGTTTCAAGAACCCTTTGCACTCAGAAGACAGGATAAAAGCAGCACTCCACTTGTAAATATTCAGAATAAAGCTGGCCATGGAAATTCAGCTGCTTCAACAGGGACTGGCCGAATTGCGATTAATCTATGGCCATTCCTGCTCAAAAGAGATCAATCCAACAAATGACTTCTATCATACAGGAATGCTGGAAAATTTAAATTCGATGCTGCAGAGCTGATCAGTTTATTCTAACATAGGAGAAGTCCCTGCTGTCAGAGTACAATAAAACAGTGGGGAGGATTTCCCCATTCACCTCACTTGTGTGCCTAGAAGAATTTGTTTGTGGGCTGATAAAAAAAAGAAACAACTCATCTATACCAAGTCCATTTCAGGGCTATAAGGGCCTGCCCTCCTTCATCAGGCCAAGAGAATCTCATAAACAGCGGAGGACTCATAAGCTGTGAAAGGTGAACAGCAGATAGGCTCTTAGGAACGGGCAGGACACAAGAAGCAGCCATTACAGTACTTTTGGAACTTCTGTAGTATGTGTTTTTCTCTGTCAGTTTGTGTAGTCATCAGGCCCGGCCTTAGGTGTTCAGGCGCCCTGTGCGAGCCACCCCCCCCCCACACAGAGCCCCCCTTACAAAGCCCCCCTCACACAGAGCCCCCCACATCAGATACAGCCCCCCACATCAGAGAGCCCCCCTCACATAGAGCCCCCCACATCAGAGTCCCCCCTTACATTTTTTGAAGGAGACCTCACTTACCTCACGCTGTCTGCACACTGCAGCTTTTTTTTTTTCTTTAAACCTCCCCGTGGAGTGTGGGCGGGGCGGGAGGAGGAGGAGAAGGGCAGGGCGAGGAGGAGCTGACGATCCCTGCAGGGAGGAGGGATCTGTCACCGTGGATCGGAGGCTGAGCTGTGTGTGATACACAGCTCGCCTCAAACTGTCTGCAGAAGTAGGTGAGGTGACCGAGGCAAAGCCGCACAGCGGGAGGTAAGCGGCGGCCACGGCCTGTGTTAACCCTGTCCAGGCCGTGGTCGCCGCTTACCTCCCCCTGTGCGGCCTGAATCGCCTGATCTTCTGCGAGTTGTGATGGCCGCACGGCGCCCTTGTTGCCCATGGCGCCCTGTGCTGCTGCACAGCTCGCACACCCCAAAGGCCGGCCCTGGGAGTCATTTGCCTACATGATAAGTACTATATTGGTTTGTGAGTAGCCATGTTTTATTTCAAATATTTGTAAAAACGTGGGAACAGTGTGCTCTGTGCTTTCTGCTTTGTTTGCTCCCAGTGCCATCTTAAGAGCATTAAAGGGCCCCGGGCAATGTAGTGCACTGGGGCCCTGTCTACACAATCACTCACGAGAAAAAAAAAGGCAAATTATCGATTAGGCAATATTTATTGGTACAGCAGTGCACGGCTAATGACAGCTTCCAAATTCGGTGTCTGGGTCCGGTGAACCCACACACGGACAGGAGTCAGAATCGAGTGTCCTGCGTGTGCCTGTTCCCATGGAGGCGGACAGACATTCCTGTAGTTGTGGTCTCCTCATCCATTGCCCCAGTGGCCTGACAGCAGTGCAGGGTCGACAGGCGCTTGCCACCTGCTAGGTTCGGGAGCGGGATGCACACGGGAATCTGAACTAATGCTTGGCTGGGGCTGGGTCACTGGTCAGGTGCCCCCCCCCCTCCCCCGGGCAACTGCCTAGCATGCCCATTCGGTAAGATGGCCCTGTTTGCTCCACCCTGTCTTCAATAGGATCTGCTGGCCATTAGGAAGCATGAGAATGGAAGATTTCAGACTTTGTATCGTATGATTGAAATGTACTTTTGAGTATTCTGAAGGATACTGCACTGAGGGATTTGTGTGGCTTTTATTCTCTACTTAATCCAAAATAATAAAAGTTTAGGCTTTAAGCATAATGTAACTGAATAAATTACATAGTGATAGTTACTATTTTTGTATTGTTTTAAGTTAACACGGTATAAACTGGAATACCCCTTTAATTCATATATTAGACATGTTTTGTGGAACGCAGCTGGGAGTTGAGACTGTTACGTAATTTTTCACATTTCAAACAAACAGAGGGATAATCTTTCTATGGACTTTCTCCTTACCCGACACAATGAACTATAATCTCAGAATCAGAGGTGCTAAATGCAGGACATACTGTATCTCTTCTCAGTATTTGCAGTGCTTGCGGGGCTTGCTGTGCCAATAAGCTGCTGTGACTGATTCCCAGGTCTTTTTCTCATATATTGTATTCCCCCTGAGATGTATGGATGTCTGTTATTAAATACTTTTTCCAAACAACTTTCCCGCAGCCTGCTCATGTAATAGCGGTGTCTCCAGCTAAGGCATACAGAAATCAGGAAGCCTAAACCGGATGTAACATTTCTTTAATGCTTCCTGCATTGGGCTTTATTTATCAAACTGAAGTAAGAAATGTTTGTGATGCTCCACTGCAATTCAGATTCATATCAGAGAAGAGCAACCAAACTGATAAGAGACATGGAGGGGCTCAGCTATGAGGGAAAGATTAGAGGAACTGAATGTATTCTCTCTTAGGAAGAGGTGATAAAGAGGGGATATGATCACCATGGATAAATACATAAGTGGTCCATATAGTGAACTTGGTTTTGGAGTGGAGTTATTCACATTCAGAGATTGAGATTGACCTCCACATATGGAAAGTCTACTTCACAGTAAGAGCCGAGAAATAAAGAATAAACTTCCTCAAGAACTAGCTTTGGCCAGCTTTGTAGATTATTAAAAAAAATAAAAACTTGGATGTATTCATGAAAGCATCAAAAATAACTGGATATTGGCATTAAAGGTAATAACACCAGGGATTGTTGATCCAGGGAATATCAGATAGCCCTCTGGGGGATCAGAAGGAATATAAATTTGGAGCAAATCTGACCATGCTTTATTTTTATTTTGTTTTTGTTTTTTGCTTTCTTCTAAATCAACTATGGGTAGAGGTTTTCTATCTATCTATCTATCTATCTATCTATCTATCTATCTATCTATCTATCTATCTATCTATCTATCTATCTATCTATCTATCTATCTATCTATCTATCTATCTATCTATCTATCTATCTATCTATCTATCTATCTTATCTATCTATTTATTTTCTATTGGTTAAACGGGATGGACTTGTGTCTTTTTTCAACCTCACTAACAATGTAACTAAGATCATTTTAATCAAAGCTGATATTTTAAATTCACTTGTCAAATTGAAGTTAGTAAACTGCTAACAAAAAAACATCTAGAGATACAATAATATTTTTATGTCCAAGCATTCTTTGAGCCCCAAAAACCTAGGATTTACTGCTGAAGAGACATGCAATGTGCTCATTATATTGTACAATGTGCTCTACAAGCTACTATACTTACAGTTAAAGTTGAAAAAAAAAGTCCACAACCAAGTCCACACAAGTTCAATCAATAAAAAAGAAAAACACCGTCCATATACACTTTGACCAACAGCATTCTGTTGATTGGCCTCCGCCTTTCTGGTCGGGCTATATTGGACTCCAGTTGAAACACTGTCCCCCAGTCTGCACATTTTCCACTATCGCATGCTTATTGATATTTTTCGGCTTGTACCAAGCACCAAACCTTCTCCCTATAGACAAAGCTGACAATAGTCTCTGTGGGTGTCGTTAATATTCCATGTTTTTATCCTATGGCAAAACAATTGTGGTGTCCATACGTTCTTCAACCATGTAAGTTTATATATATTTACAATGTTTTTGTTACATCAAGTATTTGTTTACACTCCAAATTTGTTCATATCCATTTTCTGCTAATGTATTTTATTACATCGACAATTGTTTGCTATGATATATTTTTCTAATACTTACAGAAAAACTATTTCCACTAAAATCCCTGAAGAAGAGGTTTCTACCTTGAAACGTCGGATCTTGTACGGAATAGTTGGTTGAGTGTTATGTACATCTTTTTATAAACACCAGTTTTGCCAAATTTTATCAGTTTCTATTGCATATTGTTGTATGTCAATTTTCTATTTTTGTGTAATAAAATTTATATATACTTATTATTAATACTTTTTCAATTGCACATTTTTTGAGTGGCCTTAAAAGTCCCACCCCAAGGGGAATCTCCAAATATGCCTCTCATATTGGGATGTGGCACTCACATCTAGGAACACAGCGGGAGCACACCCATATACTTTGACCAACAGTTGATCAAGAGGAAGGTAAAAAAAAAACAATAAAGCATGATCACAGCTGCTCCAGCAGAGGAAAACTATCCTTCCTGTTCCCCCATGAGGCAGTTGGATATTCCCCAGATCAACAATCTCTGATACTTTTACCTACTGATGTTAATGTCCAGTTACAGTATAGTTTGTGCATTTAGGAATGCATCCAGATCTTTTTTTAAACAATTGTAAACAAAGTTGGCCCGAATTAGGTTTTTAGATAGTCTATTCCACATTTTCCGTATGTTGAGGTTAAAGTGTAACTAAAGACAAAACATTTTTTTTTAAACTTTTGAATAGAGTGTAGAGGGATTAGAACACCTGTCAGGTCTTTATCACCCAGGTCTGTGCCCCCATTAGGGAGATTCACCCTCTCTATTTGTCCTGCTTACTGTCATCATCGAAAGTGGAAGTAAAAGAAAATCCCAAATTTTGGGTTGACATCAGAACACTAAAAGAGGGGGAGTCTTCCTACGAGGACACTAGTTCTGGTGACCCAGGATTCCCACACTTTCGAAGGATTTTCTCTCACATTCTGTTTTGTCTATGGGACAGAAAGTGAATCTGAAATAAAAATAAAAAGTTTTGCCTTTAGGTTTAAATCTCTTTTTTGACATAAAAGTGTCCCCTTGTCTTCTGTAAAGACCTGAAAGTGAATAACTCAACATCAACTTCACTATACAGACCACATCTTCCCTAAATTGCCTCTTCTCAAGAAAGAATAAATTCAGTTCTACTAATCTTTCCAAATTTATTTTCTCTTAAGAAGAGGCAATTAAAGTGGAGTTCCACCCTAAAATTATACTTACCTCCATCTTCTCACTCCGGGTCACCTGAAAAACAAATGGATAATTGCAATTTTTTTTTTTTACTTACCTCGTTTAGAAGAAAATATACTTACCTTACCATCCACTTCCTCCTTTCTCGGCCCGCGCCGTCACTTCCGCTTTGCAATGATTCCTGGGAGCTGAATGTCATCGCTCCCAGGAATCAATGCGCCTGCACCGGCCCCGACGTCAATTCCGGTGTAGGCTTGTCATACCTTGCAAAACAGCTTCTGGGCATGCCCAGAAGCTGTGCAGGGATGACGCTGCGGCACCAGAAGTGACGGCGGGGCCGGTGGTGTGCATCGTGGAAGAAGAAGACGGAAGAGGACATAGAAGAGGATCGCGCTGACTTCAAGCTGCCCACACCTGAGATGGCAGCACTGGAGAATGCATTTTCAAGGTAAGTATTTCTTCTTGCAGGTAAGTGCAACCCGGGACAGATCAGAGGCTAGCCATTGTGGAATGCACTAGCCCTGACTGTCCCGGGGGGTATTTTTATAAAAAAAAAAACGTTCACTGGGTGGAACTCCACTTTAAAGTGTCACTAAAACCACATCATAAAAAAATATCAATAAATGCTGTATTACATGCTGTTCATACTCACTCAGTCACTATGAGATTCATTTTATGTATTCTGGAATAAACCTGGTTGATCCTGCTGTTCTCCATCTCCCCCTTCTGTTCTCTAGGCAGCTAGATTTTGCAGAGCCTGAACATGGCGCTCATTTGGAGCTCAGGCTAGGAGCTCCAGGAGATCCCACCCAGGTGGAATTATTAAGCTGTTTATACCTGCCTAGACACCCCGACCCTGATTCCCGATGAGCGGACCGCGACTAAGGAGTGAAGGGGCTGACTTGTCGTGTGGTCCCCTTCTAGTGTTCGCCTGGCATACAGAGGATCAGCCACCCCCCCCCCCCTTTGAGGCAGCGAGATCAGTCCGAGAGAGTAGGGATGCTCCCCATGTAGTGGGGACCGCCCAAATCTCACTGGAGAGAGGAAGTGGACAATATTCACAGGCTTCAGAGAGCCTGTGAGACAGGATCTCCCAAGGATGCCCGTAGGAGAGCGTTGAGTCGGAGACCACCTTAAAAGAGGAGTGATCCGGCTGGACTCGCTGGAATAGGCTGAGCTTGGTGGAGAGGATGCAGAGCCCCCGCTCCTAGAGCAGAGGGACAGATGAGTGGAATAGCCCTTGAATAGCATCCAAGTGCACCCAGTGAAGATTGGACAGCCACACACAGAGATCCGGGAGGACCCCACTCACTCATCCACTAAAAGTATCAATAAAAGGTGTCTCTTGTGAAGTAAAGTAAAAGTGGTTGCACTGTCTACTATAGTGAAAGAGGAAAGGGGGTCCCACAGCCTAAAGAGGATAAAACACACATGTGTACAAAAGCTAAGAAGAGACAGCTAAAAGAAGGCAAAGGAAACAAAAATTAAGTGAGGTAGTGGGAGGTGTGTGGCTGGAGAAGAAGGGATAAAAAGACTACACTTAGGGTCCTTTCACACGGGGCAGTCAGTATTTTCCTCCGTTCAGGCACTTTTTTTTTTTAAACGGACACGGATGACACTTTGTTCCGTTCCGTAAGTCTGTTTATCACTCCATCCGTTTGCGGATGATAAACGGAGATAATGTATGTCAATGGGATTGCGGATGTCAGCGGATGACACCGCTGACATCCGTTTTTGCATCCGTTCCTTTTTTTAAACGGAAGAAAAATAGGGTTCTCTTCCGTTCCAAAAAACGGAACTGATCGGGAAAGGACGCAAATCGGATGTCAGCAGATGGTCATCCGCTGACATCCGCAATCCCATTGACATGCATTATGTCCGTTTTTCATCCGCAAACGGATGGGATGAAAAACGGACATAAGGACCGCCCGTGTGAAAGGACCCATAAAGTAAAATAGACATCCACGATCTAACACTAACCTATCTAGGTAGAAAAAAATCAGTATACATACCATAAACAAGAAATAAGTATACATTTTTTGAAAGCCGATCCGATCTGGTCTCCAGCAGCAGAAGTTCTGCAGAGGACCCAGCCGACAATGGCTGTGAAATGAATGGGAATGGATGTCACCCATTGAGTTACTATGGGGCTTCTGTTGTCAGATGTGTCCTCTGCACCCACCTCCACAGCAAAGCTGCGGCTGACCGCTCAGCATGGGATCAGGTTTGATAGGCTTAAAATATGGTATGTATACTGATTTCTTCTTTAGTGTTAAGGTGGACTTCTACTTTAAAGTAACAATATGTTTTCTTTAGGCTGTGGTGTGTGTGTAGGGTGCACAGAGCCCACCTACTGCTTTTCATTTAATCATAGTTTTAATGATCCAGGTCTCTACACTTTAAAAAAAATAATAATAATTTAACTCTCAGTTATAGAGGGGAAACAGCTCACCAGTGAAACATATGACAAGAAGCTGCACTCCTAAAAGCAGAGGTGAGGGCTTGCTGCATTGTGGTACATTTGATTACATAAGACTATAAAGGTTATTGGCCCCACCATCTGTTGCCTGCCATCATCCCTATTAATCCTTTATTGTGATGCACAATCTCACTGACCAGTAGGGAGGCTGATGATCACTAGGGCCAATCTAAACATTATTATTTTTTTTTTTTTTAATCACATTTAATTTAGACATTTTTTCTTTACAAGTACAGAATAACTTAGAGACACACTGTCACACAGAGTAAAAATACTAAAAATAGAAAATTTTAAATAAGATAGCAGCAACCCCCCCCCAAAAAAAAAATAACCAAAAATACAGCACTAAGCCAACAAGTTACCAACAAGTAAATATATCAATGTAGCACCTGTACCCCTCTAACATACAGTACTTGGAAAACGAATAAACAAATAACAATGAAAGCAACTTTCTCATCAAAGAGTAATAGACAGGCCCACTTTGTCTATCCAACTAGACCATATAGCTGCCTATATCTCTCACTCTACTAACTGTTTTGACATGCAGCTTTCACCAAAACAAAGCTCTGATTATTCACTCTTTGTCATATGCTCAGTTTACAATGCACAGGTTTATAACAGGTTTACTTTAAAGGTAAACTCTGGTGTAAGCAAACATTGACTAAATACATTCGTCATGTGAATTCTTCTTGAACCTTGGTATGCTTTTGTGTATTTCTTTCAGATCTGTGCTGTAATCCAGCGTGAAACTTTGCTTTTGTGCAGAAGCTTCCAGTAATAAAGACTGGTCACTGCTGCTCTCTCTCCTTGTGCAGGGTGACTGGTCTTGCGCCTGCCCCCTCCTGTAGTTTTATGCATGCAGCCTGTAGTGGGTGGAGCATGCTGGTCCCCTCCCACATCTCTGCTCAGGATATGTACAGCATAGTGATAATGTCACTGCTACCTTTACACAGTGATCACTGTTTTTTCAAAATGGATTTATGTATGCAAAGTCGATTTACATCTCTTGTGGATATTGAGGAATATATTTAAATGAATTTATTTTGTGCACGGAGTTCAATTTTAAAGAAGGGATCTGTTCAGTTGCCAAAAGCCTGATTCGTTTTTTTTTTTTTTAAACCAACACATAGAGTTGTTGTTTGAGACTCTCAAATAAATGAGACTTAATGGGATAGTAAGACCAAACGTTTCATAAGGAATTAGTAAGATTAATGAGGCATAGAGCACACAGCGATTGTTCTCATTGTATACTGATTGTGATAAATAATAAGTGATAAAACATGATATAAGAAAGACAGTCATCAAACTAAGGCTCAGTTTTTAGTGGAAATCCAAGAAAATTACTACCTTCGGGAATGGATTTTTAAAAGGAATGTGTCAAAACTAGGTTTTCGCAATAATCAAAATACCCGTTTTTAATTATCCTGCATTTGATGTGTGCTTCAAACTGTGCTCTCATTTAAACTGTGTTTAGACTTCCTTCATTTAAACTCTAGTGGAATTTCTATGGCTCATTGAGGAAGTTGAGGGAGGCAGGGGTATAGATAAGGAAGTGGCAATTAATGTGGATGGGGGGGAGGCAATGCGGACTATGGTGGAAAGAGAGCAGACTTGGCCATGTGATTAGGGCAGAGTAAAGACTCCATTACACCATTGACCTTGAATGAATCATCCCATTAATCATGCCTTGAATTAATCATAAATCAACCGTTAAAACTCCAAAATCCTTGTGTAAGTAATCTTTTTTGGGAGAGTAGATAAATTATTTGCTAGATACCTAAAGACTTTTTTTTTCCATTTTGAATAGAGAGTGGAATTATTGTATCTTCCATTAAGTTTTTGTGGCTGTCTGTGTGCCCACTGGGAAGATCCACTATATATATATATATTTTTTTTTTTCCATAACATTTTATTGAAATTAAGCAAAGTACACAGTAATCAAAGCAAGTGTAAAGACCGTAATATGTACAAACATATGTCATAACAAACAGATAGAACTTATGCATTAAACAGAACGGTATGAGACAATATAACTGTAAACGTTAGGAAAGGGTAAGGCACCATGGAAACTCTAACATGAGGTTTATCGCCGTTGTGGGGTCATATAATTGAAAGTATCCGTGCAGACGTAGAGAACTGGGATGTGGGAGCAGGAAATGTGTTCCGGCGAGGCCTCCTGAACTCTGACACCCCTGATGGGGAACTTGCTGTGTCTGGGGACAGAGGGCACACACCATACAAAAGCGGGGTGCCAGTTAGGATTAACTCGTAGTCGTAATAGGGATACGTGGAGTATCAAACAGAGATCCACTATAGTTATTCATCCTGATGAACATTCCCACAAAGACAAAAAGTTAGGGGAAATCCCAAATTTTAGAGTTGTCATGAGAGCAAGAGGTCAAAATACATTTTCCAGCAGGATCACATGTTCTGGTGACAACTGTTTAAGATGAAATTTAGCCTAATTTTTGGGAGGTTTCCTCTCAATTTCGGTTGTGTCATCAAGATTGGAAGTGAAGGGAAATCTCCCCAGCAGAATTTACACAGCAAAAAAAAGGGTTAGATCTCTATTATCTTTGTACGGTTTCACTACCCTATGTATATCTCTCTGTAATTGAAAGCTTTTTATTATTTAAATTCAGTAGGTATAATATTTAATTTATGTAAATGATTATGTTCCTTGAAGAGCACTGCAAAGAACCTACTGTAAGTTAAAACATTTCCCGTAGCATTACATCTGCATACACAGCTGCACAAAACATAATTTTCAGATGGTACTTACAATAAAAAGACTGTTAAATATAAAAACACATACAATGCATAGCCATAGAATACCCGTCAAAAAAAACTTTACAATCTGCCAACGCCACTGCTCTTCATCAGGTTATTAAATAACTAACCACGAGAGAATCATTCAAAAATTTGCAAAGCCTGACTCTTTCTTAATATAACAAAAAGAATAAGTCAGCTGTATATACAGCAATTTATCATATGATCTAGGTGTTCGGTAAGAACCTGATCATGCAGAATATATCTTACAACCATACCATAAATCCATTAAAGCATAAGCAAGTAAAATGTTGTGTGCTAGCATCTGTTATTAATGATGGGGTGATTTACAAACATGGGTTTGTTCTATTGATTGTTCTAAATGGTGCTTCATTATTTCTGCAAGTGCAGTGTTGACTCTCTTTGAAGTGATTTCAGCTTCTTGTACAACACTACAGTTGACACCAAGCTCTCTGACAATATAAATGTTTGAGAGCTGTCATGGTAATAAGCATATACTGTATACTGTATAAAAAGAGCAACTTGGCGGTATTGGAAGTAGGGCTAAACGGCACCGCAAGATGTTCTGAACATTACCCTTACAAAACACTAAAGATTTCATATAGGAGAACAATTCTGTACTCTTCTTCGTTCAAGAATATTGTTTGCTGCAAAATCTCAGAGGAACTTAACCTGTTATGACTTTCCTTTAAACTTTGTTGAAAGGTAACCTTTGCTTGCATGTTCATGTGTGCATTAATGCACTTAAAGTGGATATAAACCCCATTCATGAAATCTGACCTATGCACATATATCTGTAGTGTTTACTTATCTCTCTCCAAAGCCCTGTGTCTTTCTCCTGCTACATTCCTCTGTTATCAGCATGATAACTTCTGACAAGTTCTCAGACAGAGGAGATAAATGCAGCTGAAAATTTGTCTCCTGTAGGTAACTTAGAGAGAGATAAGCAGAGAGCTTGTCTATTCACTGCACAGCTCTGCAAGTTTCTTTGTTCCTCTGCCTATGTGGGGGGGGGGGGGGTGCCTTTCCTCCAATCAGCTCACACACAGTGTGTGCCCAGGCTCCCCTCCCACTGCTGATACAGGAAGAAAAATTTCTAACGCAATGTTCACTTTCTAAAGAATGTCGAAAGCTGAAAACAGATATACATGTAAAACTTATGTAGGGAGATTTGTTTTATCTCTGTGTATCATCTGAAGCTGTTTAATTCATTGAGTATATGTGAGGGTTTACATCCAATTTAATGCACAGTATATGCACAGTATATATGTGTTGTCATTCTTTCTGAATAAAGTAAAATTGACCCAAATGCACATAAACAGTCTAAACAAGCCATTTTTAACCAGAGTTCCATGGAACCCTAAGGTTCCCTTAGAGCAGTGTTTCTCAAACTCAGGTCCTCAAGGCACACTAACAGGCCAGATTTTAAGCATTATCTTGGGGAGATGCAGACTAGAATACTGCAATCACTGAGCAGCAAATTATATCACCTGTGATGTATTTCAGTTTTCTTGCAAACCTGGCCTGTTAGTGTGCCATGAGGACCGGAGTTGAGAAACACTGCCTTAGAGGTTGCTAGAGGTTTCTTGAATTGTGGTGGACTGACCTCCCGTTAGATGGCGCTTGCATAGTTTCATGGCAAGGCCACTTGGTGTCAGCAACATGACATTTTTAGCTGTCTGTAAGGGTTGCATACTTCCCACTGACCACAAATGTAAGGAGATTGGAGGTTAGACGTGCTACCTCACTGACAGAGATTTGTGTTTAACGAAGTGTGCCAACACATTTTGTCTCAAGGAAGTAACTTAGAGACAGATAAGCAGAGAGCTTGTCTATTCACAGCGCAGCTCTACAAGTTTCTTTATTCCTCTGCCTATGTGGTGGAGGGGGGGGGTGCATTTTTCTCCAATCATCTCACACACAGTGTATGCCCAGGCTCCCCTCCCACTGCTGATACAGGAAGAAACATTTCTTACACAATGTTTTGTTTCTAAAGAATTTCGAAAGCTGAAAACAGATATACATGTAAAACATATGTAGGGAGATTTCTTTTATCTCTGTGTATCATCTTTGGCTGTCCAATTCATTGAGTTTTTGTGAGGGTTTACATCCACTTTAATGGACAGTATATGCACAGTATATTTGTGTTGTCATTCTTTCTGAATAAAATAAATTTGACCCCAATGCAAATAAACAGTCTAAACAAGCCATTTTTAACCAGGGTTCCATGGAACCCTAAGGTTCCCTTAGAGGTTGCTAGAGGTTTCTTGAATTGTGGTGGACTGTCCTCCCATTAGATGGTGCTTGCATAGTTTCATGGCAAGGCCACTTGGTGTCAGCAACATGACATTTTTAGCTGTCTGAAGGGTTGCATCCTTCCCACTGACCACAAATGTAAGGAGATTGGAGGTTAGACATGCTACCTTACTAGAAGAGGTTTGTGTTTAACAAGCTGTGCCAACACATTTTGGTGGTTACAGGGGTCACCTTCATCAGGGCTATAAACACATAAAAATAGATAAAATAATTTTTACACATTAAATTAAAAGCAATTCTGGACCTATACAAGGAAATTGTGTTTATATCTTTCATTCTCCCTTCAAAATTCCACTCAGACTACTTAGAAGGGTCCCAGGACCAAAGAGATGCCTAACAATCTCTATGCACCTCCAATCACAAATTACAATACACTATGTAGTCCAGTGATCCTTCCTATTCCCATTATACATGAATGTAAGGGGTGGTTTGACCACTGCCCCCCCCCCCCACCCAATAAATGAGATTTAGCTGGGGTTTCCTGAAATTTGGGGGGTTATTCTGTGGTAAAAATGCCGAGGAAGGCTGGTCTAAACAAACACAACTGTCCTACAGCACACCCCAATACACAGATAGAAATGCACTGTGTGTTTTAGAATGCTGATTTTGTCAACTATAGTGCAGGTACATTTCTGGCACATTGAGGCTTGTTAAAGTATAGCTAAGGGCATTTCTTTAAGTTTTGGGAAGTTTTATTTTTCGATAGGGATTATACCCCTGTTAAGTTTTATTGCTGTTTCTGCCCCCCCCCCCCCCCCCCGTTAGGAGATTCACCCTCTCCATTTGCCCTGTTTACTGTTATCATCAAAAGTGAAAAGAAAAGAAAATCCCAAATTTTGGGCTGACACCAGTAATAGAGGAGATTTATTCCAATGGGACACTAGTTCTGGGGATCCTGGTGACATACTACACTTTTTACTTCCTCTTTTGGCTATTGGACAGGGAGTGAAGGTAATTCTACCCAATGGGACACAAATGAAAGAAAAAACTGACAGGGGTTATAACTAGAGTTGAGCGGACACCTGGATGTCCGTGTTCGTCGTTTCGGCCGAACTTGAAAAAAAGGTCCGGGTCCGTGTCCCGGACTTTTTCCGAACTTTACCCGGACACCGAACCCCATTGAAGTCAATGGGGACCCGAACTTTCAGGCACTAAAATGGCTCTAAAACACAAATGGAAAGGGCTAGAGTGCTGCAAATGGCAGCAAAACGTAGTTAAGAGCATGGCAAGTGCTCTGCAAACAAATGTGGATAGGGAAATAACTTAAAACAACAAAAAAAAACTGAAAAATAAAAAAATGTTCTTCATCTGTGAAGGACGAGGCCCATATGGAGTAGGAGGGAGGTTGAGGTGGTGGTGGATGTGGCGGTGTAGGTGGAAGCGGCGGTGGAGGAGGACGAGGTAGCCAACACTGCTTTTTTTCAGTCATTTTAAATGAGGGTACACCCCAAAAGAGTGAGAAAGATCAAAAATAGAACAATGGCTGGGTAAGGTCTGTATCCATCTCTATTCTGCACAAGGTACGGAAAAGTCCTGTGGGATCCATGCCTGGTTCATTTTAATGAACGTGAGCTTGTCCACATTGTCTCTGGACAGGCAGCTGCACTTGTCTGTGATAACGCCCCCAGCCGTGCTAAATACACGTTCAGATAATACACTGGCTGCAGGGCACGCCAGCACCTCCAAGGCGTAAAGGGCAAGCTCAGGCCATGTGCCCAATTTGGAGACCCAGAAGTTGAAGGGGGTAGACCCGTCATTCACTACATGTAGGCGTGTGCACACATACTGCTCCACCATGTTGGTGAAATGCTGCCTCCTGCTAAGACGTTCCATATGAGCTGCTGGTGCTGCTGTTTGTTGTTGAAGTTGAAGGGGGCAGACCCGTCATTCACTACATGTAGGCGTGTGCACACATACTGCTCCACCATGTTGGTGAAATGCTGCCTCCTGCTAAGACGTTCCATATGAGCTGCTGGTGCTGCTGTTTGTTGTGGCGTGCTGACAAAGCTTTTCCACATTTCGGCCATGCTAACCCTGCCTTCTGAGGTGCTGGCGGTGCCCTGGTTGCGTTGGCGACCTCTTCCTCCTCCTCCTCTGCCTTGGCCTTGTGCTTCCACTGTGGCCCCGCTGTCAGGTGGGAATACAGACTATGCCGTAATTTAATTTTTTACACTCCAAAAGGGTGTATATTGAATAGCGGAATAGGAAAAATTTGACAAAACGGTGTATCTCACACGTACAAACACAGACTAGGCCCCGATTACAATTTTTTGTACCCTAAAGGCAGGATGAGGATGAGGAGTAGGATGAGGTCAGAACAGGAGGCAAACTGAAGCACCCTGCAATCCTCGGCGGTGGAAGATGCGCCCCAAAAATTGGAAAGGTGTATCTCACATGTACCGATGCAGACTATGCCGCAATTTAATTATTTTTACCCCAAAGGGTGTAGATTGAATAGCGGAATAGAAATAATTTTACAAAATGGTGTATCTCACACGTACAAACACAGAATAGGCCCCGATTACTATTTTTTGTACCCCCAAAGGCAGGATGAGGAGTAGGAGGAGTTCAGAACAGGCAGGAGGCACACTGAAGCACCCTGCAATCCTCGGCGGTATGAGATGCGCCCCAAAAATTGGAAAGGTGTATCTCACATGTACCGATACAGACTATCCCGCAATTTAATTGTTTTTACCCCAAAGGTGTAGATTGAATAGCGGAATAGAAAATATGATATCAAAAGGTGTATGTATCTCACACGTACAGACCCAGACTATGCCCAAATTACTATTTTTTGTACCCCCCAAAGGCAGGATGAGGAGTAGGAGGAGTTCGGAACAGGCAGGAGGCAGACTGAAGCACCCTGCAATCCTCGGCGGTATGAGATGCGCCCCAAAAATTGGAAAGGTGTATCTCACACGTACCGATACAGACTATCCTGCAATTTAATTGTTTTTACCCTAAAGGTGTAGATTGAATAGCGGAATATAAAATATGATATCAAAAGGTGTATGTATCTCACACGTACAGACCCAGTCTAGGCCCAAATTACTATTTTTTGTACCCCCAAAGGCAGGATGAGGAGTAGGAGGAGTTCGGAACAGGCAGGAGGCACACTGAAGCACCCTGCAATCCTCGGCAGTATGAGATGCGCCCAAAAAATTGGAAATGTGTATCTCACACGTACCGATACAGACTATCCCGCAATTTAATTGTTTTTACCCCAAGGGTGTAGATTAAATAGCGAAATAGAAAATATGATATAAAATTGGTGATTTTTCAATAGCACATGTGAACAGTAGTGTCTTATATCAGTCAGCTCTGCTGCAGGCTATGGAGGGAAAAAAAAAAGAAAATTCCCCTTTTAAGTTTGTAATTTTTAAATAGATTAGTACAGACTATGCCACAATTTAATTTTTTTTAACCCAAAAGGGTGTATATTGAATAGTGGAATAGAAAAAAGTGTATAAATATTGAAATCACTCAATAATAGCACATGTGAACACAGCAGTGTATTATCACAGTCAGCAGCACTGAAGGAAAAATGCTGCACACAACTGACTGATAAAAAATACTTTTTTCTCCCTCCTCCTCAGCGGGCAAAAACATTGTGTTCACACCACCCCACACACAGCAAAATCGATGTGGACCACTGACCCTGCCTATCTCCAGCCTCGCCCTAAAATGATCGATAAGATCGGTCACTGCCGTCACTGCAAACCCCCCACACAGCAAAATCGATTGTAGAACACTGACCCTGCCTATCTCCAGCCTGGCCCTAAAATGATCGATAAGATCGGTCACTGCCGGCACTGCAAACCCCCCCCCCACACAGCAAAATCGATTGTAGAACACTGACCCTGCCTATCTCCAGCCTCGCCCTAAAATGCCCTAACAACTCGCTCTGCCTGCAGCACTCCGACCTGTCCCTGATTCTGAATTATTTTCGGACACAATATAATTTATGACTGTCTGTCCCTAATCAGCAGCCAGCACATATGATGTGTGCTCTGTCCCTGTACTACAGCAATATGACGCAGCGGCGCTCGGTCTCGAACTTATAAAGACTTGGTCACATGCTTCAGATGGCCAATCACAGCTACTAATACATTTGTAGGCATGGCTGGGATGGCTTAAGGCACACCAGTTAAACGCTTGTTGATTGGCTGTTGAAAGCCCGCCACTAAAAGCGCGCCAATACATACAAACCCGGAAATAAAATGACCGTACACGGATTTTAAACCCGAACATACAGTAAAGTTTTCGGGTCCGTGTTTGGGTAACAAAAATCCAATTATTCGGTACGAACACGAATAATACAGTCCGTGTTCGCTCAACACTAGTTATAACCCTTATTTACTCTACCCAAAATGAAAAAAAATGCCTTTAGTTCCTCTTTAGGGGCCATTTAAATTGAACAGACTGTCATTACATTATTTAGAATTACAGCCTTAAAATTCCCTGATGGAATAAAGAATACTATGGCAGCGCGATCTCACTGTAAGTGTATCTAAGAAGAATAACAAGGGGCCACTAACATCTTACTAAACTTCAGACAAGTATTTAAAATGGAATGATATTGATGCCTGTATTGTGTTTCCTTCAATAAAGCCATCATGCTATAATAAGAGAAAGACTCTACAGTCATTGTATAGTAGATGTCCCTAATAATTTAGTCCTTCCTTTTACTTCAGGGAATTGTTTGGATGGAACATTTACCTGACAATCCTCTGCTAATAACATGATTTACTGCACACCTCGGGGATAACTGAACTCCTTATGTAATGGTGTTACAATTACAACTGTGCTGTGTAAATTATGCCAAATGACTGCATTACTAAGACAAGTTCAATTTGCAAAATTGGAAAATGTCACTTTTGGAATATTCCAGACTTATAAGAAGCCAAGGGCTGGCAATTGCAAAGCTTGCAAAACCTTGAAGGTTAACGACAAAAAAAGAAAGGAATTTACAGCAAGTGCCACTGAAAGAACATACAAAATAGGGGACTTTATTACATGTGCTATCAAGGTGGTGGTGTACATGCTAGAATGTACCTGTGGCCTACAGTATGTAGGCCACACATCAAGAACATTGCAAGTAAGAATATGTGAACATGTAGCTAATAACAAGACGGGTAAAAAGGATCATAGTGTGACCAAAACATTTTAAGTATGTTTATAATAAGGACCCAAGATGTCTTAAGTTTTGGGGATTGGAGATAGTAGAAAGACACTGGAGGGGTGTTAAAAATGTCAGGCAGTTAAGTCAGCGCAGGTCGTATTGGATTCATGAAACAAAGGTTCTTGGCCTGACTGGTTTGAATGTCGATTTCGACCTAAACTGCTTCATTAGTGACAGTTGACCATCCCTACATTGCCTTTAATACATTAAAGTGGAAATCTGTTTTTTATAATTTTGTTTATTTAATGGAAGACAATAATTTAGTATAGCACATTTTACCATTATTGTGTTTTATGTATGTATTTATGTATTTTTAATGTTTTCTTTATATTTTTTGGTAATGTATTGTAAAACAGATCTGGAAGTAAAGAGATGCTTTTTTTATAAATAATATTTGTCAATATTATTATTTGTTAATAATATTATTTTTGAAGTTTTTGCCTTTTTGCATGATTTCTGTTTCCCCATGCCTCTATAGCAGTGTATTGTGCTCCTTCTGAGTTCAGGAAGGAAGTAAAAATGCCAAAAACTTTACTGTTGGTTCTCAGGTTTTTGTTTGCTGATATAGTTGCCATGGGAGCAACGGGGAAGGCTATTTAAGGGCCCTGTGGTGTCAGCTCCCCACCTACTGATAAAGTCCAATCACAGGATGTAACATGTTTAGGTGGGAGGAGTCAAGCCAGTTACATTATCATATGGCCATGTTAGATAGTGATGTGGTGAGTTGGGAATACCATACATATAAGAAGGCTTCATCATTTTTATGTCTTATAAGTTTTTAATCTTTTGGGTGTAAAATAAATTGTTAAAATGGAGAGCACCATGGGTCTGCTTTTCTGTTTTATGGTTACCCATGTCTTGTGAGGAATTAACCTACTTGACCTGTGAGAGTGAGTAATTCCTGGACCAAGAGGAGGACCGTGAAATCGGTTATATAACGAGTGCAGTTGGCACATATACCTGGAAAATATGGTGGCTGCATTTGTTTGTTTGTTTTTTTGGTTTTTTTCTTTCTTTAGACTTTTTTCCTTTATGTTTACCAGATAATCCTGCTAGAAACACATATTCTGCCCTAGGATGACAAAGTTCAATCAAATGGGGTTTATTTACCGTATTTTCCGGCGTATAAGACGACTGAGCGTATAAGACGACCCCCCTAATTTAAAGCATAGGTTTTGGGCTATACTCGCCGTATAAAACTACACCCCTTCCGAAGCAAGGCAACACCATTGAAAAACATCAGATTTCTCATAGATCTCCAAGGTACCCCAAGTACTGTAATACATGTAATCTCTCATAATATCTTTAAGGTACCCTAAGTATAAGTATTACCAGTAGATGTCATCTCAAGACGCTGGCTCTGCCGGAATCCTGTACCGGTATACCGTATGTACCGTAGCTTTGGCTACATACAGTATACCGCGCTGAGCCAATCACAGTGAGCAATGTATTCTATTATTGAATTCAAAGCCTGCTCTGATTGGCAGAGTCAGAGAGGCGGGCTGATGTTACTCCGCCAATCCGAGCAGGCTTTGCATTCAATAATAGAATACATCGCTCTCCGTGATTGGCTCAGCACGGTACACTGTATGTAGCCGGAGCTACAGTACATACGGTATACCGGTACAGGATTTCCACACAGCCAGCGTCTTGAGAGATTACATCTACCAGTAATACTTATACTTAGGTTACCTTGGAGATTTTATACTCGGCGTATAAGACGACCCCTCATTTTTGGGGGATTTTTTTGAGGTTCAAAAGTAGTCTTATACGCCGGAAAATACAGTACTAAAGCTGGAGAGGGCAAATCAGGCTCACTTCTGCCTAGAAACCAATCAGCATCTAACCTCAGCTTGTTCAATTAAGCTTTGGCAATAAAACCTGGAAGCTGATTGGTTTCTATGCAGAAGTAAGCCTGGTTTTGTAGCTTTAGTAAATAAACCCCAATGTATAGTATCTATAAACTACAATCATCTCTCCTTTTCCTTTTCTCTAAAACATAAAGCAGCCTTTCTTAACCTTTTTAATTTGGAGGAACACTTGAAACAATTCCCAGGTCTTGAGAAACCCCTGCTAAAAATAATTATAACTACATCTCATGGTACAATAGCATGACTAGTAAGTTGTAGAATATTTAAATAAAGGAAAAAAGAATATGGCACACCTCGGGTATGTGACACCCAGGGCAGTTTTTTTTAAATATCTACCTGCTGTATACAGCATAAGGATTTTTAATAATGATCTGAAATTAATTAAAAAAAAAAAGAAATGCATATGTCAAACACTAATACTAATGGTCTATGTAAAAGTGGCGGCTAGTGGAAAATTGACACTTTGCATTGGTGGTCTATGTAGATGGGAGATTTATTTGTCATTGCACATGGAACCCCTAGAAACCTCAGGAGGAACCCTGGGGGTTCCACAGAATTCTGTTTGAGAAAGGCTGACATAGAGCGTAGGGGGTTCTGTAGTCCCCAGAGATATGTAGCTGGGAACAATGTAACGAATAGGAATGCTGCACAGGCAATTATAAAAGGACATGGCCAACAGATATTTTATCAAACAGATGTATCTAGACACTTTTAATTTTAAAATTAAAAAAGCAAAAAACAAAAAAACAAAAAACAAACAAGAGAAATCTATTGTTAGGGTTGACATACCTAACTAACAACAGCAGAGTAAATTTGGGTCACCATCTCAGCTGCCTGGCAGGGCTATGCAAATCTCACAACCAGCTGGATAGAAGTGCAAGTCCTTTGGGGGTAAAAAAGGTCCCATATACAGTATCTCACAAAAGTGAGTACACCCCTCAAATTTTTGTAAATATTTTATTATATCTTTTCATGTAACAACACTGAAGAAATGACACTTTGCTACAATGTAAAGTAGTGAGTGTACAGCTTGTATAACAGTGTAAATTTGCTGTCCCCTCAAAATACCTCAACACACAGTCATTAATGTCTAAACCGCTGGCAACAAAAGGGAGTACACCCCTAAGTGAAAATTTCCAAATTGGACCCAATTAGCCATTTCCCTCCCCGGTGTCATGTGACTCGTTAGTGTTACAAGGTCTCAGGTGTGAATGGGGAGCAGGTGTGTTAAATTTGGTGTTATCGCTCTCACTCTCTCATACTAGTCACTGAAAGTTCAACATGGCACCTCATGGCAAAGAACTCTCTAAGGATCTGAAAAAAAAAAATTTAAATAGAGAATAAAGATGGCCTAGGCTATAAGAAGATTGCCAAGACCCTGAAACTGAGCTGCAGTATCAGTTTCAGGGTCTTGGCAATCTTCTTATACAGCAGGTTAACAGGACAGGTTTCACTCAGAACAGGCCTCGCCATGGTCGACCAAAGAAGTTGAGTGCACGTGCTCAGCGTCAAATACAGAGGTTGTCTTTGGGAAATAGAAGTACTGGCAGCATTGCTGCAGAGGTTGAAGGGGTGGAGGGTCAGCCTGTCAGTGCTCAGATCATACGTTGCACACTGCATCAAATGGGTCTGCATGGCTGTAGTTCCAGAAGGAAGCCTCTTGTAAATGCACAGATAGCCCGCAAACAGTTTGCTGAGGATAAGCAAACTAAAGACATGGATTACCGGAACCATGTCCTGTGGTCTAATGAGACCAAAATAAACCTATTTGGTTCAGATGGTGTCAAGCGTGTGTGGCGGCAACCAGGTGAGGAGTATAAAGACAAGTGTGTCTTGCCTACAGTCAAGCAGGGTGGTGGGAGTGTCATGGTCTGGGGCTGCATGAGTGCCTCCAACACTGGGGAGCTACAGTTCATTGAGAGAACCATGAATGCCAACATGTACTGTGACATACTGAAGTAGAGCATGATCCCCTCTCTTCGGAGACTGGGCCGCAGGGCAGTATTCCAACATGATAACGACCCCAAACACATCTCACACCACACACAGAAGCTGAGGGTAAAGGTGATGGACTGGCCAAGCATGTCTCCACACCTAAACCGTATTGAGCGTCTGTGGGGCATCCTCAAACGGAAGGTGGAGTAGCGCAAGGTCTCTAACATCCACCAGCTCTGTGATGTCGTCATGGAAGAGTGGAAGAGGACTCCAGTGGCAACCTGTGAAGCTCTGGTGAACTCCATGCCCAATAGGGTTAAAGCAGTGCTGGAAAATAATGGTAGCCACACAAAATATTGACACTTTGGTCCCAATTTGGACATTTTCCCTTAGGGGTGTACTGACTTTTGTTGCCAGCGGTTTAGACATTAATGGCTGTGTATTAGGTTATTTTGAGGGAACAGCAAATGTACACTGTTATACAAGTTGTACATTCACTACTTTACATTGTAGCAAAGTGTCATTTCTTCAGTGTTGTCACATGAAAAGATGTAATAAAATATTTCCAAAAATGTGATAAACTGTATGTAATACAAATGCATACTTAAATCGGAGTTCCACTCAAAAGTGGAACTTCCGCTTTAAGTGGTCCCCGACCCACTGACATGCCATGTTTGGCATGTTATTTTTTTTGGGGGGGGGGGAGCGGGTACCTAGTTTTGACAGGTACCCGGTCCCACTTCCGCTTGACCACCTAGGTGACTCGGGCGGAAGTTCTCCTCTCCCCCTCCCTCCCTGCAATCTTCTGGGACACGTCACAGGTCCCAGAAGATTGCCTGGCCAGTCACAATGCGCAGCACGACTCACGCATGCGCAGTGCGCACCAGACTGTGAAGCCACAAGCTGTCACAGCCGGGTGCCCACACTAAATATGCCGGTGCCGCGGGGAGAAGAGAGAGAGAACCGCATCGCTGGACCGTGGGACAGGTGAGTGTGTGTTTTTTAAGATTCAGCAGCTACACTTTTTGTAGCTGCTGACTTTTAATAAACACAAAAGCCAGTGGAGCTCCGCTTTAAGCACTTTCCTGGTTTTTAGTATTAAAGCACTTTAAAAAAAAAAAAACAAACCAAAAATGTATTAAAATGCAGCTTACCAATACTTAGATGAGGTGGCTGGCTTAGTTTTCTTATTTTAGTTTTTTATTTCCTTTATTTTCACCTGTTGATCCTTCTATTAAGTCTGTTATTTTTCATTTCTGACACATGTTGTTTACAAGTTAAAATCAGTATTTTTTGCTAGAAAATTACTTAGAACCCCCAAAAATTATATATATAAATATTTTTTAGCAAAGACTCAGGAGAATGAAATGGCGGTCATTGCAATATTTTTTGTCACGCGGTATTTGCGCAGTGGTCTTTCAAAAGCCATTTATTGGAAAAATTACAATTCACTGCATTTAAAAAAAAACTAAACAGTAAAGTTAGCCCATTTTTTTGTATATTGTGAAAAATGATGTCACGCCGAGTAAATAGATATCCAACATATTACGGTTTAAAATTGCGCACAACCGCGGAATGGCGACAAACTACAGTCAATGAAAATCTCCATAGGCGAAACTTTAAAAATGTTTAACGGTTACCAGTTTAGAGTTACAGAGTAGCTCTTTTTTTTAATTATTGCTCTCGCTCTGGCAATCGCGGCAATACCTCACATGTGTAGTTTGAACAGCGATTTCATTTGCAGGCGTGACTTCTGTATATGTTCTTTCGTGCGCGAGCTCACGGCGATGGGGGCGGTTAAACATTTTTTTTTTCTATTTTTTTTTTTTTTTAAATAAAAAATCTGATCACTTTTATTGCTGTCACAAGCAATGTAAACATCCCTTGTGACAGCAATATGCAGTGACAGGTACTCTTTATGGAGGGATTGGAGGTCTAAAAGACCCCAGACCCCTCCACTGCACTTCAGTGTATTCAAAATCCCGAAAACTGCATTTTTGAATACAGTCACTTTTTAAATTCAGCACCTTTAGCAGCAGTAACCCAGACGTGAGGTCATGGACGCCGCCTCCGGGTTACGTCATCGGAGACCCGATCACAGCCGGCTTTGATCGGGACGCCAACCAGCCGGCGGATGTGCCGGCTACCTCCTCGGGGCTCCCGGTGGGACAGGAGACCCGGGCAGAGCCGTGGAAGGCGGCGGGGGAGACATCCCCTCCTGCTCGCTGGGGTAATGATCATTACTGCCTGAAAGCCGACTGCCAGCTCTAAAAAATGGTACTGGGATGATGCCTCTAGCTGTAGGCATCACCCCGGTACAGTCACTTATTGCAGCCGACGTAAGTCTACATCGATTTGCGGTAAGTGGTTAAGAGACCAAGCTGTCCACAGACAATGTTTCAGTTACAGGGTTGAGACAAATCATTTAACACTGACAGGGGTGCTGACAATGGTCAGCTGGTTGCTGGCTGGATCACCAGGTGAAATAAAGACAAAAAAGCCTAAAAAAGAAAACTATTGCAGTCGCAATATCTAAGGATGGATAAATTGCAATATATTACATTTTTGTTTTTGGGTTTAATACGGCTTTAAGCTTATCCCTTTCACTTGTTTATCTAAGGAAAATGAAACATACTACAGTTCCCTGATGTGTCCACATAGAGCTGCTTTGCTCAAAGAAATTCTTCAGCACTATGAAAGTAAATGTTTAAGCCATAGTGACATTTTCTGCTAAGAAACTGAAAGTGATTTCTAATTACACTGCACAGGTTCAGATGATTAATGTTAAAATATGACCTAGCATGTTCATGCCTCAATAATAAGCTATTTCAGGCACTGCTCAGTGATACAGGTAATCCGTATTATGATGACTAGCTGACCTTTCCCATAATCCCAGAGGATTTGGGTCTAGTGAAATCATGTTACAATGTATACTCTCACACCTATGGCATTTCCATCTTCTTTCAAGAAACTTTGTAGAAGGAAAATGAATAGAGAAGAGAGTACAACAAAGCAAATCCTGCCTGTGTGCATTTAAATACTATCCTACCACGTAACACGGATTAAACCCGGCAATCCTTTCCCATTGCATATTATTAGGCTCATCCGTCCCATATTTTTAAACCTGAGCAAAGACTTCCAATAAAAACAATAATCACATCCACCAATCTCCATCATCTTTAGCAGCTGGCGCCTTCTAAAATAATTGTAATCAATTATCTTTTCATAAATGAGTCTTAATGAGTCTAATAATATTTTAGTTCCATAATAACAGTGCCATAAATAATAATAATAACAAATGTAATAATCGTTTACGTATATTCCCTACTGAGCCAAATACATTACTATTCATTTCCATACATCAAACTAATTTCCTTAACATTAGTAAAGTGGAACTCTAGGCAAAGTAACGCATGCAAAGTGATGTTTAAAGCTTTTAACCACATAACGACCAGCCGCCGGCTGGCTCTCCCAGGCAAAGTCCCGTACATGCACGGCGCTCACCTGGGAGGAGCTAGGGGGCGAGTGCGCGCCACCACCGGCGCTCTCCCGCCCCCCGATCGTCAAGGGGAGGCTGGCGCGAGTGTCAGTCGGCTCCGATGGCCGTCGGCCACTCGTGATCTCTCCCCGCTGACAGAGAAGGACGGACGGCTGATGTAAACACAGCCGTCTGTCATTCTCCCTGAGATGATCACAGAGACCATGCGATCCTGCTATATAAGATTCGCATGTCTCTATGGTCGTCTCACAAGCCCAACCCCCCCCCCCACAGTTAGAATCACTCCCCTAGGCTTACATTTAACCCCTTGATCACCCATAGTATTAACCCCTTCCCTGCCAATGGCATTATTACAGTAACAGTGCATATTTTTAGCACTGATTACTGTAGTAATGTCACTGGTCCCCCCAAAAGTGTCAAAAATGTCAGTTAGGGGTCTGATCTGTCTGCCGCAATGTCGCAGTCCCGCAAAAAATCTCAGATCGGCGCCATTACAAGTAAAAAAACAAAAAAACAATAAAAATGACATAAATCTTTCCCGTAGTTAGTAAACGCAATAACTTTTGCGCAAACCAATCAAAATACGCTTTTTGTGATTTTTTTTACCAAAAATATGTAGCAGAAAACAAATTGGCCTAAAATGTTAAAAAATTTAGATTTTTACATTTTTTTGGGGAATGTTATATAGCAGAATGTGAAAAATATTGTTTTTTTTTTTTTTTTCAAAATTGTCGCTTTTTTTTTGTTTATAGCGCAAAAAATAAAAATCGCATAGGTGATCAAATACCACCAAAAGAAAGCTCTGTTTGTGGGGACCTCAATTTCGATTGGGTACAAAGTCGCACGACCGCACAATTGTTCATTAAAGTCACGCAGTGCCGAATCGCAAAATAGGGCCTGGTTATTAAGCAGCAAAATCTTCCGGTCTTAAAGTGGTTAAAATAGCTGTGTGTCTTTTTTTTGGTGGCCCCAATGTCACATAATGTGTACTTCCCAGCTCCATGGAAAATCATTGTATGGATCAGTGCAAATCATGGGGCTTGAAAACAGCTGAAATTCTGCCATTTTTGCAGAAAACACTGAGGGCAAATTTTTGATAAATACACCAATTAATGTTAAATGAATAGCTCTGATGTCTTCTAACATATAGTGGTGTATTTATAAAAAAGAATGCATAACAGTTCATCCAGTAAAAGTGCGCATCCATTCACTCTATGGGAATAGAGCAAAAAATAAATGTCATAGGGCTGTTCAGCATTTGGCCATTAGGTGGCATTAGTCATAGGAATTCGACCAGCACAGAAAATAACCTAATAACATTCGATTTTTTATTTTATTTTTTATTTTTTGCTCTATTCTCACAAAACTAATGTACATGCATATTTACTAGACAAATGACTAAGATACATTTTATATTGCCTCTTAAAATGAAGCTTTTCAATGCAAAATAACATTACAGCACTGTTGAACAGGCAGACATTTTTTTTACTCTTTTTTTGGGTGTTGCTAAAAATTAGAATTTAGGGGGCATTTTATTTTTTGGAAGCTACTTGGATGGGTGGTCAGACATCTTAAACATTACAGAACCAGTCCTTTCAAGCTCAGTTAAATGTGATTTACTACTATTAGTTAACTATTATTCCAAGAAGCTTCCTTAGTTTAAAGTTAAGTGTCAGGAACATATCCTAGATACATGGATAATTCAGTCTCCCTAATGCTATAGGAGGACTGAAGTTACAATTAAAGCAGGGTCGTTTCACAAACCTTCACACCATCCATCATGTCCATGGGCAATTAACATCTGACTTAACACATGGTGATTGGATGAAGGTGAATGAGTTACCTGTGTGACTATAAAAGCTGGAGTATGTTCCTGACAATCATTAGTACTCAGGAAGCCAATAGGGTGAGTATTAAAATGTCTTCAACATTACAGAAATAGTCCAGGTGAATGTTGCTAGCTACTACTAGCGGTGGCATGACTAGATCAATGGGAACCTTCACAATTATTTTTATAAATTTTAGTGCTATTACTATTATTATTTTTTGTTTTTTTGTTAATACATTAGATGATGATGATGGCAATAATAACAAATAATAATAAGTCAGTTGCTTTTAGGTCTACATAAAAAATATACCTGTATGGCTATAAATACCCGGGTTGGTTCCCAACACTTCAGAAAACTGTGGAAGCTAACTGGATGTGTGCTAAACCATCTTTGATAATACGGAACAAGTCCAGTTTAATGTTGCCAACTACTACAAGCTGTAGCATGACCTGGATAAATGGGAACCTTTACTTTCAATATTATTATTATTTTATTCAATAGACTGAATGATGATATTAATAATTAATAACAAAAATAATAATCAAAATGATAATGTTAGTAAATAAAAATCGACATAAAAAAAGTTACCTGTGTGTCTATAAACTCAAGGGTATGTTCCTGACACTTCTCAGAAATACGGAAGCTAATTGTATGAGTGCTGAAACGTCTTTGGCATTATGGAACAACTCTAGTTGAATTTTGATAACTACTTCTAGCTGTAGCTTGTAGGCATTGGAAAAACATGGACTATGCTAGTAGTATCCATTTGTAGAATTATCCATTTGATACTAATAGCTATGGCATGACTAGATAAATGGGACCCTCACAATTATTATAATTATTATTTTTATTTTTACCATTATTATTTCAATACACTGGGTGATTATGTTAATAGTAATAATAATAATAATAATAATAATAATAATAAAAATAATAATAATAATAATAATGTCTGTAAATTAAGTTATTCATTACCTGTGTGCCCATAAATGGAAGGTATGTTCCTGACACTTTTTAGAACTTTGGAAGCCAATTGAATGAGTGTGAAAATATCTTCAACGTTATAAAGCTAGTCCAGCTCAGTGTTATTAACTACTGCAAGCTATAACCTGATGGGATTCACCTTCAAAATTATTAGTAGAATGAATATTATTTCAATACATTGGGTGATTATGTTAATAATAATAATAATGTCAGTAAATTAAGTTATTCATTACCTGTGTGCCCATAAATGGAAGGTATGTTCCTGACACTTTTTAGAACTTTGGAAGCCAATTGGATGAGTGTGAAAATATCTTCAACATTACAAAGCTAGTCCAGCTCAGTGTTACTAACTTCTGCAAGCTATAACCTGATGGGATTCACCTTCAAAATGATTAGTATAATTAATATTATTTCAATACATTGGATAATTTTCTTAATAATCACAAAAAAATAATAATAATATTAATGATAATAATAAGTTAACAAAATAGAAGTAGGGGGTGATATGCGCGCTGTCACTTCGGTATACGGTATACGAGGGATAATTCTGATCAGTTGTAGCAAATATCTGATAAACGTAGATTGCAGATGATCAAACTATATGAGATTAGGATCAAATCCTACCCCACATGCAGCCAACTCTAGTATGTTCACTCCATACCAATATAAATGTAAAATTATAGGGTGAGTTGGCGCAAATTAAGGAATTTAAATAAATAATAAGTTAACAGCAATCCCTACATCAGTGGTTCCCAACCTCAGTCCAATTATCCCAACAGGTCATATTTTCAAGCTTCCCTTCACCTTGCACAGATGCTGAGGTCCATGGTTTATGACATATTTTATGTAAAGGAAATTCCTAAAACATGGACTGTTGAGGACTGAGGACTATTTGAGGACTGAGATTGGTAGCCACTGCTCTACATTAAAAAAAAGTAATGGACTAGGTGCAGTTCTCCAGTTGTTCGGATACTACAAGTGACAGCATGTCCTGCTATGCAGTCATAGCCTTAGATGTGTACAATCCATGCAGTGGGATGAGTCGGGGTTATTGGCTGCGCTCTGTTTCAGCACCAAGGTTAGCGCAGGTACCATGGACAGCTACTTACCGTCTTCATTCTCGTCAAACACCGGAGTTTTGTGCGAGTGGTTGGCCCCCATCATGATCCTCGGGGCTTTTATCATCCCCAATAAGAAGAGTCCAGCTGGGGAAGAGCATGCAGCATCTCAGGTGAGACAATCCGATCCGGCAAAGGAGTCCATTTCACTTTGTGACCATGAAGAAGAAGAGGCAACCCAAAGAGGCTCCGCGGGCTGTGCGTCTTAACGCACTTCCTCTTCACTGCAGGCTGTACCTTCCCGCACCTCTTCTCCGCAGGCTGTGTCTTCCCGCACCTCTTCTCTGCAGGCTGTACCTTCCCGCACCTCTACTTTGAAGGCTGTCTTTCCGCAACTCCTCTCCACATTCTGTCTTCCCGCACCTCTTCTCCGCAGGCTGTGCCTTCCCGCACCTCTTCTCTGCAGGCTGTACCTTCCCGCACCTCTTCTCTGCAGGCTGTACCTTCCCGCACCTCTACTTTGCAGGCTGTCTTCCCGCACCTCCTCTCCACATTCTGTCTTCCCGCACCTCTTCTCCGCAGGCTGTGCTTTCCCGCACCTCTTCTCTGCAGGCTGTACCTTCCCGCACCTCTTCTCTGCAGGCTGTACCTTCCCGCACCTCTACTTTGCAGGCTGTCTTCCCGCACCTCTTCTCCACAGGTAATAGTATGTCTTCCCGCACCTCTTCTCGGCAGGTAGTAGTATGTCTTCCCGCAGCTCTTCTCCGCAGGTAGTAGTATGTCTTCCCGCACCTCTTCTCCGCAGGTAGTAGTATGTCTTCCCGCACCTCTTGCCTACAGATAAAGAATGGAGAGATGGCGGTCCATAGCCCCAGCACAGATGGCTGACATCAGCAGTGTTCCTGGCTGGAGTGAAGCGCTGCTGGGCTGGGAGATCCTCTCTGTGCACAGAGCCCGCACACACAGTGCAGGAGATCCATCTTTTCCTCGGCACGCTGGAAATGCTTTTGCTATTTACTAACGTTCTGCTCATAGCATATCAATAGACGGGAGCGGAGGGAGGAGGGGGAGGGGAAGACGAGCTCTAGTATGATCTTAGGGAAATCAGACACGGAAAGAGTATTAACATATTCACAGCTGGAGGTATAAGCTCAATGCAGAGCAGATAGCTGGCAGCACAGGTTGCAGTGACAGAATAAAGGACTTGATTAATTCCACTCTCTGCATCCAAGACATTTCTGTCTTTTGCTTAATACTAGACAGATATATTATGATCTCTCTTTTTTTTTTTATTAGATTAAAGTTCGGATGAGTTCAATGATAAGACGTGTTCATGCAAGGTCTGCTGTTTTATAGTTTTATTATATTAAGGTTTGCATGAGTTGTGTTGGTAAGATGTGTCCCTGCAAGGTCTGCTTTTCTTTATATTATAATAACGTTTTGGTGGGGACATCTGCCCATGCAAGGTCTGCTCACAAAGCAAAATTAATCCAATGACATTTAAAGCTGAACTCCAGGTATGATTTTTTTTTAATACATAGTTCTATTGCTCCAGCTTGGCACAATGTAAGTGTACAAACACTATATTACAAAAGTATTGGGACACCTGCCTTTACATGCACATGAGCTGTAATGGCATCCCAGTCTTCGTCTGTAGAGTTCAATATTGAGTTGGCCCACCCATTGCAGCTATAACAGCTTCAACTCTTCTGGGAAGACTGTCCACAAGGTTTAGGAGTGTGTCTATGGAAATGTTTGACCATTCTTCCAGAAGCGCATTTGTGAGGTCAGGAACTGATGTTGGTTCGAGAAGGCCTGGCTCGCAGTCTCTGCTATAATTCATTCCAAAGGTGTTCTATCAAGTTGAGGTCAGGACTCTGTTCAGACCAGTCAAGTTCCTCCCCCCCAAACTTGCTCATTCATGTCTTTATGGACCTTGCTTTGTGCACTGGTGCGCAGTCACATTGGAACAGGAAGGGTCCATCCCCAAAGCTTAACTCAATAGAACACCTTTGGGATGAATTAGAGTGGAGATTGCAACATCTGGAGGCCTCGCCATGGTGGACCAAAGAAGTTTAGTGCTTGTGCTCAGCGTCAGATCCAGAGGTTGTCTTTTGAAAATAGACATACGAGTGCTGCCAGCATTGCTGCAGAGGTTGAAGGGATGGAGCATCAGCCTGTCAGTGCTCAGAGCATACGCCGCAAACTGCATCAAATTGGTCTGCATGGCTGTCGTCCCAGAAGGAAGCCTCTTCTAAAGATGATGCACAAGAAAGCCCGCAAACAGTTTGCTGAAGACAAGCAGACTAAGGACAAGAATTACTGGAATCATGTTCTGTGGTCAGATGAGACCAAGACAAACTTATTTGCTTCAGATGGTGTCAAGCATATATGGCAGCAACCAGGTGAGGAGTAGGGATGATCGAACTTTTGAAAAGTTTGGTTCGACCAGAACACCCGAACTTCCCGAAAGTTCGGGTCCGGATTCCAGAACCCCATTGAAATCAATGGGACCCGAACTTCGGTAATTAAAAAACACCATTTTGAAGCCCTAAAACCCAATAAATGCCCCTAAAAAGTGCCTAGGGTTCTGGGTCATGCCCCAGGGACTATAAATCACACAAAAAAAAGTTCTTAAAAATTGTCGTTTTTTGATAGAGAGCCAATTATTGAAAAAATTATTGAAAAAAAAATGAGATTTCTTTGGATTTAGTGTCTGGGGGGTCTAAAAAGTGTACCTGTGAAGTTTCAGCTCTGTAGCATGTCCAGAAGCAGAAAAAAAAAAGATTGTTTGTATTAGAATTGCAGTAGAGCAGGGATATGGCTCCGCTATTTTCACACCTGAGCGTTTTTGTTGCAGGTGTTTTTTTGGGCATTTTTTGGGCGTCTTTGGCGGCAGGCATAACATCTGAACTTCTGTATAGGGGTATACACACACACACACACATATATGTATATATACACATACACACATATAGGTGTGATAGGAGCGGAGCCCTATGCCTGCAAATAATTTCATTAGCGCAGGCATAGGGTTCTGCTACTTTCACACCTATATGTGTGTATGTGTATATATACATATATGTGTGTGTGTATATATACCCCTATACAGAAGTTCAGATGTTATGCCTGCCTCCAAAGACGCCCAAAAAATGCCCCAAAAAAACGGCTGCAACAAAAACGCCCAGGTGTGTTGTTGCAGGCGTTTTTTTCTGGCATTTTTTGGGCGTCTTTGGAGGCAGGCATAACATCTGAACTTCTGTATAGGGGTATATATACAAACACACATATAGGTATATATACACATACACACATATAGGTGTGATAGGAGCGGAGCCCTATGCCTGCAAATAATTTCATTAGCACAGGGTTCTGCTACTTTCACACCTATATGTGTGTATGTGTATATATACATATATGTGTGCGTGTTGTATATACCCCTATACAGAAGTTCAGATGTTATGCCTGCCTCCAAAGACGCCCAGAAAATTCCCAAAAAAACGCCTGCAACAAAAACGCCCAGGTGTGTTGTTGCAGGCGTTTTTTGGGCATTTTTTAAAAAATGCCCAAAAAAACGCCTGCAACAAAAACGGCCAGGTGTGAAAGTAGCGGAGCCCTATGCCTGCTCTATTGCAATTCTAATACAAACAATCTTTTTTCTATGGCGGTCACCCTGACATGGAAGAGTTTGGTCACCCTGCCATAGCAGTCAGAGTCAGTTCACCCTACACTACACTACACTACGGTCACCCTGACACTTAACACTTTCCCTACAGAAACTAGATTATTGAATCTAACTATAGTGGTTTATAGTACCCTGACTACACTAGATATCCCTTTTCTCACACTAATAATTGATAAATGACACTTTTGAAGCAGGAGTAACAGAACTGCTTCCACTCTCTTCCACAGCCCCTGTATTACAGTGCTAGAGATTTGGCGGGGCTATGTTATATACTGGGGGGCGTATTCACTACTGATTGGCCTCTGGACCCCCTAGTCACTCCAATCACATTCCTAGCATCCTCCTGCCCCCTCAATTGGCTTTTACTGATGGTTCTGGTCCAATCATGGGCTTTTAAAGCCCAGTTCCTGTCCCATTGCATTTTAGTCGGTTCTGGTTACCGAATTCCGAACTTTTCCGCAAAAAGTTCGGAATTCAGCCGAATTTCGAACAATGTTCGATCATCCCTAGTGAGGAGTACAGATGTGTCTTGCCTACAGTCAAGCATGATGGTGGGAGTGTCATGGTCTGGGGCTGCATGAGTGCTGCCAGCACTGGAGAGCTACAGTATATTGATGAACCATAAATGCCAACATGTACTGTGACATACTGAAGCAGAGCCTGATCCCCTCACTTTGGAGACTGAGCCGCAGGGCAGTATTCCAACATGGAAACGACCCCAAACACACCTCCAAGATGACCACTGCCTTGCTAGAGAAGCTGAGGGTAAAGATGATGGACTGGCCAAGCATGTCTCCACACCTAAACCCTATTGAACATCTTTAGGGCATCCTCAAATGGAAGGTGGAGGAGCGCAAGGTCTCTAACATCCACCAGCTCCGTGATGTCTTTATGGAGGAGTGGAAAAGGACTCCAGTGGCAACCTGTGAAGCTCTGATGAACCCCATGCCCAAGAGGGTTAAGGCAGTGCTGGGAAATAATGGTGGCCACACAAAATATTGACACTTTGGGCCCAAATCGGCCATTTTCACTTAGGGGTGTACTCACTTTTGTTGCCAGTGGTTTATACAATAATGGCTGCGTGTTGAGTTATTTTGAGAGGACAGCAAATTTACACTGTTATACAAGCTGTACACTCACTACTTTACATAGCAAAGTGTCATTTCTTCAGTGTTTTTTACAAAAATGTGAGGGGTGTACTCACTTTTGTGAGATACTGTATGTCTTCATCATCATACTAAGGAGCACTTACTGTACAAAGACATCTATGTTGGAAGCATCTTTGCTTAGACTTTTTAATACATGAACTTTTGTTTATGATTGATTTTTTGCACTTTTTGTACTTTATTTAGTTTATTTGTTACAAAGCAAACCTAATTTTTGTAATATCACACTGTTGTTTGCACTTTAAGTAGATTCTTCACTGTTCATAACTGTTTCATATATGATCAGGTATCCATATATGCAAATTTTTTCTTAATATTTGGGAAGCGCTGCCCTACTTTTTTATGTAATTCAAAAACCATGATTGTACAGTTCTCTATAGATCATACCTTACCTTACTCAGGCATATATATGACATTTTACAGTTAAAACTACTAGGGATTACATAAGAATTTGGGGAAATTAGGGAAATCAATACTAGGAAGACATATCAGAGTTTTATAGAAGTTGGGTAGGATGTTATGGAAGCTTGTGATATTATCAGGAGGGTTGTGGGGATGGGTGTTGGGAATTAGAGGGGATAAGATATATTAATTCTCTGTTGTTTTCAATGTTTTGTAAAATTGAATTGGTATATTAAAAATTATAAAGTTAAAAAAAAAAAAAAAGAAAATACCTTCCCGTATGACATTTTACAGTTCTCCTAATTCGGTTGAAACTCATCCAGCTGTCTGGTCTGCTTGCTGAATTTACAGATTTCAAAATATTTCAACAAATAATTGCTCAGCAGCCACCTATGAGTTCTTTTACCAACATCTATATTAATAAAACGCAACTGTCCCTGCGTCCGCTTTTCCTGCTTTTCTCTGTGTCCGTGATAATGAGCTACTGCGCATGTGCTGAACGAACAGCCGTTGGGACGCAGGTGCCGGAGACCCCAAAATTGTACCGCAGGTGGCCAAGACACTCCCCTACAGCTGGGAAAAATTCCGGGGTTCGAGGATGAAAGGGCGCGGAACAGTGACCCAAGAACCGGGCCTCCCCCCGCCATAGACTCCAATGTTAAACCTGGTCACCTCGCAGTTAGGTCAAGGCCCGGTTCTCGGGGTCACAGCTCTGCGCCCTTTCATCCCCGAACCCCGAAATTTTTCACAGCTGTAGGGGAGTGTCTTGGCCACCTGCGTTACAATTTTGGCGTCTCCGGCTCCTTTGGTTCGCCCGTGACAGCAATTTTCCCGGGAGGGGAGGTGGTGGTGTATTTGGGTGTCTTTTCCTATTGAATGATCCACTGTTCTGTGTGTGTCAGGAGCTCCTCTCCTCTCTGATTTCCCGCCCTCACATCTCCCCTCCCCCACACCAATCTCCAACCCGACATTTATCGTTCAATCCCCCCATACACTACAATCCCCTCCCCTCCATACACTACAATCCCCTCCCTCCCCCATACACTACAATCCCCTCCCTCTTCCATACACTACAATCCCCTCCCTCCCCCATACACTACAATCCCCTCTACCCCCCCACACACTACAATCCCCTCCCTCCCCCATACACTACAATCCCCTCCCCTCCATACAATACAATTCCCTCCCTCCCCCATACACTACAATCCCCTCCCTCCCCCATATACTACAATCCCCTCTACCCCCCCACACTACAATCCCCTCCCTCCCCCCACACTACAATCCCCTCCCTCCCCCCACACTACAATCCTCTCCCTCCCCCCACACTACAATCCCCTCCCTTCCCCATACACTACAATCCCCTCCCCCCCCACTACAATCCCTTCCCTCCCCCTCATGCTTCAATCCCCTCTCTTCCCCATACACTGTAGAACCCCTCCCCCATACACTGTAGAACCCCTCCCCCATACACTATAATCTCCCCCCCCCATACACTACAATCCCCTCGGTCCCCCCATACACTACAATCCCCTCCCCCATACACTACAATCCCCTCCCCCCCATACACTACAATCCCCTCCCTCCCCGATACACTGCAATCCCCTCCCTTGCCCAACACACTACAATCCCCTCCCCATACACTACAATCCCCTCCCTTCCCCAACACACTACAATCCCCTCCCTCCCCCCCCACGCTACAATCCTCTCCCTCCCCATACACTGTAGAGCCCCTCCCCCATACACTGTAGAACCCCTCCCCCATACACTATAATACCCCCCATACACTACAATCCCCTCCGTCCCCCCATACACTACAATCCCCTCCCTCCCCCATACACTACAATCCCCTCCCTCGGCCCCATACACTACAATCCCCTCCCTCGGCCCCATACACTACAATCACCTCCCTCCCTTCCACACTACAATCCCCTCCCTCCCCCCACACTACAATCCCCTCCCTTCCCCATACACTACAATCCCCTCCCTCCCCCCACTACAATCCCCTCCCTCCCCCATGCTACAATCCCCTCCCTCCCCCCATGCTTCAATCCCCTCCCCCATACACTATAATCTCCCCCCATACACTACAATCCCCTCCCCCCATACACTACAATCCCCTCCCTCCCCCATACACTACAATCCCCTCCATCCCCCCATACACTACAATTCCCTCCCTCCCCCATACACTACAATCCCCTCCCCCGTACACTACAATCCCCTCTCTTCCACATACACTACAATCTCCTCCCCATACACTACAATCCCCTTCCCCCAACACACTACAATCCCCTCCCTCCCCCACTACAATCCCCCCCACGCTACAATCCTCTCCCTCTCCCCCCCACGCTTCAATCCCCTCCCTCCCCCATACACTGTAGAACCCCTCCCCCATACACTATAATCTCCCCCCCATACACTACAATCCCCTCCCCCCATACACTATAATCCCCTCCCTCCCCCCCCACACTACAATCCCCTCTCTCCCCCATACACTACAATCCCCTTCCTTCCTCATACACTACAATCCCCTCCCTTCCCCATACACTACAATCCCCTCCCCATACACTACAATCCCCTCCCCCTAACCGCGAGATGACCAGGTTTAACATTGGAGTCTATGGCGGGGCGTGGCCCGATTCTCGGGGTCACAGCTCCGTGCCCTTTCATCCCCGAAACCCCAATTTTTTATCAGCTGTAGGGGGAGCGTCTTGGCTACCTGTGGTACAATTTTGGGGTCTCCACTACCATTGGTTCGCCCGTGACAGCAATTTTCCCGAGAGGGGAGGTGGTGATGGATTTGGGAGTCTTTTCCTATTGGATGATTCACTGTTCTGTGTGTGTGAGGAGCTCCCCTCCCCCCTCCTCTCTGATTTCCCGCCCTCTCATCTCCCCTCCCCCACACCAATCTCCAACCCGACATTTATCGTTCAATCCCCCCATACACTAAAATCCCCTCCCCTCCATACATTACAATCCCCTCCCTCACCCATACACTACAATCCCCCCCATACACTACAATCCCCTCCCTCCCCATACACTATAATCCCCCCTCCCCCATACACTATAACCCCCTCCCCCCCCATACAGTACAATCCGCTCCCCCCATACACTACAATTCCCTCTCTCTCCCCATACACTACAATCCCCTCCCTCCCCCCCACACTACAATCCCCTCCCTCCCCCCAACACTACAATCCCCTCCCTCCCCCCCACACTACAATCCCCTCCCTTCCCCATACACTACAACCCCCTCCCTTCCCCATACACTACAATCCCCTCCCCATACACTACAATACCCTCCCTTCCCCAACACACTACAATCCCCTCCTCCCAACACACTACAATCCCCTCCCTCCCCCCACTACAATCCCCTCCCTCCCCCCACCCACGCTTTAATCCCCTCCCTCCCCCATACACTGTAGATTCCATCCCCCCATGCGCTGTAGAACCCCTCCCCCATACACTATAATCCCTCCCCATACACTACAATCCCCTCTGTCCCCCCATACACTACAATCCCCTCCCTCCCCCATACACTACAATCCCCCCATACACTACAGTCCCCTCTCCCCCCCCCACACTACAATCCCCTCCCTCCCCCATACACTACAATCCCCTCCCTCCCTATACACTATAATCCCCCCTCCCCCCATACACTATAATCCCCTCCCCCCATACACTATAATCCACTCCCCCCATACACTATAATCCCCTCCCCCCATACAGTACAATCCCCTCCCCCCCATACACTACAATCCCCTCCCCCCATACACTACAATTCCCTCTCTCCCCCCCTCATACACTACAATCCCCTCCCTCCCCCCCACACTACAATCCCCTCCCTCCCCCCACACTACAATCCCCTCCCTTCCCCATACACTACAATCCCCTCCCCCCAACACACTACAATCCCCTCCCTCCCCAGACTACAATCCCCTCCCTCCCACCACCCACGCTTCAATCCCCTCCCTCCCCCATACACTGTAGAACCCATCCCCCCATGCACTGTAGAACCCCTCCCCCATACACTATAATCTCCCCCCCCCATACACTACAATCCCCTCTGTCCCCCCATACACTACAATCCCCTCCCTCCCCCCATACACTACAATCCCCTCCCCCCATACACTACAATCCCCTCCCTCCCCCCACACTACAATCCCCTCCCTCCCCCATACACTACAATCCCCCCCTTCCCCATACACTACAATCCCCTCCCCATACACTACAATCCCCTCCCTTCCCCAACACACTACAATCCCCTCCCCCGCAACACACTACAATCCCCCCCCCCATATATATAGCTCCTTCTGTTCTAAGTATACTAAATAATCTATACATATAAAGTACAAGTGTCTCTGCGTCCAGTCCCTGTGTGCGTGGGATTGCGCTACTGTGCATGTGCCCCACGGACAGCCGTTGGGACTTGGAGCGCAGAGACTTCGGGCAGCCGGGCAAAACTGTTTGAAGCGGTTGGTGTGCGCGGGCGCGCGAGGGGGGGGGGGGGCTCGCGTTGACTTACTGCTAAGTCTGTTTTTACAAATGTTTGACCACATATGTTCTAGCGCCCGTTAATTTAACGGGCTTAATGTCTAGTTCTTTAATATTTTATTATTAACATCAAAGAATGTAATGACCAAAGCAAAGCACTTCCCTTACACTTGCCTGTTATGTATCTATAAAATACAACTTTATACATCAGATCTATCATACTGTTTAATTACCTGGTATGGCTTGATTTACCAATAATGGCACTGGCCAATGAGGATATTGGAGAATGGGGAGATGTTGTATCACACAAGGCTTAAAGATGTTGTTATATGGAATTGTTCTCTGTTTACAACAATTTACTAAGTTTCCACATGTCTCAGGAATTCACTAAGATATAGATAGATATGTATTAACCCCTGTGGTTAATACATTTCCTGGCAGTCATATTACAGGAACTCTCACCACAATTTGACCTGTGCAGGCAGACACAATTTCATTAGTGTATGACGGGTCCCATCATTCATTTCATGGAAAGTGGGGTCAATTTAGGGGCATGAAATGCAATCTTAGTAGTTTACATTATTTTAATAAGAAAAACTATTTTAAATCCTGCAAAAAATGTTAAGTATATGGGTTTCCGTAGAGCAATGCTGATATTAAAATTTTTACAGAGCAGTTCTATTTAAACCAGGGCATTAAAGCCCAACTCCAGGAGACTTAAAAATGAGCCCTTCAGTTGGGCTGCACCCACACAGCAAGGGTTAATTTCTGATTTAGGGCTAAGGAACATATAAGAGAAGATTTGCTTACCCACTTCTCTGCTCCTTTGTGCTGGTAGACCAGCCCCTGCATTGTCTTCTCCCCCCATGCTCTAGGGGTCTAAGGTCCTGACGTCATCAAGACCAAAGTAGACGCGATGACGCAGAGTCCACGGCCAGAATGTGGGGAAATGACATAAGTGTTTTACTAAAGCTGAAATAAATTACTTGGGCCTCATGCACACCAAGTATTTAGCCACTGTGAATGGGGTCGGGCATTTAGCTGTGGGTGGAGGGCACAGGCACACTATGCAGCCTTGTTCAGTTAAGCTTTGAAAATGAAGGGTAGAAGCTGATAGCCCCCTATGCTATATACCATATGCTATATGCCATATATGCCATATGCTATACCTCCAGATTCTGGCTGCTCCAGTCTTAGTAAACCTCCCTCTTTAAGAAGCTGACAGCTGCTGCGGCTGGACAAAGCTGGGAAGTTCACCAGGCAGTTCAGACGTTTAGGGCTATATCAGTACTGTTTTCTATGTGTCCTATTTACACTGCAATGCAGCCCAGAGCTGCAATAGGCTGCAATAAACTGCATTTTGTCATGTTTTGAAATGTCATTTTGTACACTTCAAATAAAGTTGAGTAAAAAAAAAAAAAAGAACCGTGTAATGCGCTAAAATGTGAATCACACTGCCCCCTACTGTTAATTCCGGCGTTATACAGTGGGAATGAGCAGCTGCTGCATGCTAAGCCTTCGTTAAAGCAGAAGGGGTGCTAGTACCGGGACCACAGCAGGTGTACAGAAAAGAGGGTACTTTTTGCTGCAAATCCCTAAATATGGTATACCTGATACCACCAGCTATCCAATGAACAAACCTTCAGACATTCACAGTTAGCATGAAAAAAGGGTGTCCCTGTAGCAGCCCATTTCTGCAGTACAGTGCAGTACCTCTGACAATAAAGCCCATCTTGCCTCAAGCCTTTGATCAAAAGTAAACCAATGTTTTAAAAGGACTCTCGTTTTCATTGAGGTGACAAGTTTGCCTGGACTTCTAGCCAATTATGCCACTAACACTCCTAGAATATATTTTTTTTTTCCAAAAACACTCCTAGAATATATTATCCTTACTATTCCAGCGTGTCAAGAATAATAATTGCATGTCATTATTGGTTGTGTTTCATGGCTTCTCTTGTATGTTAACATTTCAAAAAGACTCTCATAAGAGGTGAGGATTGTGCCTGGACTTTATATCTTTGAGTCTGCTACCCCAATAACACTTCTTCCCCCCGATATCCTATCTCTATAGCCTAACCCTTTTTTTCAAAAAATATTCATATTTAATCATACCTCCTTGTGACTCTGTGTATATATGCCTCCAGCATTGCTCCTGTTTCTTTTTGCCAGAGGCTGCCATTTTTCTGATGCCCAGAGCCCCTGAGCAGCAGTATATCTTTATGCCTACTAGTGGCTCTGGTTTTTGGCACAATGGCGAAAATGGAAAGCTACTGAACATGTGCAGAGCAGGGTGAGACATGGTATTACTACATTTTAAACAGTATAGACATTTATTTTTAATGTTTTAGCTATACCTGCAAAAGGGGCCAGCTTGACGTGATCTAGCAGGATTTAATTTTCTGACTAAAGTTCCACTTTAAAAGATTAGTTTATTTTTTCAGAAAAAAATGAAAAGGTGAGCTGCGCTGTCAGTGCCATGCAGGTGGTCCAGCGGTCCGAGGATCTAAAATCTCTACTCTTCTTTTTCTATGTGCAGCACTTCAGGGACAGACCAGAGCAAATCACTATGCAGGCACTAACCTGAGTCTAATCTGAGTCTCTCTGGTCTATCCCAGAAGAACTGCACACAGAAGAGAGAGAAGAGCAGAGATTTCAAATCCCTGAACCGTTGGATCAGCTGCGTGGGTACTGACAGCTCACTCCCCATGGAGGTAAGTACAGTGGGGCCAGGGGTGGGGGGAGACTCTATGGTGTTAGTTCACCTTTTCATTTTTTTCTGTAAAGGTGAACTAACACTTTAAGGTCACATACACACACTGTATTTATTTAGACGCCTAGTTATTTCGAAGCAGCAAAAAAAAATAAAAACACAGAGAAAGCCATGTGTTTGCATGTGCGTTTATGCGCCTTCAAGCATAACATGTCTATAAAACAAGCGTTTTTAGGCCTAAGTGGGCATGAGGCCTAAAGTGGAACTACACCCACCTCCAACTCCAGCGATGCAGTCGCTCACAGCCACTAAGATCTTCTCCTGAACTTCTTCCAGGTTCTGATCCTCCATCATTGTGATTGACTGGGCAAAGATAATACTCCTGTGCAAGAGCTCAAGTACCTTCATTTCAGCAGATGCACGTGCGCAGCTCAGTGTACAGTGCAGACAAGCAGAAACATCAATGCAGAAGGGACATACGTTTGTTGGGGGAATTCAATAAAGCACCCCTGACAGTTTTCTGGCGCTATGGCTCTTTAAAATGGCCTGCACCAGAATCAAGAACACCTACCACCCATTGCAGTAACTTTACTGAAAAATACAGCAGATTTAGGTAGTTCTTAATAGTACTACTTTTATTGCACCAAATTCAAAAATAATTAGCTCCGGTTCATAGGTAATAAAACTGGAGGTAAATAAGACCTTCTCTAATTTGGCATACAGAGACAGGCACAGTGCCTGTCCCTGTATGCGGTATAGCAAAGCAGCATAACTGCCGCTGTTATCCCCTCCCTGGCATTAGGCTGGGAGATGTCCAGCGCGGCCGCCCTATGGCTGAAAATGGCGGGTCGGGGAGGGGCTGGACTGTGCCTCACCTGTCCATTGGTGTAGGGTGGGGTGGCGTTGCAAACCAAGCCCTGCCTATGCCGCCTCTCCTCACTGCTCAGTCAGTTTAGCAGTGAGTGAGTCAGCAGCCTGGCGCTGTCAGAGTGGGTTTTTTTTATCACCTGATTAGAGCCAGAGGCTCTAATAGGCTTCAAAAAAGGGTGGACCCGGGGCGCAGAGCAGTGTGCCCCGAGCCCACCCATTGTGTGACAATAGCGAATGAAAATTCGCTATTGTCACACGGATCCTCCTCCTGGCCAATCAGGAAGCGGGTCCGAGACTCGTTCCTGATTGGCCGAAAGGAGGAGGCGGGAGGACTCGAGGAAACGCGGGGAACTGAGGAGAAGCCGCCGCTGCAGGTAAGTCTCTTTGCATTGAAGGGGGCACGCTGGTCTCTCTGCATTGAATGAGGGCACACTGGTTATTCTGCATTGAAAGGGGGCACGCTGGTCTCTCTGCATTGAAAGGGGGCACGCTGGTCTCTCTGCATTGAAAGGGGGCACACTGGTCTCTCTGCATTGAAAGGGGGCACGCTGGTCACTCTGCATTGAAAGGGGGCACGCTGGTCATTCTGCATTGAAAGGGGGCACACTGGTCTCTCTGCATTGGATGGGGGCACGCTGGTCATTCTGCATTGAAAGGGGGCACGCTGTTCTCTCTGCATTGAAAGGGGGCATGCTGGTCATTCTGCATTGAAAGGGGGCGCGCTGGTCTCTCTGCATTGAATGGGGGCGCGCTGGTCTCTCTGCATTGAATGGGGGCGCGCTGGTCTCTCTGCATTGAATGGGGGCAAGCTGGTCTCTCTATATTGAAAGGGGGCACGCTGGTCATTCTGCATTGAAAGGGGTCACGCTGGTCATTCTGCATTGAAAGGGGGCACGGTGGTCTCTCTGCATTGAAAGAGGGCACGCTGGTCTCTCTGCATTGAAAGGGGGCACGCTGGTCATTCTGCATTGAAAGGGGACACGCTGGTCTCTCTGCATTGAAAGGGGGCACGCTGGTCATTCAAACTTGTATTTAGATGCATTTTACTTTGAAAGGGGGCACGCTGGTCATTCAAACTTGTATTTAGATGCATTTTACTTTAATTACATCAGTATTTTCATAGCAAACAATACATGTGCTTAGGGGGTAAGGGTTTCTTTAACTAATCTAGTGGAAGAGACCCGAGTGCTAAAATACCGCGGGTAAGGGGGCGCAAATTACTTGCCTTGCCCCGGGTGCTGACAACCCACGCTACGCCACTGGATCAGCCCACTGCATGCTGTCAATCCAAAGGGGTGCAGAGCTGATTGGGACCTAGTGTCTGTAAATCCCCTTCAGGCTGTGCCCCCCCAGGTACAAAACACCCTGGCATTGCACTGTCTGATAGGCGCCGTGGTGGGGAGGGAGTATAGCCGAACAGAGGTGGAGTATCTCTATGGACGTTCCGATCTCAGTGTGGCTCCTCACTCAATGCATGCCCCAGATTCATGTACCTGTCTACAATAGCAATACAAATCCTTCACCATCACTGACACTTGTTGTGCAAAGGCACGTAGGAATTCTAAAGAATGTTTTAAAAACTCTATGAATTCCCCCGTAGTACGTCTCTTCTGCATCATCTTCTCTTTGCCTTTTTCTCTTTTTACATTAAAAATCCACTTTAGAGCAGAACTACACTGTATATGAGCACCACAAATCAAAAACGTTATTTAATTCAGTTTTAATATTCAGTACAAATTCACCCATCCATCCATGTCTCCATGCTTTATTTAGATAAGAGATCCTCAAACTATGGCCCTCCAGCTGTTGCGGAACTACACCCATAAGGCATTGTAAATTTCTGGCATTCACAGACATGACTGGGCATGATGGGAATTGTAGTTCCTAAACAACTGGAGGGCCAGAGTTTGAAGACCCCTGATTTAGATTAACAATCACTTTGAAAACCCCCCTGGCATTTCCAGCTGTAGCCATCTTGAGTAAGGGCAGACAATTCATGTAACATTTACTAACCCGGAATCCATCTGACCTTAGCTCAGGCACGCAGGTAGGAGGGTGTGTTTAGTTGAGATAACCTCTCCTCCCCCCCTAAAGACTCCTGGGATGTATGACATAATTTGCCTAGGCCTGAAAAACAGGAAGTGACTGAAGAAATTAAAAAAAAAAGTTTAAAACAAGTAAATACACAGTAATATACCCTTCTATCAATTTACTAATGCAAGCAGCATAATGTTTCAAAATAGTTGATTGGGAAAGTGAAGTTCAGCTTTAAGTTAGCTAAATAAGGGTATTACTTAAACTCCAACCTTTCTGCTAGAAGGGAAGTATAAAATAGAATACATGCTGCTATTTGATCATAATAAAATAAGTATGGCGTTCAGTCTAGGTAAACAATATCTCTCCTGGAACTTACATTTGTAATGAGCTATGAGGAATATATTACACATACATTTATATTGTATATGCTTTTTGGGGAAAATGAGTAGCAAAAGCTTAATTAATACTGCCCCCTGGTGGCTGAGTGAACAAAGCATGATACTTTGACTTAAAATGCGGGTTTTCCTAAATTTATAAAAGCAAAAGGATTAGGGCAAGAACTAGGGGGTTCAAAGGCAAGAATCTCAACCAAGACGGGAGAGAAGGATAGTATAGATAAGATTTTAGAATCTGATCTGTCATCCACTATCGGTCCACCCTGCCTGCAATCCTCGATACATCTAGGAGTTGATCTGGTTACTAAATGATGTTTTGGAATATATTTTTATGACATTTACTACACATTCAGTGTTTATGTCTCGGAATCGTTTGCCCTGTTTGTAAAGCATATTTTCCATTCAGATTCACATGAGTATATGCTTTACAATAATACAATTTTCAGTAGGATATTGCACATACTCCCAGTGCTACCAGTCTGGCCTGTGGTAAGGGGGCAGATATTATGTGGCTCCTTGCAAGGCTACATTAAAATATATTTAAATCTCAAACCAAAAATGAATTATATTGCAGATTACTAGTCCTTGGTGTGGTGGCTCTATATGTTTTTTTTTTTTTTATGCTTCTTTTATTTTGCCTGGTAGTTTATTATGAGCTATAAGGAATATACTATAACATGCTTCCTGTCCATGGGTGGTTACGTCACTTCCCCACTGTATATATGAATTAAACTATGATTGTCACCCTAAACTGCTATCCTAAAATGGACTCCAAACATATCTGTATATTTTTATCTCTATTACATGGAAGGCAGAACAATTTGTAGTTTACAGAAGATAGCTAGGCGGAAAGATTTTCTTTGGAGTAGCTCACAGAAAGTGACAGGGACACTGCATTTATGGCAGGATGAACAGGTATTTTCAGTTTTTGCTGAAAATGTTCTTATAAAATGTGCATATAAGAAAAAGAAATCGAATGCAGCATAAGTACTTTTCCTTTAACCGCTTGCCGACGTCCAACAGTAATATTACTGCGGCATTGCAGCTCCCCTGCGTCCAGTCACGTAGTACTACGTGACTGGAGTGCATGTGATTCTGGCGGCGGTTTAGACACAGCGGGCCGCGGGAGGAGAGGAGGCGATTGCCGCCTTCCTCCCCCGATCATCCGGGAAACGGAGAAAAGACCCGCCTCTGGCTCTAATCAGGTGATTAAAAAAAAAAAAAACATTAAGCTCCATGCGTCCGGCGCCCTGCATGCAGATTAGGGGGCCGGACGCATGGATGGTGGGGCTGCGCCCCTGCGCCCTCAATACACCGGCCGCCACTGGTGTGTGATTCAGCTGGTCTAGGGAGTGTCCACACTGGTCCAATCGGCAGGCATATTGGACAGTGGAGGAAACAAGGCCAATGGCTACACAGGCTTTGATACAGCCTCCGTGATTGGCACAGACCGGTTGTCTCAGTGCATTCTGGGGTGTGATATAAAAGCCAGGAGCACATGTGCTGGGGTCTTTGGATGGTGAGCAGAGTCCCGGAGGGAGGATGACGGCTGTCTCCTCCTCTGCATTGATAGCACGTGGTCACAGGCAGTCAGCCTGGTGAACCAGAAGGAAGGAGCTGAACCCAGAGGTCCAGAAGAGCTGACTAGAGGGGTTGAGCCACTGGAGAACCTGGAAAAACAGTATCATGAGTACAGGGGATCATGTCTGAGGGCCTGACCTGTGAAGGGGCCACCCCGGAGTAGAGAAGTCAGAGGACGAGTGTCAGCTGGTGGAATGAAAGGAGGTGCTAGGTGTGTACCCTGAAAATAGTTGCTCAATCAAGTCTTCATTACAGAGACTTTACCTTAAATTCATCTAGTGGCAAGGTGAATCTGCAGCCTGGCTGCATCTTCAAATAGGAGTCCTCATCAGCTGTGAATAGTTTAATTCTGGAGTATCCCACTCTATCCCTTCTCCCATCCCTATTTAAAATAAAATAACAAAAACAACCACAAACCCTAGACTGATCATTGACTGAGCCAGAAAGTAAAGTGTTAAGTTTATGCATGCAGTTGCTAACGGTAACCCAGAGGGACCCAAAAAGGTGAAGAATTCAGCAGCCCTCAGGGGGCAGTGCTACATTATAATAGGATTTTATTTATTCTTTTATTTTTACATTTATATGCTTATAATGTGATATTGTATAGATTTTGTTTCCTATTCAAATACATAAATCCTACAAATACATATTTAGCACAGGGTTCACCCATGACAGATTCTAAAGCATTTGGGGTTTTCTAGAGAGGCAGCACAGCAGTATTAGTAAGGGGAAGCAAAGTGGATGAGTCACTTTGATGATTCAACTCTGTGTCTCATTTTATCCTGAGCTGTTATAATCAATAGGCTTTTTTCAGTAAAGGAGTGAGATTACCATGGTAGAAAGCTGACCAAGTGTATGCAACATTTTCTTTTTACCTTTCTAGACTGTGGTGTTGTGTGTTATTATTACACACGGATGCCGGTGATGGGATGTCATCCTTTTTTATGGACTATGGACATTCCTGTGCTCCATTTTTAGCGCTGCATTTGGACTTTTATTTTACATTATTTGCTGTCAACAAATTGATGCTGGCTGCTTTCATGTTTTAATTCAGGTATTTTTTTTCTTTAGCGCGGATATTTTGTATTGTTTTTTTTCTGTTTACTGTTGTCCAAAACGCTGTAAAAAAATAGTTTTTCACCTATAGACAGTTTGCATCCAGGGCCACTCATCTGTAGGTAAGGTTCACGTGTGCGGTTACCAACATTGCTTTGTAAAGGTAGCAGTACACATACACCTGTCACTCCCTGGTGCAGAACTAAGCTCTTTTCCACAGTATACTGCACTCGGAGCCCATGTGAATGAACCCTAAATTATTGAATTAGTAATTTTGAAACACCACTATAAAGATTGTAAGTGGAGAAAAAACCACCTGAGGTTGCAATGGCGCTATGCTGATATTGGTCATCTTAGGGATCAGGGTACAGGATGATAAGCCTAACATCTGAGCACAACATTCACATGGGCACAACAGCTTCTCACCATGGAATTAAGCAGTACATTTCTGCCGGGAATTATTATTTACACAATAATATTTCAGAAAATGTACAAAGCAAATCTCTTAAATCCTTTGCCACAGGGTTTTTAAGGCTCGGTTCACACTACTGCGATGCGACTTTGCAGTTCAACTTTGATACAACTTTGCATATTGTATGGGGCCAAGTCGCACTGTAAATCACACAAAAGTAGTACAGAAGCCATATCCAAAATCGCATCATTCTTAGTTGCATTGATTAGAAATGACACCATTAAAAACAATGAAATTTCCCTTGTCATGTGATTCTGTGCGACTTAAGTCACAACAAAAAGTCGCACTAGTGTGAACCGGGACTAAAGGCTAAAAGCACCTTGATAAATATTTCTTGACTGGTTTGTTGATGGGCAAATATTGTGACCAACTATGCCAAGCTTAAAGTGGTTGTAAAGGCTGAAAATTTTTTACCTTCATGCATTCTATGCATAAACTTTCTGTGTGCTGCTCCCCCCTCAGCCCCCCTAATACTCACCTGAGCTCCCTCTCAATCCAGAGATGTGCACAAAAGTCATTGGCTGAGACAGCAGAGGGAATCATTGCTTCCCACTTTAGTCAATCAAAGCCAGTGATCCAATGAGAAGAGAGCAGGGGGCGGGGCCGATCCACGGCCCCATGTGTCTTATGGATGCATAGAGCAGGGCTTGGGAGCAAGCATGCACCAGTGCCCCCATAGCAAGCAGCTTGCTAATGGGGGAACTGGTCAAGCGAGAGAAGCCAGGAGTGCTGGCGGGGTATCCGAGGAGAAAAGGATGGGAGCTGCTCCCGTGCAGAACCATTGCACAGAGCTGGTATGTATGACATGTTTTTCTTTTGTTTGTTTTTTAAAAACCCGAACATGTAATAACACTTTCATGTTTGCTTATTTCTGAAAAATATTTACATAATTATTCATTAACCACTTGAAGACCAGGCCTATTTCTGAGAGTTGCTGAAATCAGTATTTTTTGCTAGAAAATTACTTAGAACCCCCAAACATTATATATATATATATATATATATATATATATATATATACATATACATATACATATACATATATATATATATATATATATATATATATATATATATATATATTTAGCAGAGACCCTAGAGAATAAAACAACGATTGTTGCAATATTTTATGTTACACTGCATTTGCACAGCGGTCTTTCAAACGCAATTATTTTGGAAGAAATACATTTCAATGAATTTAAAAAAAACCTAACAGTAAAGTTAGCCCAATTTTTTTGTATAATGTGAAAGGTTATGTTGACTAAATAGATACCTAACATGTCACATTTTAAAGCTGCGCACACTCGTGTGGAATGGCGACAAACTACAGTACTTAAAAAATTCCATAGGCTACAGTTTAAAACATAACAGCAAGGTGTCCCAAGCGCTAAGCCCTATTTGGTTTCACACTGTCCCTATGGTAGGGCCGTCCCAGTGCAGCCTTCACAGTTAGCATATGGAGGTACTAAAATAGGCTGGCAACAGAAAGGACAGCGCTATCTGGGAGATGATGACCACTATTTCCTTGTAAATGATGAAGGCCAACTACATTTTTATGTAGTTGCTTTGACGTGCGAGCATGGAGGGATGGGGCGCTTTAAAAAAGTTTTATTTTTTTTCTTATTTATTTTATTTTTACACTGTCCCTTTAAGAAAAAAAATTCTGATTACTTTTATTTTTTATTTTTATTTGTTTTTGCCAAAATTGATTACTTTTATTTCTGTCACAAGGAAACATTCCTTGTGACAGTAATAGGCAGGGACAGGTGCTCTTTTTGGAGGGATCTATGGGTCTAAAAGACCCCAAACCCCTCCTCTGCACTTGAAAGTATTCAAAACGCCAAGATCTGCATTTTTGAATTCTGTGGATTTTTTAAAACTGATGCCGTTGGCTGCTGTGTAAACCAGAAGTGACCTTGTGGTGTTGCCTCCGGGTTACTACATCGGAGACCCGATCAAAGCCGTTTCCGGGTATGTTCTGGTCTCCAGCCAGCCAGCAGATGTGCCAGCTGGTCACTCGGGCCTCTCAGTGGGACAGGAGAGCCCGGGTGAGCCTCGGAAGGTGACGAGAGGGGGGGGTGTCCCCTCCTGCTGCTTGTAATAACAGCCGAGTGGCTGCTTAGCTGCATCGGTTGTTATTACAAGAAAGCCGACCATACATCACCCCGGTAAAACCACTTGAGCAAAATGAATTACAGGTACGTGATTTTGTGGCAAACATGGGCTGAGAAATGTAAAGGAGCTGCCTTTGCCAATATCCTTCTAAGAACACTGCTTGCCTGGTTGTCTTTAGTTGCCTTGACTACAACACTTGCACCGCTATCAAACAAGCATGGAGATTACAAAGCGCAAACTTAGAAGTTCTTATCTGCATTCCATGTCAGTGTCTTGGAAAGTATTGAAGCCACTGGATCTGCAGGACAGCCATACAACTAGCATTTTCAGCTGGAGAGGTCACCAATAGCAACCTTTCATAAACAGGTTTTTCATAAACTCTTATGCAGGACAACATTTGTTTTAGTAAAATAATTTATTAGGTCACCTTCAATGGGAAGAATAATTTAGTTTGCCCAGTTGCTTGTACCATAAAAATTTGCAGGCATTGACTATGAAAAAGAAAAAACACAGCAGGAAAGAATTATGATAATGTGATCTGCCTTTTACAGAAGAACTTCAAAGATTTGTCTGATTGGCTAATCACAGTCTGATTGGCTAATCACATCTATAATAACTGAATGACCAGAGCATTCTTCATCCTTCCCAGTCACCTATGGAGAAAATGGATGAAACCTACATTTACAGAAAAAGGAAAAACTCTTCTAAAGGTTGAAAGCTTAAAAATGTTAGAAATGTCCTATGCAATGCTGTACGCATGGACATAAACCATGACCATATACAATATCCATCCCAAATATCACGGAAAAATGTTCTATTGCAATTGGGACAGGAAAGTGAAAAAACAAATGATTTTTTTAAGGTTTATTTGGGTGTGTTGGGCTATAAAAAATCAAAAAGAACTTTTTTCTAAACTTTTCACCCCAGTGTTTTAGAGGCTGCAAAGATGAAAGATGCTGTTTTTTTGTCCAATGGGGGATTTGTCCAATAGCTAAGAGACTCTGGATTAGCATATAATAAATTGTATATACAGTTCTTGTTCGATTTTCCCATATAAATCCCAGTGAAGAGCTACAATAATAAAAACGTAAATCAAGGCGATTTTTGGTCCTGGTGGCCCGTAGCTATCTGGTGAGTGACCCATTCACATTAGGGTGGCGGAGCACCATTCAAGAGCACTCATTGGTTTTTGCTAAGAGGAGTATAGAGCACCTAATTCACATGGTGATTGGAGGAAGAAAATATGGACATTTTATCAATTTTTATTTGTGTACAATATGTTGTTTATTATTGTTCGTAAAAGCGCCTTCAAGTAATACACTTATATTGTTTGGTAACAACCAAATTTGACGACAGCTGTACACTTTGATACATTTTCTCATTCGAAGGAGGAGCCATTTTTTCAATTTGTCATAGGGAATTACACGTCAGCTTAAACTGCACATACATAAAGTATATTTAACCACTTTACCTCCGCCCACAGTAATATTACTGCGGCAGAGTGGCTCGTTATCGTCTGACGACGTAGTACTACGTCGTCAGACACTCCCCCTTCTGGGCGGTGCTTGCGTGCCGCCGGAGGCTCGCTCCCGCTGTTTTCATTCACAGCGGGGGTCGGGCCAGGGGAGGAGCAGCGGCGATTGCCGCTGCTCTGCCCCGATCGCCGGGGATCTAGTGTGGAGATCCGCCCGCCTGTGTAAACACAAGCGGGCGGATCTCCATAGTGACAGGGAGTGACAGATCGGACTGTTCAGCATAGCTGGACATCCGATCTGTCCATGACTCACTCAGTCACCTCCCCCCCCACACGTCAGTAAGCACCAGGCATACATTAACCCCTCCCTCTCCAATAAAATTAACCCCTTCCCTGCCAGTGTAATTTTTACAGTAACAGTGCATATATATAGCACTGATTACTGCAGTAATGTCACTGGTACCCCCAAAAGTGTCAAAAATGTCAGTCAAGGGTCCGATCTGTCCGCCGCAATGTCGCAGTCCCGCAAAAAAAATCGCAGATTGCCGCCATTACGCGTTAAAAAAAAAACACAAAAAATGACAGAAATCTTTCCCTTTGTTAGTAAACGCAATAACTTTTGCGCAAACCAATCAAAATACGCTTATTGCGATTTTTTTTACCAAACATAGGTAGCAGAAAACAAATTGGCCAAAAATTTTTAAAAAAATTGGTTTTTACATCTTTTTTGGGGGGAATTTCATATAAAAAAATGTTAAAAATATTGTTATTTTTTCAAAATAAACGCTCTTTTTTTGTTTATAGCGCAAAAAGTAAAAATCACACAGGTGATCAAATACCACCAAAAGAAAGCTCTGTTTGTGGGAAAAAAGGACGTAAATTTCGTTTTGGTACGGCGTCGCACGACCGCGCAATTGTCAGTTGAAGTTGCACAGCGCCGAATCGCAAAAAGTGGCCTGGACGGAAGACAGCAAAATCCTCCGGTGGTAAAGTGGTTAATGGAACCAAACACGTCAATTGCAAAATAGTTACTTTAGATGTTTACTTTCTTAGTATATGATATTACAGATGCAGCTGGTGACTTCTTCAGAACAGTAAATCCCCAGTTGCAGATATCATAATCCCCCTTTTTCTTTTCCACTTACCTACCTCTTTCTTTATGTTATTCTTATTCTTTGGTTGACTTTATAATATGTTGGAAATCCACTTTAAAAATCACATACTTACACTTGACTGAATCTAACATATATGGAAGAATAGACAGTAGAATCTATATCAACTGCTTTGTCTTTTGTTCCACCAGGTATAGTATATAATAGACCATGCTGGAGATAGTTATGTCATAATTATATGTCTTGCTTTTTTTTTTGTAACATAAAAACATTATTTGTATACAATCCAATATATTAAAACATAAATATGTCATGTTCTCAACACTCTCAATCAAATTAAAAATTTTAATAAAAATTGTTAAACAAGAACACTCAAAAATAGAAAAAGAATTCTCCCCATATGGATGTAGACTTGTGTGTTACATTATAAAAAAAAAGAAAACGTATTATTTTTTTTTTTATAGAAAATTACACACAAAAAGTATAGAAATATATCAACAGAATATCAACAAATATCTTTGTTAAGATATTATCTTAGAATATACTCATACTATGCTGCAGAGCTATCCCTGAGGAAGGAGTCAAGTGACTCAGAAATGCGTCGGATACGCCTATGTAGCCTCTACAATAGTTATGTATAATAATGTGATGTGCTATCATGTACCCCCTTTTTTACTGTGTATGATTTTTTTATATCTGTCTATACTTTTTGTATGTTTTTGTATGTTTTTTTTAAGAAAATAAAAAATATTTTTTTTTTTTAATGTAAAACACATGTCTACGTTCTGAGCCTTTAAAGTCCCACCATATGCGGAAATTCTTTTTCTATAAATATATAGGGATGTGGCCGCACACAGCAGACTTTAACCTCTAATCCATGGTAAGAAAACTCAAAAAGGACATTATATCCCGAAAATGCATTTTCACTGCAATATAGTTGATCTCATATATACCTTCTGCTGTTTCAAAAAGGATAAAACAGTTTCAAGGGTTTGAAAAACGTATTAAAATAGATCACTGACAGAAAGAAAGTCAGTTTTTATTGCATTTTTCTAGGGAAAAGTCTATGGTATCAACTGATACTGAGGTGTAGTGTAAAAAATGTGCCTAACAATTCAAGAAAAGAACAAAACAAGAGAAGTGACTTTGTTAAAGTTTGTGTTTAAAGTTTTTTAACATGTTTATATATACATATAAAACAAGTATTGAATCATGGTACCCAAAAGATTCCCAGATCACTATGGGTTATCTGAAGATAAAGCAAGGGGTTTCCTTTTTTCCATAGATTTTCTCTTTCTTTCTCTCTCTAACTCACTCATTCCATCTTTTTCTAACTGAAACTTCTTACAATTGTTATAATGGATAGGGAAGAGATTAGAGGGTAATAAGACACTCCTCTGATCATTTGGTTGTGTGTGTAAATTTAAGTATATGTTATTGAGCTCAGTAAACAACAGCAAGTAAAGGCATACCTCCCAACCTTCCACGATTCGCCGGGGCTGTCCCGGAATTTGATGTAAGTTCCGGTATCCCGGCAAATCAGCCTGGGTCCAAGAGCGAAGCCCAGTGCCAGAACATGTTCTGAAACTTGGCTCCAGGGACTTGCCCTGCGGGGACTAACTAGCACGGGAAGTAGGATTTGCCCACGACTTGTGCGGGGTGTCTAGGGTCCCCCAAGCCACATCCTCTGTATGGGAGCCGTCATCTCTTGTGGTTGGCTGCCTCTTATAGTGCAGAGCCGATAAACCCGCCTCCTTCTCCTCCTTAGCTCTGATCTATTCCTGTATACAGACAGGAAGAGGAGGTGGGAAAAGGGACACTGCTCTGCACGCGCTGATCTGAAGTCTGTGAATAATATTCATTAGTGTACACGTAGGACACAGTGACTGGGAATTGTGGTTGTGGTGGTGGGGGAGGCAGGCAACAAAGAGCTAAAGAATGATTTAGGGGGGAGAGCATATGAGCTAGGGGGTACTAAAGGAGGGGAGGACTTGTACTACAAGGGGGGTTGGATATGAAATGATATGCCAGATGCTGGCAGAGGGGGCAATCATGGCACCTGGGACACCAGGCACTCCTCAAGGAATGCAGGGCAGTTGCCCCAGGTGCCCAAGCTAGTGCTCCCCCTGCCAGGCAAAATACCAGAGCCAAGTGCCGGTATTTGTTCCAGAACTCGGCTCCAGGACTCAGGGCTTGTTCTCTTCATGAACCGCACTGGAACACTTTTGTGCGATTTAAATGCAATACAGGGGCAGTGCAATTTCAGCCCATTCATTTGAATGAACTAAAATTGGACCAGACCACACCAAAAGCAGTGCATGCTCTACTTTAAAAAGCACACAGCAACTAAATCACATGGTATTACTGAACAATGCAGTCCATTGCAGATAAATGCACTGCATTTGGGACCTATGTTTGGGGTGTTAACTTATCAGGTTTTTGTGCTGAGGGGATTTGAGGAAGGGGAATTGGGTGGGAGAGAATTTGTACTAGAATAGGCTAACATTGAGGGATATTTAGAGGCAGAAAAGAAAAAATGTCAAACGCTCCTAAAAGTGGCGTTTTTAATGTCCAGTGTGCATGAGACCTTAGCGTCAGTCTGCAGTATGTAGAATTAATGTGTCAGAGCATAGAACACAGTACAACAATCACTCACAGCAATAGCGGAAATGCTGCATACAAAATCTGTTTTGGCTTTCATCTATACAACAGAATGTGCTCAACACAAGAATGTGGAAAGATGCATATTTTAGTTAAACAGATGAGGAAAATAAAAGGCTTGGTCAGACAGTACCTTGCTGCAGAGAGAAGGGATTTAGGTCTGATCTCTCATTCTGAAAGAACAAGACCCTTCAAGTAATGATATGGCTTGGCAAATTTCCTAGCTTCTCATATGATTTAGCATAGTGCAGCAGTCCTGAGTATATTCTGTCATCACTGTGCAATGCATTCAGGAAAGTCTATTACTCCATCTCTCAGGTATTGTAACCACTATGCATATTTATTCAAAAAATGGAATAAAACTGTTTGACGCAATCTAGGCAGCTGCTCTATGCCACTGGGAGATAACCATTATAAAGGAAATGGAATGAAAGGTTTCGTTTCCAGTTCAGAATGACAACTAACAAAATCAGTAGAATGTTAAAAGCAAGATAAAAACAGCCAGTAAAATTATCTAATAATAGGTTATGGATAATTGATGGCTTGTTTTCTGTTTGTCAGCCGCAGAAATACTAAACAATTGATGCTGAAAATCACAGTAGCTGAAAACAACTTTTTTTTTTTTTTTAAGGAAGTGCTGAGTTAGGTGGGGATATTGGTGTTGAATCAAATTGCATAGTGCACAATAACTATTGTATATACTATGTTGTCTAAAACGCAAAGAAAAACTCTAAGAAAAAACGTAGACACGGGAAAGGTTGCCTGCCCTCTCTGATGTCCAGTCAGCACTGTAAATATGAAATCTTGGAGAGCAAGAAACCATTGGTGCTCCTGATATTTCCTTGTGGGGTTTTAGGACTTTATTTATCGCTCTCTGAAAAGTGACCAGGGTCCTATGAAACCCAAATGGTATTCTGGAATACTGCCACAACTTCTCTGGCGTGATAAATGCAGTTTTTCTTTTAGCCTCTTTGGAGAGTGGGATTGGCCAGTAGTCCTTTGTTAAATAAGAGTGGTAATGTATTGGACTGGACCTATTCTTTAAATAATTTAATGTACATGAGTAATGGGATCCAGTTTGGAGTTTTGACTTAAAGTGGAAGCAAACCCCCCTATCATATTCAGCCAAGGAAGCTGCCATCTTGGCCTCTGATTAATCTTCAACTGCAATGATGCTGCGCATGTGATCAGTTATGACACCAGCCATTGGATGGTTTGACAGTTTGGTTGAGAGCACAACCAATGTGACTGTTTTTTGAAACTGTTAGATAGATGGGTTTACTTCCGCTTTAGTTTTGAAAATCATTACAGAATCACCAAGTTCCATTTGGCTTGGGCACTAAGACTGAAGGGCTTAACCAACTATTGGAGAACTCCTTAATGATCCGAAGGTTCAACATATTTTTAAGCTCAATGTACAAAATCTTTTGGTTGGCTTCAGGATGCTTTATTGTTGAACCCCTTCCAGACGACCGTAGGCACAAATGTGGCCCCACGGAAGGGAAGTGGGTCTTTTTCAGTGGGGCCGCATATATGCGTATCTCTCTTTGTGCTGGGAGTGCACCATAGAGACTGGGCTCTTACCAAGAGCCCCAGGTCTCATACTACTGATCGGGACCCGGGACTCCTGGTTCAGGGTCACCTGATCGTTGTGATAGCCTCTGATTAGTCACTGTGAGCTCGCCCCTATGTTTATTTCCTCTTCTGAATGGAGAGGAAGATATGTTGTATCTTCTTCTCCTTGCAGGAGATGAAGCTGTATATATAAAAAAAAAATGCGTGCAAAAAAAAAGAATAAAAATAAAGGAAAAATAAAGAAAAAAATAACAAAATCAAGGTTTGTCAGGGTTAGTGTTAGGGCCAAGGTTGGGTTCAAAGGTTACAGACAGTAAATTTTTGGTAGAATAAAAAATAAAGTTTTTGAATTAGTATCAGTGTCAGTTAGTGTCAGTGGGGTTGATTTACTAAAACTGAAGAGTGCAAAATCTGGTGCAGCTGGGCATAGCAGCCAATCAGCTTCAAACTTCAGCTTGCTCAAATAAGCTTTGCCAATAAAATCTGGAAGCTGTTTGGTTTCTCTGCAGAGATGCACCCGATTTTGCGCTCTCCGGTTTTAGTAAATTACCCCAGTGTGTTTTAGACAGGATAAAAAAAATGCAAAATGTGCACTATTCTTTCTGGGCCCTACAATGGATACAAACAACAACTAACATACACATATGTGGCATCGCTGCGATTGTTAGAAACAGGAAAAATTATTTTGGATGGTTCTTTGGTGGTAAATTATGGCAATAGCAAGAAATGTACAGCTAAATTTTAAAAATATATATTTTTTTCTATTTTGGGCCAGTTTTACTTTGATTATAAAAAGAATATCAGGAGATATCCATTACCATTTAGCACCAAATAAAAGCCTGATTTGTCCTGAATGAAACAAGGTAAATCCATCTGGATACACAAAGTATTTGTGATGATATGTACAGTTTAACTAACACATGTAAAAAGTTGCAAAATTATGCTTAGTAATTAACATTTGTTTTACTCTTAGGCAGGAAGGGGTTAATGTTCACGTGCATGCTGGGGTCTGTAATACGGTAATATAATGCCCAATTACATTAGTTAAGCCCAGCAAGTCTGAAAAAAAATTCTTGGTTTCTTTTGCCATTTTTCAAGGAATTTGCTGTTCACATTTGGCACCAACAGAAGCACCCAAACACCAGGTTGAATTTCCCTGACCCGTTGCACAACCGACTTTCAGCCTCTTGCATACCCTGCAAATGTTCCCTCATTTTTAGCATAACATCTGCCATTCTGTCCTGCTTTTGTACAAAATGTTCCAGCCCTCCCTGATAAGGTGTGGCCTTTTGTTTCCACGTCTCTTTAAACACATTCAGCAATCCATGTGAGATCTGCCATAACTTAAAGGGTGCAAAACTCCCTGGATGCCTGGGGTACTAACCATTTGACAAAAACAAATAAGGCAATAAATAATTCCAGTCATAAGCATCTTTTTCAACCACTTTATTGAGCATCCCCCATAGGGTTTTGTTGAACTATTCAACTGACTCAATAGTCTGCAGATGATACACGGAAGTCCATAAGCGCCATCAATTTTAAACAAGTAACAGAGCTCCTTTACAACCTTAGATATACAGTGGGTACGGAAAGTATTCAGACCCCCTTAAATTTTTCACTCTTTGTTATATTGCAGCCATTTTCTAAAATCATTTAGGTTCATTCTTCTTCCTCATGAATGTACACATAGCACCCCATACTGACAGAAAAACACAGAATTGTTGACATTGTTGCAGATTTATTAAAAAAGAAAAACTGAAATATCACATGGTCCTAAGTATTCAGACCCTTTGCTCAGTATTTAGTAGAAGCCCCCTTTTGATCTAATACAGCCAGGAGTCTTTTTGGGAAAGATGCAACAAGTCTTTCACACCTGGATTTGGGGATCCTTGCAGATCCTCTCCAGTTCTGTCAGGTTGGATGGTAAACGTTGGTGGACAGCCATTTTTAGGTCTCTCCAGAGATGCTCAATTGGGTTTAAGTCAGGGCTCTGGCTGGGCCATTCAAGAACAGTCACGGAGTTGTTGTGAAGCCACTCCTTTGTTATTTTAGCTGTGTGCTTAGGGTCATTGTCTTGTTGGAAGGTAAACCTTCGGCCCAGTCTGAGGTCCAGAGCACTCTGGAGAAGGTTTTTGTCCAGGATATCCCTGTACTTGGCCGCATTCATCTTTCCCTCGATTGCAACCAGTCGTCCTGTCCCTGCGGCTGAAAAACACCCCCACAGCATGATGCTGCCACCACCATGCTTCACTGTTGGGACTGTATTGGACAGGTGATGAGCAGTGCCTGGTTTTCTCCACACATACCGCTTAGAATTAAGGCCAAAAAGTTCTATTTTGGTCTCATCAGACCAGAGAATCTTATTTCTCACCATCTTGGTGTCCTTCAGGTGTTTTTTAGCAAACTCCATGCGGGCTTTCATGTGTCTTACACTGAGGAGAGGCTTCCGTCGGGCCACTCTGCCATAAAGCCCCGACTGGTGGAGGGCTGCAGTGATGGTTGACTTTCTACAACTTTCTCCCATCTCCTGACTGCATCTCTGGAGCTCAGCCACAGTGATCTTTGGGTTCTTCTTTACCTCTCTCACCAAGGTTCTTCTCCCTCGATAGCTCAGTTTGGCCGGACGGCCAGCTCTAGGAAGGGTTCTGGTCGTCCCAAACGTCTTCCATTTGAGGATTATGGAGGCCATTGTGCTCTTAGGAACCTTAAGTGCAGCAGAAATCTTTTTGTAACCTTGGCCAGATCTGTGCCTTGCCACAATTCTGTCTCTGAGCTCTTCAGGCAGTTCCTTTGACCTCATGATTCTCATTTGCTCTGACATGCATTGTGATCTGGAAGGTCTTATATAGACAGGTGTGTGGCTTTCCTAATCAAGTCCAATCAGTATAATCAAACACAGCTGGACTCAAATGAAGGTGTAGAACCATCTCAAGGATGATCAGAAGAAATGTAAAGCACCTGAGTTAAATATATGAGTGTCACAGCAAAGGGTCTGAATACTTAGGACCATGTGATAATTCAGTTTTTCTTTTTTAATAAATCTGCAACAATGTCAACAATTCTGTGTTTTTCTGTCAGTATGGGGTGCTATGTGTACATTCATGAGGAAGAAGAATGAACTTAAATGATTTTAGCAAATGGCTGCAATATAACAAAGAGTGAAAAATTTAAGGGGGTCTGAATACTTTCCATACCCACTGTAAATAGGGTGCCTTGATTGGTCAGGATGTCTAATGAGAGCCCAGTTTTTTTTAAACAAACCCAAATAACCTTGGATGAAGTAATTCTTAAATTCACTAAAATATACTAAAATGTATTGGTGTCCCCTAGCCGACTTGACTAAAGGAACCACCAAGTCCATGCAATCAAAGGATACATTGATAATCAGAAGTGATATCAATAGACTCTGAAAATGGGGCATTGGGGCAGTTATTTGTCAATTCAGACACAACTCCACAGAAGTCCTTCCCGGTATTCTCCTAGTCTTTATACCATAGCTGTCCCGTTTCTGATTTTTGGTGGCCCCAAGATGACTTAATAAGTAAATGGACATGAGCCAAATGCAATATTGTGCTCTGATAGGCAGAGGTACCACAAGCTGTATAACCCCTTCAACATTTGATTTGGTTACCCTGTACAGGGCACCACACATCCACCCCAGTTTTCATTTACTCATATTTTATTAGTATGACCTGGTCCCTGGCAGTGATCAGTATGTGGTCCCTCATCTGAGTGCTAAGAACAATTTCTCAGGAGACCTCAAAAGCAAGCAGGTCTGGCTCAGTGGAGGGGCCATCGCTTCTATTCTGGCACACCATTTCAGGTCACCCGGGTCAGCCTCTGCAGATTCACATTTCTCCTGACACACATCAGCCTTTTTTTTTAAGCTGCACTATGTTTACTTCATCAAAGAGTTCCCCTTTTTTCTGTGGGGCTTTAGACAATAAAAGATGGTAGCGTTCCATAGTCCTATCTTGTATCTGTTGTCCTAATATAGAAGGATGTGTGTTCTTATCCTAGGACTGGAATTGTGTTACTGCCAAGTGAAAATAAAAAATGCTTGAAAAAGGGAAAAGTATTGCCACCTGCAAGGTGCCATATATAAAATGTTTGGTTTTGAGTTTAGATACGCTTTAAAGTTAGATCCTGATTATCAGTCTTAAAGTGGTACTTTAGTATGGAGAGAGAAACGCATATTTGCATATTATGGCAGACTTTCCTCCAGGCTTGCCCTCCTTCAGCACTGACAGCACCACAGTACTTATTGCCAGTCTGTTCTCACTACTGCCATGTTCTCCCCCAATTCGTGCAAAGCAGCACCTTCTCTCCATGGCCATCAAGAGGATGATGAACTTCCTGTGCATGCACACTGGAGTTACAATGTCCTGGCACCCTGCTCCATCCTTGGCATCTTGCCATGCCAATAATGCACACAGCACTCTGTATGTGTGGCAAGCATTAAAAAAATGCTTGGAGAAAGTGGAAATATTTTTTGGTAGAATAGACAAGCAAATCCTCTTCTCTCAAAAAATGTCCTAAAATCTATTTCTTTAAGAGTCCATGCACACTAGGGGCAGAAAAAAAATGCCAGAAAATTTGGCAGAAAAAAGTTGAATAAAAAATGAGTAGTATGTATGAGAAAGTTTATGAGAGTTTATGGGCATTTGCTTTTTTAAGTGTTTTTTTTTTCCCCCAAAACATTCCCCTCTGCTCATTTTTCAATGTACACTTGAAAACACCCAACGCTCCTAAATGTTTGGTGCATGTTTAGGCACGTTTATGTGTATAGCACCCTCCTAGGTAGGTGCTAGTGAGAAAGTATAGTTTGAACTCTGTCTGCTTACCAGAAGAGCTTCAGGTAAATCTATATTGTTCTCTGGTTACCAGAGAGCAGGATCTGTTAGTGAGGTCTGCTCAATGTGCTCGGAGTGCAACTCATTCTGTCTAGAGAGTGTTTCACATTGGTCAAATAGGGAGGCATGTTGGACAGTGGGAGGAAACCTGACGAATGGGTGCATGGGCTTTTGATACAGTCCTGATGAATGGCAGAGGGAAAGTCGCCTCGGTGCATGTTGGGATACTGTATAAAAGCCAGGAGCACATGTGCTCAGGGTCTTTAATTGGGGAGCGGAGTCCCGGAAGGGAGGGAGGGGGCGGTAGCCTCCTCCTCTGTTGAGGTGCCATGTGGCCTCATGGGGTCATCCTGAGGGCCGGAAAAGTAGCAGAGAGGGGCTGAACTCAGAGGTCCAGAGAAGCTGACTGAGAGGGAGACACTGGAGGATCTGTCTCTGCAGTACAATGAGTACAGAAACTCATGTCAAGGGGCCTGACCTGAAGGGGGCCACCCCTGCCCCTAGGATAGTCAGTGGACGGATGTCAGCTGAAAGGGGATGCTAGTGAGATTGTCCTGAAGATAAGATATCAATCACCAAGTTGTCCTGTCAGAGAGTAAAGAGAGTAAGATACTTAACCCCATCTACACTTGTAGCGGTGTGGATTAACAGCCTGGCTGTTCCTGATCACTAAAGAAGTTCTGAAGATAGAAGTCCTCATCTATGTGAATAGTTCAGTTGGAGTATCCCACTATTCCCTTCTCCTATCCCAATTACAAAATAAACAACAAAAAAAAAACACCCCTAGACTGTTTACTTCTGTGAAGAGCCAACAGGAGCAAGGAGGGATTCAGGAGCTTTATCTAATTATAACCATGTGTTGGTAACCAGGGGAGCCCGCAGAGTCAATATCCAGCAGTTCCTACGGGGGCAGTGCTACATGTGTGTTTATGAGTGCTAAGTGTTTTTTTCTGCCCGAAAGCTCCTTTCAAAAATTCAGTTTTGAAGGTGTTTTTTTCTGCCTCTAAAAGCTCCTTTGAAAATATAATTTAAATTAGAAGAAAATGACTGTGCAGGTATACATAATTAGTGCATAATAAGCTGTTGGCAAACACACAGTAAGACTATACAGATGCATCTCATAAAATTAGAATATCATCAAAAAGTTAATTTATTACAGTAATTAAATTCAAAAAGTGAAACTCGTATATTTTATATATATGTGTTACACATAGAGTAATATATTTAAAGCATTTTTTTCTTTTAGCTTTGATGGTTATGGTTTACAGTTAGTGAAAACCCAAAATTTAGTATCTCAGAAAATTACATAAGACCAATAAAAAAAAGGATTTTTAATACAGCAAATGTTGGCTTATGTCCATGTACAGTATAGTATGCACTCAATACTTGGTCGGGACTCCTTTCCTATGAATCACTGCATCAGTGTGGCGTGGCATGGAGGCAATCAGCTTGTGGCATTGCTGAGGTGTTATGGAAGCCCAGGTTGCTTTGATAGCAGCCTTAAGCTCATCTGCATTGTCTCTCATCTTCTCATGTCTCTCATCTTCCTCTTGTCCCCTTGATGATACCCCACAGATTCTCTATTGGGTTTAAGTCAGGGGAGTTTGCTGGCCAACCAAGCAAAGTGATACCATGATCATTAAACCAGGTATTGGTACTTTTGGCAGTGTGTGCAGGTGCCAAGTCCTGCTGGAAAATGAAATCTGCATCTCCATAAAGCTGGTCAGCAGAGGGAAGCATTAAGTGCTCTAAAATTTCCTGGTAGAGGGCTGCACTGACTTTGGACATGATAAAACAGTGGACCAACACCAGCAGATGACATGGCTGTCCAAATCATCACAGACTAGAAAATGTTGCATTTAATTTGAAAATAATGGTCCCAGAGTCTGGAGGAAGAGTGAAGAGGCACATAATCCAAGTTGCATAAGGTCCAGTGTGAAGTTTCCACAGTCAGTGATGATTTAGGGAGCCAAGTCATCTGCTGGTGTTGGTCCACTGTGTTTTATCAAGTCTAAAGTCAGCACAGCCCTCTACCAGAAAATTCTAGAGCACTTCATGCTTTCCTCTGCTGACCAGCATTATGGAGATGCTGATTTCATTTTCCAGCAGGACCTGGCACCTTCCCACACTGTCAAAAGACCCAATACCTGGTTTATTGATTATGGTATCACTGTGCATAATTGGCCTGCAAACTCACCTGACCTGTAATATTCAAATTTTCTGAATTTTGGGTTTTTACTAGCTGTAAGCTATAATCGTCAAAATTAAAAGAAAGAAATGCTTGAAATATATCACTCTGTGTGTAACGCATCTATATATAAAATATGAGTTTCACGTTTTGAATTGAATTACTGAAATAAATTAACTGTTTGATGATATTCTAATTTTATGAGATGCACCTGTATGTGATAATAGTATAAAAAACAAAAATTGTCACGCTAATAATTAAAAGAAAAAATGAATGTCCATATAGTGAAACAATTCATGGTGAGAAACAAAACAAGCACTTCATGTTAAATGTCCAACTGATATTGATAAAATCAAAATGCAAGTGCTGGTCACCCAAGTGCACCTCCACCGTAGAACATAGAATGTGCCTTCTTACCGGGAAAGCCTAGACTCCAAAGGAGTCTGGACAGACATGGTAAATAAGCACAAAAGATTCAATTAACTCCCTCTGTTATGCTGGGAATGGTGTTGCAATCATGGCTGCTGGTAGGGATTGCTCCACATCAAAGCCCATAAGGAAGACATACAATGCTCACATAGTGTGAATCGGTATAGTGATTTATTAAAAGCAAAAGTACTAAAAACTTACAAGACTCCAGTTAAAATTCAGTGTATAATGGTAAACAGTCCCAGAAATCGATCAATGTATACACAATTTCGGTGTGCATGGAAACCTCATGGCCCTACGCATTTCATCAGAGTTGTCTTCATCTAGGGGATTGCCTGTAAACTCTTTAATGTGCATGAATACGTAGGCTAACATAGAGCTGTTTCTATAGGCTGAAGAAAAAACACAAACTATATGTATAAGCAGAATTTTTATGCCCAGTAGAATGGATTGAGTATAAGTGTACAGTCCGAAACCTACAATTCTATCAGAGCATACGGGGTCACCTAAAGTCTGACAGTTGCAGCCTTGCATGATGTCACACGTTTCACACATTTTTTGACACATTTTGTGACACTATGGTGGCTGAATAAGGTGAATGGGTTACCTATATGGGTATAAATACTGGGATGTTTCTGGCACTCAAGAGAGCTGGAGAAGCTACTTGGATAAGTAGTGAAACATTTTCAACATTACAGAATACATTTTGTTGGACATGACTAACTACAACAGGTTTGCTTAACTCTGATTCTCTTCATATGCTACATGTCCCAGGTCTGTGACTGTGAGGTTAATAAAGCCACAGGATCAGCATATCAAGAGGCAAGTAGTATTTTATTAATTAGTTCAGCAAATGCAGCCCTCATATTTCTCTCATGACAAGTTTACTTCAAATAAATCTATTACATATACAGTAAAACCTTGGATTGCAAGCATAATTCGTTCTGGAAACATGCTTGTAATTCAAAGCACTCTTATATCAAAAGCGAATTTCCCCATAAGAAATAATAGGAACTCAGATGATTCGTTCCACAAGTCCTTCAGTTTATAGTCTATATACAAAGATTATAGCAATGTGATTGTGGTTGTGTAACCATAAAATGTCCATCCACAATATGCAGCCTTCCCAAGGGGATTAGAAGCAAAATCTAGCAGAGCTACAGAATATAAGAGAGATGAGAGGAGCCTCTAAGTGTAGCAATATGGTTACATTTAATGAAGGTTCAACATTTAGCAACTCACATGGTTGATGATTAAAATAGGCAGACCTAAGAATGCAGGCATCCGGGGTAAAGCTGTCCACATAGACCGTCTTCTGAACCACCGGCTCTCACCACTGTCAGTCTGCAATCCTGACCGGGAAGAATAGTCTGCAGTAGAGTGATCTGAAAGTGAGGCTTTGAAACACTCGTGGAGTGCAGCGGGGAAGGGATGATGAAGATGGCTGTGCAGAGGATGGTCTATGTGGACAGCTTTACCCCAGATGCCTGCATACTTAGATGTTCCTGTTTTAATCATCAACCATGTGAGTTGCTAAATATTGAACCTTCATTAAATGTAACCATATTGCTACACTTTAGAGGCTCCTCTTTTCTTTTTTATACATGACGCTACTTGTATATCAAGACATCGCTTGTATATCAAGTCAAAATTTATTTAAAAAATTTGCTTGTCTTGCAAAGCGCTCTCAAACCAAGTTACTCTCAAACCAAGGTTTTACTGTATAGTATTAAATGCTGAGTTTTGCTTGCAGCATTTTTTTATGATATTGATTTATTTCTCCATCAATATGTGATCCATAGAAAATATGTATTTTGGAAATTATCTCCCTACACATGTATTTTTGAAAGAACCATTCAAACTACCCAGTTTATTTTTAGACTTGTCAACAGGGTTAGACAGAAGAACATTTGTAATGAGGTGTCCCAAGCAGGCCAGACATGAATTCATTAGGAGTTACTGTACTTGTTATGAAATCCATGTTGTTGTATAGTTCATTTGGTGATATAGAGCCTCAAAACAACATAATTACTGTATGGCTGAACAGGGAACACGGTAGAGTTAGTAGATTCTACGCTCTCAGATGTATGCAAGGAATTTTGTTCCAGACAAAATGTCCTTTCAGATTAAAATAATGAAACTCTGTTTCTGGTCAACTTCTACAAAATAACACCATGGTTCTCAGAAGATTTTCTCATACGATAATGTGTCCTTTCTTTTGTGCCAGACAGGAAGACATTCTTGGTTTGTGTATGTTTTTGAAATAAATTAGGCTAGTAAAGTATAACAAATATGCACATTATATGGCACATCTATATGGAATCTAATGTTGTAGTAAACATATTGTATGTATACATTGTAAATATATGTATCAACCTCTTGGCACATGCTGCTGAAGGTTTCCAGTGTTATTGGAAACAGGTGGGACCTGCCTGTGCAATGCTGCCTGCCTGTGCAGTAGTCAGTCTGTTCTGTTTTCTCATATTACAGCTTAAGGCTCCGTTCACATCTAGTCGTCCTGGATCACGGGCAGAATTGTCGCGATTCTACCCACTATTCCGAATCACTGAAAATAGCAGGACGCACTTGCGATCCCTGCAACTTCCAATGACACCACAATCATGGCGTGATTTAGCCACGATTGACACCCAATGAATTTTGGTAAAATCGCAGAAACAGATTCGCAGGACACCTAAAAGAAATTTTAGGCAAAAATCAGGGGGAAATTTGCTCCGCATTTGGGGCGCCATTGGAAGTGACAGGGTTCACAAGCGTTTCCTGCGTTTTGCGGTGATTCTGGATCGCGAGCAGGATTGCTGTGAATGTATCCTTAGAGAGATAAATTTAATCAGCACTTGTAGTGTGGGGTCAAGTAAGTCTGTGTTTAATCTGGCCAAGGAGGCATTGAATGGAGGCATCTGCTGTGTTTTACTTATCTTCCATTCCTACATCTTAAAGGAGAAGTATAGCCAAAGCTATTTGGGCTGTAGTTCTTCTGGTGATCACAGGAGTCCAGTTCATTCTGCACTCTTGCAACCTGTTTTCAGCCAACAGCAGGCTAAAGTCAGCTGATGCCACTCATCCGAGCCAGGCTCGGGAAAGATCCCAACTTTACAGCTTCCCCCCCCCCCTCGCACAGCCCAGCACTCCAGTGAGTGTTGGGGGGCAGAGCAGACAGAGTGCCGATGACTGACAGTCACTGGCTCCCTGCCCACCGCTGCATTCTTCTAGGTGTGCATATATTTTTTTCTCATAAGCCCACACTTTTCTTTTAATGAATAATAACCATAATATTAAGCCACTTGCAAAGATCATGTAAATATGCATAAATCATGACTGGTTCACTGGACACTGCAACATTGCAGGGATACAGTATGCTTATGTCTACTCAGGAGCAGGCTACAGGTATCCATAGTCTATGTTCTGTTCTTTGGCTTTAATGTTCAGATAGATAGATAGATAGATAGATAGATAGATAGATAGATAGATAGATAGATAGATAGATAGATAGATAGATAGATAGATAGATAGATAGATAGATAGATAGATAGATAGATAGATAGATAGATAGATAGATAGATAGATAGATAGATAGATAGATAGATAGATAGATAGATAGATAGACAGTTTATGCTATGCGCTCCAGAGGAGATTGAACTAAAGATGGGGCTTCTTTTGCTCCTTTTATCCAACAACCCTGGTAATAATAACAGGGAATGAGAGGACACAAAGTGCACAAGGACCAAAGTTGAAGGCTGCATCGGCTGTCGGATATGAGAGTCAGATGACAGTGGACCACTAGGTAAGAATCAGATTCAGGAACGTGGTAGCACCTGATCAGAAGGAGGAGTGTAGCCGGGCCACAAGTAGGAGGTTGTCAACAACTGTGCAGTGAGGTATAGGAACACACTTCTGCTTATATAGACAGTTTGAAGCCACACATGCCCTCACTTCTTATCATGGACGCTAATATGTAATATGCATGAGCATGTGCGCTAATGCATAGCCAGTAGTAACCCTATGAATAGGTTCACGTGCATGTGCCTGCACTGGTCTTCTCATACTGGAATGCACTGGACCTTCCTTACGCATAGGCATTACTATGCATTATCTTTTTTTCAAAAGAAGAGGGCAGAGGAGAAGAAGGAAAGAGGGGAGGAAAGTGGGAAAAGAAAAGGGGAGGAGAAAAAGGAAGAGCAGGGGGAAGAAGAAAAGAAGAAGAGGGGAAAGGGATGGAGAGGAAAGCAGGGGAAGTAATAGAAGGGAAAAGGTGAGGTTAAGTGTAAGGAAAGAAAAGAGAGAGGAACAAGTAAATTACAAAGGAAGGGTGAAGGGTTGGTACGAGGGAAGGAGAGAAGAGGAGGGAAAGACAGGAAAGAAGAGATTGGAGAGCAGTGGAAATGAGGGGAAAAGAAAACAGTGGTGAGAAAGGAGGGCAGAGGGGAGGCGTGTGTAGGAAGTAGAGATTGCAGGGGTAGAGGATATTATGGAGGACAGAGAGGGTGGGAAAGGAGGGAACTGCATGTAGGGCAGAGAGGAGAAGAAGGAAGGAGAGCAAGGAAGAGAAAAGGAAAGGAGTGGAGGAGAGCTTGAGTCATAGTATTACTTAGAATATTTCCCTCTTTGTACTCTCCCCTGAACATCCCCATGACATAACACTACATGGAGGGTTAATTACTCTTAACTCACAGTTCTGCAGCAGTCCTAAAGGTGACTTCCAGCCACTAGTATCTTCATTCCCAGTGAAAGTTTCTCTTAGCACAGTATGGAACATGTTAAACTTAGTGGCAGCACAACATTTGTAGCAAAAATCTGCCTTCAGAATGTGTTATTCTAATATTGAAAGTTGCACAAAAGCAGTGATGATCAGATCAGGAGAATCATTATTTATCAATTTTGAATTTGTTTAATGCAATATTTAATTGACAATCTGCCTTATGTGATATGATGTCAGAAACTTTGAATCAGACTAAGACAGAAAATGTAGTAATATCACACCTTTAATGTAAAAAATAGTACAGAACAGTAAACCTAGTCAAAACATAAGCCAGGGGTTGAAAGCCAAAACGGGAAGTCAGACGAGCCAGTGATCAAGAAAACAGAAATCAGCACAGTCAGAGGCAGAGGAACAGGATCAGGAACCAAAACAGACCTCAGTTGGGCAAAGACTTTCACAGGAACACAGCAGAGAAATTCCAGATATGTTGACCAGGTGAAGGCAGGAAACGGAAATGGACAAGGCAGCCCAATTAGCCAGAAGGGGCTGGCTGTAGGCAGGACTGACAAGCAAAAAATGATAACCAGGTGAGCCACTGAGGAAACAATGAGTACTGACAATTAACTGACAGCTGAGCAGCCTGAGCACAAAGAAGAGAGCTGCTGTGAGCCCAGCCCTGACATATAGGAGTTCAGGATCACTGTCGCTTGCAAAAGTGACAGAATAGTCACTAACTCTGGTTTCATGGAAAACAAGAGAATGGCTCACCACCATTTTACCAGTCTCACACTAGGATTTGGAATTTTCAATCTGCTTCAGGGGTCCCAAAGAGGAGATTTTCACATTTTAACAACTGTGGCTCAGCCGCAGGCAAGTCCACCCTGCTCACTCAGGTGTGTCTTCCTCTCTCCCTCACAGACAGGTGCTGACTGTTTCTTCTCCTTTTTCTGGATTCTGATGAACACAGGTTAACCCCTTTGGGACCAAAGTTCCTGTAATAAGGGTTGGAGGTTCTTTCCCACCCAATATTTCTCTGATCCTCCAAATTCCGGGGACCCATAAATTAGGACTTCTCAATCCAGATAGTACTGAAAATCAGTCCTCTCCTCTCTGACCTGAGTATTCTGGAACCCCTCACCCTGCATGGGTGAGAAATGTCTTTAAACGGTCCCTTTAAAGGGTCCACAACCAAAATAGTGGGTTAGTGGGAAATTGATATCCGGTATCCATTCCTGGCACCCTGTACACCTATTTAGGTATAATTTAGAAATAATTAATTGTATAATTTTCTAAAAATTGCACAATCTCTGATTCACTGCTGAACACTTACCAGTTGGGACTGGTAGGGGTACACTTCTGCCATTAACCTGTTGCTGCTAGCAGAGACTGAGCCCATGGGACTGGTTATCTAACTAGTAGTGATATTTACAGACTTTACTGGGAGTGTACTGTACTGTATGTGCACCACCGTAAAGACTGATGCCCCAATGTAAGCCAACTGAAGAACTAGAACTGCTCACTAAGATAGCTGCTTCACAAGAACGTTGCTATTGTCCATAGTAAGAGGTACCCCTTTGAGGGGTATTACATTTCATTGCTGCCATTCATATAGCGTGCACTGTAAAGTGGATATGTCCTACTGTTTACAGGGGAGTTATTTCAGTATTAATTATATTGCTGATTTTGTGCATTACCAGGTTTCCTCTAATTTAGCTGTATAGAATTCTATTCTATGCTAATATAGTCTACTGAACATTTACTGAAATGTACTATTTACTGAAACCCATGACAATAAATTGGGCTCATTTACCTTTAACCAGTCTAATGTGCGTTTTTTGATACTGAACCTTAGTTGTGTGAAGGGTATCTATATTTGTGCTCTCAGTAGCAGTGCATTGTCCATTTGCTTTACCTGGTATGTCAGTGGGGCTGAGGTTGTTCTCAGAGTCAAAGCAGAAGAACAGAGAACCCAATCTATCAAGTGGCCCGTGCAGGGTTAGCACTACAAAACCAAAAGTGCCACATTGTATAAAACGGCAGAAAAGTGTATTGAAACAAAAAGACAAAAGCACACTTACAAGTGCCCAGAGGAAAATAATATATGTAGCTAGAACTGTGACCCTCACAATGGGCTAGATGCAATCTCACACTTCCAGCCTGTTTCTCCTGCCTGCAGTGTCACTTCCGGTTTGCCTTTACCAGATCCCACCTAATTTGTCACGTCACCAAAGACTGCATCAGAGTCATAATTTAATTACACAGAAGCTACAGCAAGTTGATAGCAAGAGGGAGGATATCCAGCACACTAAAAGCTATCAGTCCCAGTAACCGGATAAATAAAAACAACAAAAAGTCATGTAGAAGGAGAGTCCACAGTGCTAGCTTAGTGGTAGCCGCTGTAGAGGAGCTAGAACTGACTCTACAGGGAAGACAAGAAGAGAGGCAGCGCCATATAAGAGTAGCACTATGAGACTTTAATAGCCATAATAAGTAAACAACTCACAAGATAATGATATGTAAGTGCTCATCAAAAGAATAGGAGTCCCCTCTGTGTACGACTGGAATGGTTGGTGATCCTAGTCAGGGAGGCCGGATGGAGCCTTCAGCTGTGTGGATGGATAGCAACACTTCCTGGAGCTGGTCTGGGGATCCTGGGTGGAGCTGACCTCCCGAGCGTCACAAGCAATAGGCGTGGCATGTGTTCAGGGCATGCGTGCTCCTTCTTTAGGACGGGGGCATGATTGAAGGTGGAATTTATATGGAGCCAAATTAGCAACATAAATTAAATACAGAAGGGGTGAATTATTAGTACTAAAGGTGCTGGCATACTTACAAACAGATGAGTGTTTTCAAACAGGATGAAATAAAAAGACCTTATTAGTCCAGTATAATAGAATAAATATGTAATATATTAGTGAAAAGTAAGAATTAAAAACTAGTTATAATACAAGCCACTAAAATAAATTTATTGAGGATTTTAAAAGAACCTTTTGCTGTATGCGCTTGGGACCAAGATAATGGAGGGTGGGGGCATGTTGGTACCCTCAAACAGAGGAAAAGAGAAATGAAGATAATCTGGAAAAGGATGTATTTATTTATTTATTTATTGTTTTGAGTTTGGGGCTAAAGTAAGTAAGAAGGATTAAAGTACATAGGATTTAGGTGGTTCCAGAGTTAGATGGGGGTCACAGAATACTATGGATCTTCATCCATAACTCCTGGTACAAGGTATCTAACATGTAAATCCAGTATGTCTCTCTAGCGCACAAATGCTTGAATCTTTCGGCTGTGGGCAGAATCTGAGTGATGGCTTCCACAACCCATACCTTGAGACCCTCCGTGGATTCATTGTGGAACTCAGAAAAGTATCTGGGTACACTAAGTTTGTCTTTTCCCTCCTCCAAAAACCTTCAGTGTTCCCCGAACCTTTTCCTGAGGGTGCGGATGGTCCGACCGACATAGAGCAAGTTGCATGGACATGACAAACAGTATATGACATTCTCAGAGGAGCATGTATAAATGTCAGGAATCTGGTAAGTTTTTCCTTTTGTTGAGAATTCTTTATTGCCTTGTGAAACAAATTTACAAGTGAGGCAGCGAGGCTTTCTGCATTGAAACATGCCTCTGATGTTAAAGAACTTCAGTTGGGGGCTGATTTCGGAGGGAGTATACTTTTATTTGCTAGGAGCTATCCAATTTTTGATATCACTGGACCGTCTATATGAAACCTTAAGTTTAGTCAAGATGGAATTTAGAAGGTGAGGATCCTCCATCAATCTAGGCCAGTGTTTCTGCATGATACGTTCAATGTTTCTAAACTGGGAATTAAATTGAGTGATGAATCTCATGGGTTGTAATCAAAATTACTGCAATCATTTGTTTGCTTTTAGCATCTAATTTTGGAATGAAAGTAATTTCCCAAATGAAAACCACATTTTGGTGTTAGAAGGTCGCTCGTTTGAGCAAAAAATTTTCCATCCTGCTCCTTTGAATTTTCATGTCACTGTGGTCAAAAACGAACATCAATTTGACCCCAACAACGATTAGAAAATCATTCTCAAGTATTCTCAAAATTAAAAATGTTCAACTAAATTCTGCTAATGTATAGCAAACTTTTATCTTCTCAAATAGGAAAGCCCTCATACTCAACTCTATTATATAACTGAGTATAATTTAAAGGAACTGGAGCTGTGGACTTGGTTAAAGTAGGTACTAAATTGTGTTTTTGTATGCATTTTTTAATTTCTCTATATTTGTGGTATATGTTTAAGTACACTATATTTATGACTGAAAAGATAACATCCTATATTTGATCTATTTTTCAGTCAAGTTGATATGAAACAACAGGTGTCAAGTGCAAGGCTAGATTTAGAGAGATTTCAGAAGAATGTATAGTACCCTTCTGTAAATAGAACTAAACATTTTGCGTTTGGACTAAAACAGCAGGCTATCAGCTTTCACACCTACAAACAAAAAAGGCAGAATATGGACACATCCTAATCTTCCTTTTTGCCAGCAGCAATCTGAGTTATCTGGATTTTCCTGTGTAGAGGTGCTCACCAAGTGCAGACCTAGTGCTAGGCTTTCTTTTTGAAAAGCTCAGCAAGCCCTGTGGAGAAACCTAATAACATGTAACAAACGTAAAATGTTATACAATTAATGATATAACTGAAATAAAACATCAATGTATCAACTTATTTGAGATGTTTAAAATAAAATTGTTCTAAAGCCAATTTAGTTTCCCTTTTAGGACCCTTTCACATTTGTGTGACTTGTCCTGCGATTTTGGGACTGCAAAGTCGCATGACAAGTCATACTCCATGATTTTCAATGAGAACCGTTCATATCTGTGCGACTTCAAGTTGAAATGACTTCAAAGTAGTCCCTGCACTACTTTGGTCTGACTTTGATGCTTTTTGAGGTCCATAGATATTGGCATTGCTTCAAGTCCAGTCACAATCGTGGCAAAATCGTGAAACTTTTAGGTCACCCAAGTGTGAAAGCGGCCTAACCAGAATATAGCAATCATTCCTCATCCAGTGAGGGGTAAAAAAAAAAAAATGCAGAAGTAGTTTGCAGAAGGAAAAAGCTACATCTCTCTTTACTTCAGTTTTCATTATTCACCTTCAATAAATCTGAACTGAAAGAAGCCCAATTTATTATTTACAGATGTTTCCACATAATTCGTTCTGTGCATGCGTGTTTTGGTAATTGTTTTTCTATCTACTTTTTTCAAATGCAGAAAACTTGTTCTTGACATGGCTTGAATGTAAATATTCATCTCAACTCTTGGCATTCAGCCTAGAACCTTTTTTTCTCTCCCCTCGATTCAGCTGTCTGTATAAATTGGTGTTGACTGCCTGTCTCTGTGTCCATTGATTTACAAACCGCAGCAAGAGCCATTAGCAGCCCTCTGCTGACACACTGCAAACAGTAATGAAGCTTTTTCTGAGTTTCTTAGCACTTAATATATTGTTTCTGTTCACATACTCTGCTCCCCCAACGTGTTACTCAAGAGTGGTTGCTCTGAGCAAAGAGATCACGGAATCTTACAAAACTCTGCAGAAGTTTTTACCTGCTGTAAGTAAGTGGAGAATAATGTGGGCACATAGGAGTAACAGAAGCATTCATTTCTAACAGCTATTGTCTGTTACAGGGACCATGCAAGGAGTCTCTCCCAACTCTGTACCTGGACGTACATGTGAGTACTCTCATTTTATATATGTATTTTTCATAACTGGCCACCCAATGTTCTGTCTAATTTTTTTGCTAGATTTCTTTCAATTGTTCAATTAGAATTACCCATCATGGCATCATGTATTTGTGACCATTTTTTTTTTCTTGTCAGAAGTCTTTTTTTAAATAGAATTTCATTTACTTGGTTACTTGACTCTAAAGCTGGCTATACACCAGCAGAATTGTGTTTGACAATTTTTGTACAGAAATTAATAAAAAGCATTTGTCAGAGCATTCAATAGTACAAACATGGACTAGACACATTTTGTATGGAACCCCTTAAAATTTTATTTGATTGCCAAGCTAGTGTTTTGAATTCTACTTTCTATTTCAGGATGAATTTTTCAATAAGTAGGATTTTTCCTGAACAAAAACTACATTCACAGCTAGAATTTGGGGTTTTGAGTTCATAAACACACATTTAAGGCTCCATTCACACCTGAGCATATCCTTTTTAGTAGTGTTTTTGGGCTTTTTCCAGGTGTTTTTTTTAGGCTTTTTTCAAGAGTTTTTTTAGGCGCTTTTCAGGCGTTTTTTGGAGGTGTTTGGAGGGAGGCATTGACATCGAACAAAAATGCTTGTAATCTGCCAAAAAAGAAGCTCATGTACTTTTTTGAGCATCAGGCGTTTTGCTTTAGGCGACAAAACGCTCATATGTGATTAGGGGCCACTGAAATGAATAGTATTTTGCTTGTTGGGCGTTTTGAGTGTTTTACGAGCTGAATAACGCTCAGGTAAGAAAAGGGCCTTAGGGAAGCCTATCATGCCTCCCACAAAACTTTTATCACTTCCATCAGCCCCCCCCCCCCCCAACAGTTATAGCCTTTTGTACCACTTGCCCCACCCTATTAGAATGTAAGCTGGTATGAACAGGGCCCTCTTATCTTGTATTTTATTGTATTGTAACTGTACTGTCTCCCTTTTTATATTGTAAAGCACTGAATAAACTGTTGGCATTATATAAACCCTGTAAAATACTACTACTACTAATAATAATAATAATAATAATAATAATAATATTTAAACTCCTTTGCTTTCTAAAGCAATAGAGGCTGCTCACATTACAAAAGTTGGAAAGTGAACATTTACATAGCATAGTGGAAGAAAAGCCATGTTTATTTTGAATACCCAACTATGTGTTAGAGAAATTAAGAAAACAGGGAGTTTTCACTTTGAAAAAAGAGCATACACTTTCCAAAGTGAAAGTTTACTTTGCTAAGTAAACAGTCTCTATTCTTTTAGTAAATCAATCTTATCGACCTGTACAGTATAGTGGGGTAAAAGCAAAACACATAAGCCAAGTCCTTAAAGTGATGTCGTTCTGTTGGATAATCATTTCATAAAGTGAAACTTTATCTAATTTATTATGCTCTTGTCTTGAGCAACTGTACTTGCAAAGTATAAAGTCTATTGCCTTTAGTAAATCCACCCTATTGAATGCTTGTCATTGTGGTAAGCAATGGAGCATGTGGGCAAAAAGGGCAGGTATAGTCTGAAACGTAATAAGTGCCTTTCACAGCCATAGCACCAGAGGAACACAGTTCCCAAGGCTACCAGGGGGGGGGGGGGGGGGGGGTCGCTGAACCAAGGATTCTAACCAAACACAGCAGCCACCAGCACTCCAAACAGTCTTTATTCATTGTAAGTACCATCCCTAGTCCTGGTTTTTCTTACATTTTTCACAAAAATTCAGCTTTAGGGTTTTAAAAAATCCAGTAGGGAAAAAAAGTTATTAAATATATTTACCTTTCCCAGCTTCTGTCTGTGGCAACTGAGCCCCATACTGTATAGTCGCTTTAAAGTTAAAAGAAACAAGCCTGTAGGGAAAAAGTTATTAAATATACTTACATTTTCCTGGCTTGTGCCTGTGGAGCCTGGATAAGAATGATGTCACACTGCTTCCAATGAGATTCTGGGAAATGCTGAGTAGCCCAAATCTCCCAAGTAAATCACCCTGCACTGTGCTATGACATAATCTTATGAGATTTGGCCTAATCAGCATTCTCCAGGATAATGTTGGAAGAATTCTGATGTCACCCAAGTATGAAAGCTAAGTGGAAGGTAAGTATGTTTATTAACCTCCCTAGCGGTATTCCCGAGTGTTGCTCAGGGTTAACTTTCAGTACCAAAGACAGGATGATTGATAGTTCTATATGTAAATTTCACCTTGAGCTATTGCTATTTCTTAACAGCAAGCATTTTTCAATGTGTGGTAAAACCTGTTAAAAAGGAGACTATGGCTCCACCTTCTGGCTGAATAGAAAATTATACAATGTTCATATGCAATATTTCATATTGCTTTATTCTTGTGAAGTGTTTGATAGTTTGAATGGAGAGGCTTAGCAGTAAAATATCAGTGGAAATGATTATAACACACTGGCAACTATGCATTAACTGCTTACTCTATTTAATTGTAAAAATGCTCTGTTTCAGAATTCATGTATAATGACAAAACTGCGCGACTTTGTCTCAGCTCCAAATTGTGGAAGACTACCAAGAGTGAAGGCTTTAATGAAGAAAGCAAGAAATCTGTACAATATCATGAATACAGCTTGTAAAAGAGTAGGTTTCTACTGATTAATTAATAGAAAAAATAATAACGAAATGAAGGTAAAAAAAATATATATACAGTATATACAGTTTTATATATATATATATATATATATATATATATATATATATATATATTGAAATGTTCTGGTAGAGTTGAAGCTCCTCCCACTACCCCACACTTTGTTTTTACCAAAGAGGAACTATATATGTATGGGGATGGTTGGGAGTATGCTAGCTTGCATGTGAAAGGATGATTAATAAGTAATTTTTAATACACATTAGGAAAAAAAATACTTTTTGAAAACATTCGTTGTCCAACACAATCCTCTGCCAAAAACACAACACAATGATCGGTTCACACCAGCCTTGCCCAGCACTGTTCCAATACAAGACAAGCCAAAAGACAAGATGGTGGTGTGAGCTGGCAAAAAAGTATAGAATGGCGTACATTTTTTAGCGTAAGCTGGTGTGGTGCAATCCACCTGGAAAACTTTGCAACATAATGACACTCAGTGTAAACAAATCCTTGATTAAATAGTACTTATGGAACTGAAAGAAGCTTTGAGAATCTTCAGGCATGTGCTGTGACATACTTGTTGACAGGTACAGTTAACTTGCCTGCCACTGGATTGCCTATTGCCATTATGGCATGGTAAGTTTAAAGTTATAAGCAGATGTTAGCTCCTCTTTTAAAAAAAGCTCTACTGTAGTGATGTAGTGGGAGAAAGTAGTGCCCAAATAAATGCCAGCTGTGGGTGAGTCCCATTGAGTCAGGAGTATAGAAAAAGGACTCTCAAAAGCTACAAAGATGTTATCCTGTGCTGAACTGATCTAAAGAGACCTGTGCAGGGCTGAATTCCCAGGGGAAGTGGAACAGATCTTGTAAGAACTAGCTGTAGTCACCTTGTCCACCCCTAATCTTTTTCTGCAGGTCCTGTAGAGGGGTGCATAAGGCCTTGGGGGCCTAGGCAGAGTCTCCTAAATGTGAGTGACAGTGAAACCTGGGAATAGGAGTTATCATGGAGTGTGCCTTGCTGGGCAAAGCTATAGATTGGGCATTTAGAAGAGAGTGGAGGTATACTAATGGAAGGACCTTGCCATTTGACCTTCAGTCCCAGGTATACCTTAGTATACCTAGGGAGGTGGTCCCAATTCTGTCGTGCTCCCAAGGGGAGGAAGGTAGGAGAGGAAGATGGCTAAGAGATGTGAAAGATTGAAATAACTGCTGCAAGATATTCATGCTAGTGGCACTGTGCGCTGAAACATCTGCTATTATGTGAAATGTCATAGGAAGTATTGTGAAGACGTGAAGCCACAGTAAAGTGCTGAAAATGCATTCATGTGTAGACATTCCTTTATTACAAGTGTAGGCCTCAGGTCAAGAATGTGTGATCGGGCCTCTGGTCAGGAGACACATGTCCAATATGGTGGCTACAAAGTCAGAGGAATAAGTGCTCTATCCAAGAAAAATCGTTGTGCGACTGATACAATTTGGAGCCAACATCTGCCCAGTTGCAAGTCTCCCTTACTGTGTGGTAAGATAGGAGGATACTTGCAATTGACTATAATCTAAGTAAGGTATTTGTAGATCAGAGGCGGCAGGCATGGGTTGTAAAAATGTACTGTTGAACACACAGCCCCCTTTAAATTCATGTTTCTCACCTTTTCTTTTCTTTCCTCGTTTTTAGGATTTGGTCTTTTTTACTGATGATTGTGAAGCTCTTGAGCATCTGCCAACTCCAACACCCACTGCAGTTATTTCAAGATAAAGTGTTCGGCACTGAGAAAAGTTATGATGTTTGGTGGCTAGAAAAACCCTTGCTGCTGGTAGACATACTAACTTCTTAGAACTGAAAGTTCTGTCTGATGAGTGAACAATGGCAGACAGTGTTCACAGGAACCTATTAAATCTAAGTGACCATTAGGAAACACAAAGAAAGTTTCTTGAAATAAAGCACATAGTTCACTAATGGTCTTTGATGGATGGACAGTTAGAAGCAAAACTATTATATTTTCATCTTTTGGACATCTTGTTCAACATTCTCTTACTCTGTACATCCTGGAGTGTATGTAATATCATAAGAAAAATAATTGGATAAAATTGTACTCTTGCTCATCTTTCCAAGATTCTTCTTATCCTTCAAAATAGCCCTTGTAGTCTTAAAAGCTCATAAACTATCTTGTAATTTAATAACTTTGACCACCAAAATTTATAAAGTCTACAATACTTCAATATTTATCTTATTTTTTTTTGGTCGGCAAATGCAGTAAATATGTCACCCTATGAGAAGTGTTCAGCTTTCACTATTGACTTTTAAGTAAATACAACAGTTTTATATCAATTTTCTAAAAAAAATGTATCATTGTGTTTGAAAAGTGCTCTTTTTTAATACTACTATTTATGAAAAAATAACTTGAATGTGTTTAGTCTTTCTATTCTTAATATGCTAGAAAGCAAAGGCTAAAAGAGAGCAGGATTGAAATGGTAAAGAACACTGAGAAAATTGGGCTTAGATCGAAAAACCCATTTCCTCTTCTCACATTAAATCAGTCCTCTCAGTAACATTACAATTCAGCAGAAGAATATTCCTGACATACCGCAACAAAATTTAAATAAAAACTTTCACATTTTATTTAGCAAAGAAGAAATAGTTCTGTGCAATAGTTATGTGAATTCTATTTCAATATGTAAAGAGCTGCTTCCTCCACTAAAAAAAATGCTACCAGGGTAGAGTCTAAGTTTAGTGAAAATTGGGAAAGTGGGTATGGGGCTGCTCTAAGAGATAAGTTATAGGTTGATTGATTGGTATTGTGCTTGCAAAATAAATATGTTTAAAGTCTTAGTGTGGTAATGTGTTGTTAAAAAGCACACAGATCCTAAATACCAAAAAAGTGCCAAGTGCTAGCATTCATACTAAAAACATTGGTATATGTGCAAGAATAAATACAGAAAAATAACAATTCATATGGATGTGAATTATTGAAAAACATGTTCAAAGGTGCTAAAAAATATATACACAAGCTTTAGCAATATAATAACTCCATAAGCATGTGCAATGGTGCTAGAATATACATCCACAGGTTTAGCAGTGTGATGAGTCCATATTTAGTTGATTTGCAAGTAAAGTGACAGGTGCTCATTAAAGTGCTTCAACAGCCGTGTGTATTCAAAAAATCATGCATGATGCTGGTGCTTTAACTTTTTGGCCTCACTCACCAGAGAGTATTCCCCTTAAGGGGGTGGACAGTATTCACAGCACACACTGGCTGAAACAGCAGACCCAAGATCCACAGTTTCTCCTTCCTCCTTTAACTGCTTTGCCCCACTGTCTCATCCACACGTATAGATAGTAAAAGCAGACACCATAACATAATACTGTTTGGTTGTTTTATTTTGGATAGTCTAAAATCCACTGACGTCATATAAAACAATTAAGTGCATAGAAACCAGGAAGTCTGGGACGCGATGGGTGTCACAGACCCAAACCGGAAGTGATGCGATGACGCTGGAAGCTCATCCCTACGCGTTTAGTCAGAATGACATCATCAGGAGCAGCTCCCATCTTGCTACACTTCCTAGGTTTATATATTATGTGGTCTTTTTTTAAATTTACTTTTTTACTTATTTTATTTAACCTATATTATGTGGACAAGTGACTATACCTAGGTGTGATCAGACTATCGTGGGAAAATAATGTCACCAGTCAACTGCAGGCAAGAAAGTATTTCCCTAATCTCCAATCCCCTGTTTTCACTTACCAAGACTGATGCAACACTGCAACTTTCTGGTAACTCACCAGGTAAGAGACAGGGAAAGAGGTGCTTAGGTGTGTGAGAGAACATATGTGCATACAACCAAGAACAAAAAATCTACTATTCAGGCAACAATATTTACAAGATTGCATTATCTGTTGGTTTTAAGCCCCCATTCACACTAGCGCGACTTGTCAGGCTGACAAGTCGCGGTGGGTCGCTCGCCATTGATTAGCACAGGACCCGTTCTAATAGGAGCGACACAAGTCGCTCCAACTTAGAAAAAGGGTCCTGTACTACTTTGGGGCGACCTGGAGGCGACTTGCATTGACTTCAATGATATGAAGTCCGTGCAAGTCGTGCCGAGGTCGCGGTGCACGCCCCTGTCTGAACGGGGTCTTAAGGGTATGTTTATTAAACTTTAGTAAACATTACAGCAACAACTAAAGCTCAGTAGCGGTAAAACAAAGCTTGCCAAACAGGGCAACAAAGGATCATTTTTTTTTTTTATTTACTTCTGCACGACATATCTCAGAGCAAATATCAGTATGTAGGCAGGAATATATCATAAAATCAAGAGTTTTTATGGAGCAACCATAGCTTGAGAGTCCAGCCAGGGGGACCAAACTTTAATGAATGGGGAACCTCTTGTTTCATAGGTTCATTTGTACATATGGTGAGCCATATTAATCAAAGTGAGTCAAAATGATAGGTAGTGAGGAGTTGAGGACTTCCAGGTTAAAAATATAGCTTTTTTGGCATAAAAAAACAATAGACATAGATGTATTTTTATCCCTGTAGAAAGAGTATCCTCTTCAACATATCCTAATAAACAACGTAAATGATTACAAATATTAAGGATTTGGAGGGTTGTGCTAGTGAAGTTAGAGATCTCAGATGAATAAGCTTTAATACACGGGCATTCCCAAACCATATAGTAAAGTGAGCCTACATTCCCTGTACATTTAGTGCAGTTGAGAAATGAAAGCCTACCCATTTCAAAGAGAACATAAAGAGTATAGTAAGACTGATGGAGGAATTTTGATTACAGTACTTTCTGCCACACTTCCTTCATGAGATCGGGCATATCCCGTTGTTAATCCGACGCAGTCCATTCAAGGCACTCGGTAGTAGTGTTTATCAGCTTGCTATGGGGGCACCCGAGCCGAGTCACAGCTCCCTGTGTCCATTCAGACATGGAGCCCTGACCTGGCCCGTCCCCTCATTCCCCTGATTGGCTAGCTGATGTAGACTGACAGCAGCGGCACCCAATGGTCCTGCTGCTGTGTCTCAGCCAGTCAGGAGGGACAATCTCGGACGGCTGAGACACTCTTGGACGTCGCTGGACAGAGAAGGACCTCAGGTAAGTGTTATGGGGGCTGGGGGGGGGGGGGTTGCTGCACGCAGAAGGCTTTTTATCTTAATGCATAGAATGCATTAAGATAAAATACCTTCTGCCTTTACAACTCCTTTAACTTTTTTTTTTCACAAAGTCTAAAATGTAATGGTTTTGGATGAGTTGTTTATATATAGTAGTATAATTCAGCCTCTGACTGAACCTACCATCGCAAGGAGATTATATATTATTAATGACTGCAAGTCATTTCTAGGACAAGTAATTGGACTAGGGCGTGCTGCTTCTAAACACTGAACACTATCCTAATTCCATTTTAAATAAAATAGAGTCTGTTATTGTTTTTGTTACCTCTCATAGCTGAGATTGCTGGAGGCTGCAAGTGGTGCTGGTCTCAAGCAGAGTCTGTGGGGGAGATTTACTAAAACTGGAGCACACAGAATCTGGAGCAACTGTGCATGGTAACCTTTCAGCTTTCTAACTTCAGCTTGTTCAATTAAGCTTTGACAAAAAAAAAAAAACTTGAAGCTGATTGGTTACTATGCACAGCTGCACCAGATTCTGTGTGCTCCAGTTTTAGTAAATCTCCCCCTGTGTATGATGGTGCAGAGATGTAGTTAGCCTGGAACTAGCCCAACATCTGAGAAGTGGAAAATGGCAATTTCTAGTACTGAATGGGAGACCTGCCTGTTACCTGAGGGGAGGGGGAGGGGAGAAGATTAATATGCTTTATAGCAGCAAGATAGTAACCAGTCCCCCCCCCTTGAAAGCAGATGAATATTTTTGGTCTGACTGGGAAATGGTTAGAACTTCTCTAATGCTGAAATCCAGACCCAAATTATTGCAGATCTCTAGTCATTAAAGCACTTGTTACCCAAAAAAAAAAAAAAAAAAAACGTCCTGTCTCCTTAAAGCATGAATAACAGCACAGTCTTTGTGCTGTGTAATTTGGCCACCTGTATCATATAAAAAACCTGGCTGATCCTGCCAGTTTTTGCCCTCCCCTCTCTAAAATGACCACGATATAACATGGCTGCTGAGCCCTGACACCGTGGTCAGTTTATGTGCCTCCGTCATCCATAGCTCTCCTCTGTCCCCCTCTGTCCTCCTCTCCCCTGTCCTCTCCCCCCTCCCCTCCCTGCCTGTCAGCTCTGTGTGTGTGCCGCCCCTCCCCTTGTAGCAATGTTCTAAGCAGTGCAAACATTACTGTTCACAATCCCTACCAGCCCCACTGCTAGTATACCCTGCAGTAAATACTGTAGGCCGTTTTTTTTAATTCATCTTCTAAATACCGTATTTATTCTCCCTGATCAGCGGTCACTTGATCGCCTGTCGCTTTCTTCCTCTGATGTATATATGAGGACACGTGACCACCCGACAGACATCAGAGGGAGATCTCAGCCCCTCTCTGTGTGGTGTATACATCAGAGGGAGAGAGCGATGCGCGGTCACGTGACCGCTGATTGGGAAGAATAAATAAGGTATTTTGAAAATGAATTTTAAAAAACGGCAGTATATACTACAGGTTATACTAGCAGAGGGGCTGGCAGTGATTGTGTGCACTGCCTTAACAACCCCTTTAATACATCATTATATACTGTATATTTTTAAAAGGTAGGCAGTGTAATTACCTGAATTTGACCTGATATCAGTTTGAATGCAAGAGGAAGAAGCAGTGAGAGCTCATGTGTTGACAAGATATATGCTGATAGGTGGAGAAAACAGAGTGACAGAGAGATGAGTTCATCACTGTGCTGCTTTTCCTTTCACTGTACAGTCACAGACTGGGGTGGTTCAACATGACCTGGACTTAGAGGAAGTGGGCTGGTGGGTTGAATGATGCTGGTAATCGGACTGAGGATATCTGAAAGCAAAAAAAAAAATCTTTAGATCAAAAGTGAATATTGCAGCAAATGCTGGTTGTGGGTATTTTATCCTTTAATTGGCTATTTATCCATTTATTTTTACGTAGTGCTACCCCCGCAGGAACCACTGGTATTTATTTCCCTGGTCTCACACTGTTTAATCTGCAGCCAGTCACAGCAGCTGACTCCTTGCACCCAGAGGGGGATTTAGCAGCACCAGTCCCTAGGATCCCTTTAGGGAGCCTGTACCCCATGTACAAGGCCTGTGATACCAGACAGGATCCATGGACATCCTCCCTCAATCTGCTCTCAAGAGAACCCTGAGTTTCAGCTCCAATGTTTCAGACCCTCAGTTTGCCTACCTGAGGCCACATGGCAGCCTGTGCTGAGGAGGGGCAACAGGCCCCCTTCCCACCTAGACCTCTCTCTCTGGAGGAAGACCCAGAGCCCATGTGCTTATCAAATATATATATATATATATATATATATATATATAGGCACCCAGCATGCTTAAGGACACCTCCCCTTGTAATTGGCCAGGGCTCTATGAATATTCATGCTCTCAGCTGCATGGTTTCCACCCACTGTCCAGCACCTCCAATAGCTGCTAGACCAGTGTGAAACTTCAAGACAGTATGAGAAGCACCAGAGCATACTCAGCAGACTTCAATAAACAATCACTGCTCCCTGTTAAACAGACAACACATACATTTGCCAAGCTGTCTCCCTGTTAGGCAGAGAAACCAAAATCTATAATACACTCACTCTAGCATCTGCCTAGGAGGGACTACATTATGATGAAGTTTACTTTAGGCATAATTAAACTAATTATTAAATTACTGAACCTTACCAGTCCTTAGGTGTGGTGGCTGTCAGCAAGTAAAAGAAAATGCCTGTTTATCTTGTCAGAAATGCAGTGTCTTTGTCAATTCCAGTGAGCTTAAAAGAAAGCAAAAGAGAACCCTTTCTTTATTATATAAACTCCTAGTCTCATTAACTTGTGGTAGAAATGAACAGAGACAGACATGTTTGAAATCGAGCCTGTATGACAACCATGGCTACATCCAGTTTTACTGGGTTTAATTAGTGTAGACATGATGGGATAGGGAGTGGGTTATTCACAGAATTGTCAGGTGAAAATAAAATTTAAAAAAAGCCTAAAGAAGGAAAACTATTGTAGCAACCACATGTTATGCCCGTACACACGTGCAGATTATCTGAAGACTTTTGTCTTCAGATTTACCTTTTCTATGTAGTGCAAGGGCCTGCCGGATTGCATACAAATTGAAAGTGTTTAGGTTTGACCTCATATTATATGGTTTTGGTAAGTCTACAGACAAAAGTCTTCAGATAATCTGCACGTGTGTACGGGGCATAAGGACTGGTAAGCTGCAATATACAGTATTACATTTTTGGTGTTGGGTTTTAGATATGATTAAAATTCTGTCTCTGTCTCATTGAGAACATTTCCCCTACTCTTGCTCTGTTTGACATCCACCTGAGAATAACAAAAGACACAATTCCCAAATGGGGACAGAGACAGCAATAAAAAGTGTCAGAGGTTTTCTTTCCAGATTTAAAGCCCACTTCTAGGCCCCCAGATGCCCTAGGCCATTCACATTATGCCACATGATCCCTTTTCTCTTCTACACTTTTCCGGTGCTGGGCGGTCTTTAACCACTTGAAGACCTAAGGTATAGGAGATACACCCTAAAAAACTAAAACTTTACCAGCATTTCTAAGGTATACTTGCTATTCCCTGCTCCTCTTTTCCTATAGATGGCTCCTCTGCGACTTTTATTGGCAAATCTAGGTATGTATAACATAGCAGGAGCAAAGCTCCTAAGTAAAGTGGAGTTCCACCCAAAAGTGGAACATCTGCTTATCTGTCTCCCCCCCCCCCTCCGATGCCACAATTGGCACCTTTTGGGGGGGGGTGGGGTACCTTTTCCCCACTTCCGTCGGACCTTGCTGGGGCCAGAAGTTCTAAATCAAATGGGGAAACCAGCGCCTAGGAAGCTTATGTGTAAAAACAATTAATCCCCAGAAATGAAGCTGCTGAACCATAGAAAAAGCTATGTGGCAAGTAAGGAAAATAAATTAGGCGCAATATCTGTGAAAAAATTGTATGACGAGAATTTTATTTTTTTTTTATTTCGGGTGAGAGCAATACTTCTAGTGCCAGATATCCTGTTTAACTCTAAACTGATAACCTGTAAAGGCTTTTAAGGTGTCAGCTATGGATAATTTAATAAACTGTATATCGCCATTTCACTGGTGTGCACAGTTTTAAAGCATGACATGCTGGATATCTAGGAGATATCAGCCTGGATGTCACATCACTTCCTCAAACTCAACCTATCCAAAACCGAGCTCATCATATTTCCTTCCACACGTTCCTTTTCCCCCGATTTCTCTGTCAAAATCAGCTGCTCAACTATCAACCCGTCCCCCCATGCCAAGGTCCTAGGTGTAATCCTGGACTCTGAACTATACTTTTGGTCACACATCCAGTCGCTGTCCAAAGCTTGAAGCCTCAACCTCTGCAACATCTCCAAGATATGCCCCTTCCTAACCAGTGACACCACAAAGCTTCTAATCCACTCCCTGGCCATCTCTCTCATCTACCTTACAAACCGCTCTATGTCTGCTACCCCTCTTTGCCAATCCCTCCATTGGCTGCCACTCAACCAACAAATTAAATTCAAGTTACTAACCATAACTTACAAAGCCATTCATAACTTGGCACCCAGCTACATCACTAACCTGGTCTCAAAATACCAACTTAATCGTTCTCTTCGTCTCTCCCAGGACCTCCTGCTCTCTAGCTCTCATGTCACCTCTTCCCATGCCCGCCCCCAGGACCTCTCCCGTGCCTCTCCCATCCTCTGGAATGCTCTACCCCAATCTGTCAAACTATTTCCTACTTTGTCCATTTTCAGATGATCCCTGAAAACACATCTCTTCAGAAATGCCTATCTGGCAACCACATAACAACTGTACTTTTATTTTCTCCACCAGCCCATCCCCCAGAGTTATTACTTCTTGTATCACCCCCCCCCCCCCTCTTAGATTGTAAGCTCTAACGAGCAGGGTCCTCTTTTTCCTCCTGTATATAAGTGTATTGTATTTGTACCGTCTACCCTCAAGTTGTAAAGCCCTGTGTAAACTGTCTGCGCTATATAAATCCTATATAATAATATCTATTTATTTGGCGTAGCATTATCTTTTACATTTTACCAAAAAATGTGGTATTATATTGTGTTTGTGTGCACTAAAATTCTTTAAAGTGTATTTTTTTCCTGTAAGCTTGCATTTGCTAAACTGCTGCTCAAATATCAAAAAAATTGCAACAGTCACCATTTTATTCTTCTGCTCCTTTGGTTTCAGAAAATATATAATATTTGGGGGTTCCAAGTAATTTTCTAGCAAAAAAAAAAGGACTGCAGGTGGTTAAGATAACATGTAGAACATAAAAGAAATTGCATATGTATATAAATTAAAAAAGTTTTTTTCTTTGAAGTTGCCAGCATCCAGAAGTGTCCGCTATTCACAAAGAGTGAACTGTCTGACAGGACAGGTACACTTTATAAAGAGCCCTGTGCTAGCTGCAAAGGTAGAATGTGCACAGCAAAAAAAGGAAAAGGAATAAAGCAGAGAATTACAGTAAAAATGGTATTCCACAAAGATGATGAAGAATTGATCAGTAAATGGCAGCACTGGTAGGGTAGATGCCATTATATTACTACTCTAAGCTTTAAATAGTGGCCATCTTACAGGAAAAAAGCTCTTGATACCACTATTCCTTATTCAACAACATGACTGAGCATGCTGTTATTTTACCATAATCACATTCAGAGAATTACATAGGCGGTGACTCTGTTCCAAAGTGCAATATTCAATCAATAGTAATTTACACAGCTGGAAAGCTCCATTCATACTAAACAGAAATTATTTCTAAAGAGCTAAATTTGATTAACTCCTATGGACATGGCAGTATTTTCATTTTAGCTCCCTAGGGGATATCAACTGGCCTGTTCTTTATATGTAGTTCATATTTAAAGTGATAATGCTGCCAAAAGAAAGAACATAAACTGATCAAAAACACGTAACATAAAATAAATGTACTGATTTTTAAAGCTAAATCCTTTAATCATTAATACACCATGAAATGTACTTTTGAGTGCAAGTACTGTACGTAAGTACCTGGATTTGACCTAATATTAGCCCCATGCAGTCTTCATAAAGCAGGGCTGGAGTGTGAGAGGAAGAAGCAGTACATGGAGCCTATCAGTTCAAGTGCTGACATGATGCATGCTGATGGGGAGAAGAAAGCAGAGTGACAAAGAGATCAATGTGCTGCTTCTTCTTTAATAGTCCAAACACAGGCTGATTAGGTTCAAGACAGCATGGGCTCAGAGGAAGTGGGTTAAAAGATGTTGGCCATCAGTCTGAAGACATCTAACGGCAGCAAGGGGCAAAACTTTTGAACTGAAGATAAATGTTGCAGTAAAGGTTGATTTTATTATTTTATCTTTTAATGAGCTATTCCTTTTTATCTTGTTATTTTTGGCTGGAGTTCTGATTTAAAGCAAGACTACAAGACTATAATGTTTTTGTGTCAAATGAAGCAGACATTTTCCACCTTTCACTAAAAATCGCATCAGTATGAAGCTCTGCATGCTGATATGAAAACATCTTACAATCATTAGTTAACTGCTTCAGGACCGCCCACCGCAGTTATACTTCAGCAGGCAGCCCCTTCTGCGCGAACCCACGTAGGCATACGTCGGTCACACGCCTGCAGCTGGGGGTGAGCGCGCGCCGCTGGCGGCACGCTCCCGCCCCCACTCGTTAGCGGGGACTCCGATGCACGGGGCAGGAGGCTCCGATTGCCGTCTGACATCCGCAACCGCTCGTTTTAAACACAGCTGACCGTTCTTCTCTCTGGAATGATCACAGAGCTCCTGTGATCCTTCTATGTAGGATCACAGGTCTCGGTGATCATTTCACTAGCCACGCCCCCATACAGTTAGAAACACTCCCCTAGGTACACATTTAACCCCTTGATCACCCACAATGTTAACCCCTTCCCTGCCAGTGTCATTATTACAGTAGCAGTGCATATTGTTTTGCACTGATTACTGTAGTAATGTCACTGGTCCCCCTAAAAGTGTCAAAAATGTCAGTTAGGGGTCCGATCTGTCCGCCGCAATGTTGCAGTCCTGCAAAAATCGCAGATCGCTGCCATTACTAGTAAAAATAAAAAACGATAAAAATGACATCAATCTTTCCCATAGCTAGTAGACGCAATAACTTTTGCGCAAACCAATCAAAATACGCTTATTGCAATTTTTTTTTACCAATATTATGTAGCAAAAAAAAAATTGGCCTAAAATGTTAAAAAATGTTGATTTTTAGTTTTTTTTTGGGGGGGAATTTTATATAGCAGAAAGTGAAAAATATTGTTTTTTTTTTTTTCAGAATTGTAGCTCTTTTTATGTATATAGCGCAAAAATTAAAAATCACACAGGTGATCAAATACCACCAAAATAAAGCTGTGGGAAAAAAAGGACATCAATTTTATTTAGGTACAGCGTTGCTCGACCGAGCAATTGTCCGTTTAGTTAACGCAGTGCTGAATCGCAAAATATGGCTTGGTCATTAAAGGGCAAATCCTTCCGGTCCAGAACTGGTTAAACATACATACTTTGCCCTTACTTACAATTACAGTTTTTGCACTTCCAGGCTGAGTGAGGCATTGGTGATGTAGCCCTGGCTTCACAGATGCATCCTAGGAAGGCTACACCACCAGTGTAATGAGCCTTGTGAGCTGCTTTGTGCAGGGCTGCTGATAAGGCAGTACACCCAGCCCTCCTGTACTGGGCCCAGGCCCCATCAGTTTAAAAAGGTGGCCCGGGCACCCGCTGAGTAGGAGGGCTGACTGGACTGTCTTAACGCAGACACCCTTCCTCTTCTGCCTTCCCCTGCAGTGCTGCCAGCCTCTCCTTCTCTTTCTCCCTCTGGCTGCAAGTGAGAGAGGCAAAGCCATCTACAGTGTGAGGGGAGGTACTAGAGAAGAAGAGGGGGAAAAATGAGATGTGGATGAGGGATGCAGAACTAAACAGCTGTGGAAGAAGGCTGTACTCTGTTTGTAGTGCACCCCTGAACTCTGTACGCAGCACACTCCTGAACTCTGCACTGTATACGCAGCACACTCCTGAACTCTGAACTGTATACGCAGCACACTCCTGAACTCTGCACTGTATACGCAGCACACTCCTGAACTCTGTATGCAGCAGACTCCTGAACTCTGTACGCAGCACACTCCTGAACTCTGCATTGTATACGCAGCACACTCCTGAACTCTGAACTGTATACGCAGCACACTCCTGAACTCTGTACGCAGCACACACCTGAACTCTGTACGCAGCACACACCTGAACTCTGTACGCAGCACACTCCTGAACTCTGCACTGTATACGCAGCACACTCCTGAACTCTGCACTGTATACATAGCACACTTCCAAACTCTGCACGTAGCACACCCCTGAACTCTGCACTCTGTGTGTAGCCCCACCGAACTCTGCGTTTTGTACATAATGCACTCCTGGTATTTGATGCCCCTTTAAGACCCTTTCACTGTTTTGACCAGTTTTGGGAGGGGGTTTTGGGGGGGGGGGGTTTGCTTGAGTTCCTGCACCTTTTTTCTGAGAAAAAAAGCCCTGTCTATAAGTATCTGTACATTGCCTTTACTAAACATTTTTAAAGGTGCATGTATCGTAATATACCAAGATAAGAGTGGCATTACTTTTTATTTTATTTTAAGTTTATCAAACTGTCTTTTTTACTTTTTATTCATAAAATATTTATTTTACAAATTAACATATTGTAAAGTGTGCAACCTGGATACCGATATCACAGAGCATAGAGGGTTTTTAAAATAGAGAGCAACTGTTTGTTTCAAATGTTCACTCGTATTACTTAGCGTGCAGTTTTTGTTAACAGTTTTTTTATTATTATTGTCATCAGTACTAATATCTATACTATATCTAGATATGAATCGGCATTAACCAATGAGACACGAGCCGAGCGCCTATATGGTTATAAATATCAGTAACCAAAATGACGGAATCAGAGCTTCCTGAAGATGACCAATCAGGTGGAAATGCATAAGAGCTTTGCCTGCATTATTGTGACGCAACTTCCGCCAGGCGCCATCTTTGAATAGGGACCCCAGCTGCTCTTTTAAATGGGGGAGTGAAAATAATTTCACAAGTGTCACAAGTGTGCAATGTGCCAGGTTCACAGGCTGAAAGCTAATGTATTGAAAAGTAAATGACTATGGCCTAGTGCAAGTGGTAAGTATTCTATTACTGAGTAGAAAAGTAGATTTATTGGCATACATTAAAAAAAAAAAAAAAAAAAAACAAGTGCCCCTTTTTTATTATTATACTACATTGTACTACTTCAAGAAGTCTGTATTCATCAAGAAATGCTGCCTGATAACTGTACTAGTAGAGACATTTCCTGTTAAGGAGAAATGTCACCCTAGATCAGCTGTCCCCGACCTTTTTAGCACCAGGGACCGGTTTAGTGGCAGCCAATTTTTCTAGGGAATGGGGGTGGCAGCTGTGCCACAGTGTCCTCAGTTCTCCCTTACATCACAGCCCCCCTTTACATTACAGTCTCCCTTTACAGTGCAGTCACCTTTAAATAATAACAGGGACTACACTGTAAAGGGGCACTGTGATATAAAAGTGACTGCACTGCAAAGGGGCACTGTAATGATTACAGTGTCCCTTTATAGTGTAGTTCACTTGATATCACAGTGCCCCTTTACATTACAGCACCCCTAGCAATCACAGTCCATAGCACACTGCCTTTTGCAGTCATGCCACCCCCTCCCTTTTTTTTTTAATATCACAGTGACCCTTGTAAATCCCTGCCTCCCCTGCAAAGTCCTCAATTTTTTAGGGCAGGGACAGTTATCAGCCTGTGTGTCCCGCCCGGATACCAATGCCATCCTTTCAGTAGAGCAGGGGGCAGGAGGAGCTGCAGACCTGGACGGAGGGTGGGAGCTGCCCAGCTCATGTTAACAAGGGGGTGAATACCTGCTTGTTAATATAAAAAGACTCCCACTCTCTGTGCATAACTCCAGCTACTCCCACCCCTTGCTCTGCTGATAGGATGACATTGGTGGCCAGGCAGGAAGTGTGGGAGAGGACACACAGGCTAAGTGGCATGGCCACACAGCAGGAGGTGAGTGGGGACCACGATCTTTGATAGTTCTGACTGGACAGCGATCGCTGCTCACCTCCTGCCATGTTACTCACTCATCAACAGGCTGTAGACTGGTACCAGTCCGCTGCCTGGGGGTTGGGAACCCCTGCCCTAGATGGTTATCTTAGTGCTGGGAGATCGCTCTTCACAACACTAACTCCCACACTAGATCTGCAGGGTGCACCTAAAAGATGTAGCATTGCAGACCCTGTACTGCTTGAGTAGATAAGTTACTGAAGCCATGTAGTGAAAGAACCCAGACTTCAAAGAAGATTTTCTCCTGGAAGTATAAAAAAAAACAGATTATCTAAAGTGGTGGGGGTATGGTTAAGCTAAAAAAATGACTTGCCTAAAGATAGACTTCAAACAATATATTTGTTTAAATGCTATCACCTGTAACTTCACTAAGATATTAGGATTGATTACAATAATAGAAAAATGAATCACAAAAACTGCAAGCTAAGTACTTTTTGTTACAGTATTTTGTTCAGCGCCACGGATTTTATTATCAAACCATGTTAAATGTGAACCTGTGTAAATAAAGAAAAAAGATAAACTGTTGCAGTTGTAAGTGTATCAGTGTGAATACAACTCAGTGAAATAAGATAAAAAAACAACCACGCTAGTCTTAGAGCCCATTCACACTGATCCGACTTGGACCACGACTTGTCAGCCTGACAAGTCGCGGTCCGTCGCGCTCCCATTGTTCGGTACAGGAACCGTTCTAATAGGTCGCTCCAACTTAGAAAAAGGGTCCTGTACTAACTACTTCGGGGCGACCTGGAGTGACTTGCATAGACATTCATTTTATGAAGTCTGTGCAAGTCGCGCTGAAGTCGCGGTGCACACGACTTCACAGGTCGCCCCCGAAGTCGTGCAGCTGCAGTGTGAACCGGCACTCATAACCATAACAAAAAATGAATACAGTGCTTGACTGTTCTTGACCACCACATTAATTTATTTGCATTTAGTGATATCTCTTGTGATTATTTGCCAATCAACAGAAAGTCCCAGGTGGGTAAAAACCCACTGTGAAAGTGCTGTTACTCTGTGCCAAAATTACTTTTGGTGCCTGATCTACACAGTGCATATGGTGCCTCACATGAAATTGCACTCACCAGAATTTTTTGACCTACTATCTCTAGTTGGTCAAACTTGCTTGTGGGGCATGTCCCCTTCAAGTATGTTGTCTAATGCAATTCCTAGGGAAATAATAAAAGGAAGCCCATAGTGTAAAACTATTATGACAGATTTATTTAAACATTTAAAGTAAGTATCACATTTACTGGTTCTGGTGGCCGTTAGAACCTGGCATCCAATGTCTACAGCATTGGTTGTTTGTGGGGCCCGCTGAGTTGCTCCCGCATTTAGAAGAGCAGCTGCGGTCCCCGTTCCAAGATGGCGCCTGGCGAAAGTCGCGTCACAATGACGCAGGCAAAGCTCTTATGCGTTTCCACCTGATTGGTCGTCTTAAGGAAGCTCTCATTCCGTCATTTGGTTACTGGTATTTATAACCATACAGGTGCTCGGCCCGTGTTTATTCCATTAGGTAATGCAGATTCATATATAGATATAGTATAGATATTAGTACTGATGACAATAATAATAATAAAAACGAAACTATTAACAAGAACTGCACGCTAAGTATTTTTTGTATCATAAAAGGTTTTTTGTATCATAAAAGATATTTAAAAATTAAAAGCTTTTATTTAGTATAGAGTTCCTAAAATGTATTTTTCTGTATTTTACTATCATAGTGTAGCACAAGTATGTTATAAAAATGACATTAATAATAAGTTCCAAATCTTACATTTGTTTGCGATATAATCCTATAAGTTTTGTATCCACATACCATTATTTACTTAACAATATAGAAAAATTTAGAAAAACTGGGACATTTTTCTGGATACAGTCAATCAATCCAAAATATTCAGTTAAATTATTTCTTTATTGTTCACTAGACTAAAATTCACGTCATGTTTAAAAGCCTATTCTCATTAATATAAAATCTACATATAATATTGGAAATTAATATACTTCCAAACTACCAAATCTCCATATTATCCTAAATATTGAGTGTTTATTCCAAGTTGCCATGTTCAATCTCTTCATTGACTCCATGTCAAATTGGGGATCGCTGAAGTGGGGGAATATGTATATCTCTAAGCGTTTCTTAGATAAATGGTTTAATTTATTAGAAAGAGAGTAGGAGATGAATATTAGATTTATATAGAACAGTTACACTTCTTTTAAAATTTGTGGTAAAATTCCTACGCATTGTCATCCAAATAACCCAGATGGGGATATCACAGGGGAAATAAAAAAAATAGGATCCCTGGTTTTTTAACCTCACCATCATATCTTATCTGGTTGTAGGCAGAGCCGGTGGCCGCAGTATCCAAACTGAGAGAATCCACATACAATAAAGTTTTATGTATATTGTAATATAATTAACAGAAGTAAATGCAATATGTTTATAAATGTGTGTAATTCTCGCGCTGTCAGGTATAGGTATCTGAAGACCTCTAATGCTGCAGGTATTATTATTGTGAACCACACAATTCTGATAAATAAGAGGGGGAGGAGTACCACGCTTTAAAGGTGCATCTGTGCTCTTGTAAATAAATATATAAAAAAACCTAAAAATATTCCCTGGAAGAAGCTGCGTGAGGACGCAGCGTAACGCGTAGGATCAAGCGCCGGAAGTGACGTAGCGGCATTCGGATAAGCATTTGGTATATGCTTTTAACTAAGAAAGTTTCATGTCAGTGTTACTCTATTATTTTAATAAAAAACCTGGCGGTACTTCACCATTTGAGCCCGTTCTATTTTTTGGAGATCAAGAGGTCCTGTCAGAGACCTGGTTACATCGATCCCATATATAAGGAGAAGGAGACATCTAACTGATTTAAATGACCTTGGAGGCGTAGAGGAGCAAGAAACACACATTTGAGATATAAGGCCTAAAATTAAAGAAATGGAGGTGAGCGCATAGGACACCTAGTGGTCACAGCACTGAAGAGCACCTGCATGCATATTTAAAAGAAAGTTGTTTTTGAGCACTATCGACACTGATTTGGGACACTTGAGCACTTTATATTTATAAATTGGATTGAACCACGTGGGGACTTATACAGAGATTTAAAGGAATAGTTGTAATATTATTAGCACATAACACCTATTGTATGAATTTTTGTATGTATTTTACAAGATTTGGTTTTATTGAATATATATGTTTATGATTTTACACAATATCACAAGGAAGGTATGATACACATGAATTGTTTACAATAAGCACATATTTATTTATTTATTTATATATTAATAACGAGACACTTTCTATATATATTAGCATCATATTTTTAGTTTTTTTTATATATTTATTTACAAGAGCACAGATGCACCTTTAAAGCGCGGTACTCCTCCCCCTCTTAAATGCAATATGTTGTTGCAGGCACGAGTATCCAAGTAACACACAGTGGGTGTTCATACAGTTGTAAGGGAACAGTTATTATTGGCACAGTGTTGCAGTGATAGTACAGTCAGTAGGGCACAATATTGCAGCAGTGGTGGCACAGTATTGCAATAAGGCCGTATTCAAGGCTTATCCCTATTTACCAGAGGATGGTTTCTGCTGGAGGGGTGGCAGACTATGACATAATGTGGCGGCACTCTAATACCTGACAAGATTCCCCAGATGTTGACCAGTGGAATGCCTGTGGAGAGACCAGTGGTGTCAATGCACTGTCCCTACTTAACCAGGAACCTCTCCTTGCACTGTTAACAAACGGGGTCTCTGTCCCTCACCTCACCACTTACTCCAGGCGTGCCCAAATGGCATGGGACCTGAATTTATACTGTGTCCCACACCAAAAATGTCTGTCCAAGGTCATCATAAGTTGCAGTGTCCAATCAGACAGCTGCAACCTCTGTGACAACTACGGGATTTTTCAAGAAACAATCTTACCCAAAGATCCCACTCCACTGGTATAGTGGCACTGCACCAGCTACAGAATGAAGGCCAGGTTGCACTGGCCAACATGGTAATCAAGTGTTTAATGGGTCTCCTTAGTCTTACAATTACATATTTATAGTTTTTTACTCTCAATAATGAGACACACATATCAATATATGGTATCAATAATTGTGGACACAGATTATATGATCATCAATGGAGTCCATACTAATCATCTCCTTGCCATTTATGTCTCTAGTAGGCTCCTCAAATCTCTGAGTACCCCACAGTTGATCTCCCTCCTCCGCCATGAGAACTCTGCCGTAGCTTAGAAGTATAGTAATTGTCATAGTATATGTATATTTTTTATGATTGAGGAGAGGGTTTTAGGAATAACATATGTCAATATGTGTTTTTGTTAGTTTAGTGAACAATAAAGAAATATTTTAACTGAATATTTTTGGTTGATTGATATCAAAGATAACTATAACTCATAGGTTATATTGGGCTTCCTTTTTTATCCAAGCAACATTTTATACTGCAAATAGAGAAACAATTTATACGATGATATTTTTCATATAGTGTATTTATTTTAAATTGAGTTCTCATGTGAAAAGGAAAGTATGAGATTTAACGCAATGGTGGAAACATTGCTTCTCTGCTTCTCTGAAATATTTATTGTTGATAAGGTCTTTGGCTGTCAAGTGTGACCAAAATATCTCAGGTAAAGTCTCTTCTCCCCCCATCTGCCTGCCATTAGCTTAATGTTTTCTGTCTATCAACATCAGAATCTAGAGAGCCTCAAGACAGGATGACTCACAACATGCATCCTGTACATTTTAGCTGTATGTTTCAACATCTTTCCTGGTAAAGCAAAGAGGTTTATGAAGTGCCTGTGCCTCTGACAAGCTCCTTTAACCTTTAACATACCACTATAATAATTATTGACTATGTTGCTATATCCTCTAACTTCTTCAATCTCTGAGATCATCTTAATGGACTTCATAGCACATTTTCTCCTATGTTTGTTGGCACTTTATAGGCTGCTAGAGTGACACTTTTAGTTTTAATGACTTGCATGCTCTTTCAGTTGTTAAAGCATTCTGAATGTAATTTAAAAAAATATGCTATAAAAACTAACCCAGGTGCTGATAGTCCTTAGAGAACACCAAAGGGGTTGTATAGCCAAATGAAGGTGTATGCACATAAGTTTAGGATATACCTACAGTGCATCTGTAAAGTATTCACAGCCCTTCACTTTTCCACATTTTGTTATGTTACAGTCTTATTCCAAAATTGATTAAATTCATTATTTTCCTCAAAATTCTACAAACAATACCCCATAATGACAACTTGAAAGAAGTTTGTTTGAAATATTTGCAAATTTATTAAAAATAAAAATTGGAAAAAAAATCCCATGTACATAAGTATTCAAAGCCTTTGCTCAATACTTTATTGAAGAACCTTTGGCACCAATTACAGCCTCAAGTCTTTTTGAGTATTATGCTACAAGCTTGGCACACTTATTTTTGGGCTGTTTCTCCCATTCTTCTTGGAAGGACTTCTCAAGCTCCATCAGTTTGGATGGGGAGCATCGGTGCACAGACATTTTTAGATCTCTCCAGAGATGTTCAATCGGGTTCATGTCTGGGTCTCTCAAGGACATTTACAGTTGTCCCATAGCCACTCCTTTGTTATCTTGGCTGTGTGCTTAGGGTCGTTGTCTTGTTGGAAGATGAACGTTTGCCCCAGTCTGAGGTCCAGAGCACTTTGGAGCAGGTTTTCATCAAGGATGTCTCTGTACATTGCTGCATTCATATTTTCCTTGATCCTGACTTGTCTCCCAGTTTCTGCTGCTAAAAAACATCTCCACAGCATGATGCTGCCACACTTATGCTTCACTGTAGGGATGGTATAGACCAGGTGATGAGTAGTGCCTGGTTTCCCCCAGAAATGACGTTTGCCATTCAGGCCAAAGAGTTCAATATTTGTCTCATCAGACCAGATCATTTTGTTTCTCATGGTCTGAGAGTCCTTCAGGTGCCTTTTGGCAAACTACAGGTGGGCTTTCATGTGCCTTTTACTGAGGAGTGACTTCCGTCTGGCCATTCTACCATACAGGCTGCATTTGTGGAGGGCTGCAGAGATGGTTGCTCTTCTGGAAGATTCTACTCTCTCCACAGAGAAATGTTAGAGCCCTGTCAGAGTGACCATTGGGTTCTTGGTCATCTCCCTGACAGGGGAGAACCCTGATTGCTCAGTTTGGCCAGTTGGCCCACTCTAGGAAGAGTCCTGGTGGTTCCAAGCTTCTTCCATTTATGAATGATGGAGGCCACTGTGCTCATTGGGACCTTTAATGTTGCAGACATTTTTCTGTACCCTTCCCCAGATCTGTGCCTCGATACAATCCTGTCTCGGAGGTCTACAGACGATTCCTTGGACTTCATGGCTTGGTTTGTGCTCTGACATAAACTGTTAACTGTGGGACCTTATATAGACAGGTGTGTGCCTTTCCAAATCATGTGCAATCAACTGAATTTACCACAGGTGGACTCCAATCCAATTGTAGAAATGTCTCAAGGATGATCAGTGGAAACAGGATGCACCTGAGCTCAATGTTGAATGTCATGGCAAAGGCTGTGAATACTTATGTACATGTGATTTTTTTTGTTTTTTATTTTACGGTAATAAATTTGTAAAGATTTAAAAAAAAACCTCTTTCACGCTGTCATTATGGGGTACTGTTTGTCGAATTTTGAGGAAAATTATGAATTTAAATAATTTTGGAATAAGGCTGTAACATTACAAAATGTGGAAAAAGTGAAGTGCTGTGAATATCTAACGGATGCACTGTATACTTTGTTCAATATTTTTACTAGGGAAACATTCAGAAAGAAGTTCAGCATTTTCAACAAAACATGACAAAGAGCTTAACAATGCCCACTAACAAGCAGTACATAGAATGGATAACATAAAAGTCTGTGCACATAATGAGTGGAACAACAGTATCAATCTGAACCAGTAAACAGTGTCCCAGGTGAAAGAAATAAATGCAATTAATAGTAGGTGAAGCTATCTGGACACACCTATAACAAACCAAAACCCAACTATTATACAAGGTGTACCAAATGTTATTGTGGAGTTTAGTAATATATTAGCTTCTGTGTGTTTATATATACTTGTATACTCTGCACAGGAAGGAAGTTTTTTTTTTCATCTGCTCTCTCCTGTAATGATGTTCTCACACATGTATGCTGTTCTACTATGCAGATAAAGCTGAATACTACATTCCTCAAGATCTTAGTGCTTTACTTTAACACATAATCAACAGTAGAAGCCCTAGGTAAGCAGCATACTCAATTTGTATCTATTCAAGTAGACTCTAGACTCTAGTACTACATACAGTAATTGAAGGTGGCGCTTAAGAGGATTGCAAGGTGTACGACTAGCTTTAACACGAGAGTTACAAATGCAATTAATTATATTATTTTGAAGTAATTGAGTACTGTCCGTGATACTTTTTTTATTTGCACTAACATACAATTTTTCAGGACAAGCTTTCGGGGTATGTCCCCTTCTTCAAGGTCCAAGTAGTACTCACCTTGAAGAAGGGGACATACCCCGAAAGCTTGTCCTGAAAAATTGTATGTTAGTGCAAATAAAAAAAGTATCACGGACAGTACTCAATTGTCTCTGTCGCAAGTGCACTAATACGGCTATAATGACCTCAAGCATTATTTTGAAGTGAAAGACAACAAATATTTTTTACATATTTTCAAAAATTTCTTAGAACAATGTATTGCAGATGATAGTGATTATGTTGAAATTTAAGCATAAAAATCTGCACTATTTTGAAACTTACGTAATTAAAGTTAAAGTGTAATGTGAACTGTGAATTGTTCTCTCCTCCACCCCCCCCCCCCCCAATTAACATGCAATTAAAGCTGTGAAAGCTTGCAGTCCTGCAATGTGGAAAATTACAGACCCACCTAGCATAGCACAGTGGCAGAGCAGAATCTCAAACATTGTATCGATGAAGCAACTCACCACAGACTTGAAAGGCCAATCTAAAAAGTATTTTTATATATGGACAACTCGGATCCTATATATAGAATGACTGGCCTCTGATTCTCAGACTCCTTAGATCTGAGTCTTGAGCTTCAATATCCACTTCTTGGCAAGAAGAACTCCTCCCCCTTACCCCCTCTCTTTTTTTTTTCTCTCCCCAACACTTCTCTTCTCTCAGTCTTTTTTAACCCATAGTTATACTTTCATTTGCAGGATATAATTCTGAGATATCCTGGGTGGAGGCAGGGCCAGAGCTACCACTAAGGCAAGTTAGGCAGCCGCCTAGGGCGCACTGCCACCTAGGGTGCCTGGTCACTGGTTTCCCTACTTAGCCTCCCTCTCCCGAGTCCCGCCGCCTGCGCTGTGTAGCAGCTCCGAACCATCACTTAGTGTATAGGCGCCGCGGCAGCACTGAAGGACCGACCTGACATCACGGTCTCCAAGTCCTGACACTGACAGTGACAGAACAGAGGCGACGCATGCCTCTATGATCAGTGACAGACAGGTCACAGTCTGTGACCTGTCTTTCTCTCTCAGAGACTCTCTGGTGCCAGTCCAGAGCTTTAGAAGCAGTGATCGTTCATCCCTGGTCCCTCCCATGATCCATGTCGAAACCAGTTACCACAGCGAGCCAGCTCTGCTCTGTCCTTCTCCCCTTCCCTTTATCCAGCAGCAGAGCAGAGACACGTGAGGACCTGATCAGTGGAGCTCCGGGGTCGGTACCTGGAGGTGTGTGTGTGACACAGCTGGAGAAGCATGTACCAGAGACACTGCCGAGGCAGGGCTTGTGCCTGGAAACTGAGAGAGAGAACCATTGGCAGCAGAGCCCTGGTGGTAAGTGAACTGTGAACAATGAAGAACACATTGAGATTCTATAACTGACTGTATAGTGTATATATATATGTGATCTCTCAAATGTGTGATGTTATCCCCCCCTAAATGGCGCTGCAAAAATCTCCATCCCCGCCACCTCCACCATATTCATCGGCAGGGTGAAGGGGGTGGAGTCAGGGGCGGAGCCAATGGGGTGGCAAAATAAGGTTTCACCTAGGGTGTCAAAAATCCTTGCACCAGCCCTGGGTGGAGGGGAAATAAATAACCAATATGTGTATTTACAGTAACTTCAGTTATCTCCCAGTCCATAGTAAATTGGGCTTTGGCTTTCCAAACATTTTTTTTTTTTTCTTTGCTTCTTTTATTATGAAGGTAGAAGAACATCCACAGATATCTCGGGAGTTAGGTATAATCATAAATAAGATAATACGATAAGGGAATACAATGCATTAAGTGCACCGCCTCAGTTAGGTAAGCATCCTGAATCATATTTTGGAGTACTCTTGAAAGTGAATATCAAAGAGGGCTAGTTGTATGAATGTTGCATTATTAAAAAATAAAATAAATGATTGTTGCTGTCAATAAAAAGGGTGGAAGAAGAACAGAAAAGAAAGTGTCAGGGGTCTGCAATAGTGAGCCCTTGAAGATCACCAGCTCAGGATTCTCCAGGGTGCAGAGTCTAAGCCCCAGCCTGCTTCTTCACCATGGCCCCTGATGGTGGGGATGGACTTGCAGCAAACTGGAACCTGGTCGTGGCCCCCAGGAATGCCCAGCTGAACATGTGGAGACCACTAGCGTATGCAGAATATGATAGGATATTGATATTGATATTGTTCCCCAGCAGCCAAGTGCACCTCATGCTTCTTCAGTTTCCACGCCTGCACGAAGCCCCAATAACCCTTTTACACAACCACCCCGTACACTCCATTGTATCCCAGTTTGTCTAAAACAAATGATTTGGATGATAAAATGCGATCATATAGCTCCTGCCATCCACAGCCGAGACAAGCTGCTGCTTATGCTCATGTACCCACAGGTGTTCTATGGGCTGTTCAGCCACTGTCACCTCCGGTTGAGGCACAGGCTTTTTTTGGGGAGGCTTCAGTGGCTCTTGTGCCGCATGTGGATGATTAAAATCAGGGTCAGTCCCCCGATTCTTCCCAGGTGGGGTCTGAACTTGTTCTGCACACATCGATAGTGCTGAGGAGGAATTTACCCCACCTTGGGTTCCGCTTCACCCCAGGGTAACCGCGGTGCCAGTTCTTTCCCTGCGCACCGGAAGCTTTCCTTTAAAAACGAGAGTTCAGAAAGCAAAAGCAAAAGCTGATTTTCAAGCTGCAAATAAGGCTCTCAGGGATGAAGTGCAGAGACTAAAGGATGCCACTCCCAAGCAAAGTCAAACTAACGCTAAAGGGTTTACTGATACTGCGTATGCCTCTGATTATGAATCAGTAGAGGATTCAGAGTTGTCTGATGATGTCATTTTTTTGTGAAGATCACATAGACACAAATCTCAAGATACTTTAAAAAGAGGAAGTCAGATTCATACTGAAAGGGAGCGAAGAGCATAGAGACATGAATATACTAGAGAGGGGGGCTCAGGGTATATTGACTCCGGTGATTTCACCCTATAATACACCAATCAACCCGATTAAGAAGCCGGACAGCTCTTACCGGTGTGTACAAGATCTCAGAGCTATCAACAGCATAGTGCAAACCATAGCACCTATAGTCCCAGATGTACCATCAATACTTACCTCAATTCCTGTTGTGACACCCAATATTATACTGTTATTGTACTAAGTCTGGAATTTTTTTCGGTTCCAGTTGACCAAGTGACACAGCTACTACTGGCTTTTACCATTTTTGATCAAAAGAAGCTGAAATTTACACAATTAACCTGGTGTAGAATGCCTCAAGGCTTCATTGAATCACCGGCAGTTTATTCATTGGCCCTCTTTGAGTCTCTGAAAGGCTGGCAGCCACAGTTAGGTTCTGTTTTACTTATGTATGTTGATGATATCTTGCTGACAAACCAGAGTAGACAATCCTGCAGAGTAGATAGTAGGTCTCTGTTAGAATATCTGGGTACAGAAGGACACAAGGTGGCAAAACAAAAACTGCAATATTGCCAGGAATCTATACAGTATCTTGGTTTCACATTGACAAAAGGCACCCGCAAGGTGAGTCAGTCTAGAATCCATGCCATTCTGGGTTTCCCCTAACCAGTGACCAGGAAGGATATGCTGTTCTTTCTTGGCATGATAAACTACTGTAGGCAATGGATACCTGATTGCTCTCACTATGACAACATACTGTGAGGGATTAGCTTGGTGGCGGGTGTGGATGACCCCTTTGGGGGGGTTCGTTACACAGGGAGATAGCCGAGAAGTGGTTGCAAAAAACAGTTTGGTTTATTCATGCAATTTTCTTCATACAAGTGCAAGCGTCAAAAACATCCAAAATAAAATAAAACACAAAATAAATTCTTGCCACTGTGGGCGGCTACCTTCTCACACACAGGAACCTACCTAAGGAGTCTGTCCCCAACCTACTGTTGGGCAGACTTGGCTGATCATACAGCAGACTATCAATAGTCCATTTATTTTGTCTTCACATAGAGAATGTCCCTTTTCTCTTCACACAGCACATGTTCATTGGACTTTCCTTACACATAGAAAACATCCATTGGTTTTTCTCTTCACATAGAGAATGTCCCTTTTCTCTTCACATAGAAAACATTCCTTTGTTTTTCTCTTCACATAGAAATCATTCCAAGACCTCACCTTGAGTAGTCTTCAGTCTTAATTCATTTTCTCCTCACATAGAAAATTTCCATTGGTTTCTCTTCACATAGAAACAATCCAAGACCTCACCTTGAGAAGTCTTCTGTCCCTTTACCCTCCTCAGCGCACATCGCTTCAGGCGGCATTCCTCTCCCATGCTCACACAGCGATAGGAGGCACCCATCTGACTGTCTCCTCTACTCACACAGCGTCAGGAGGCAGCAATCAATAGACTTCCTCTGGACAAATTATAGAGGCCTTACTTTCCTCATTCTGAACAGCTGAAGGTTTTTCAACTTCCTGCTGGCTACCTCTGCAGCCGACACCCTATAGTAATTGGAGAATTGTCTAAACCAAGCAGACATGTATCTCCTGTCTGTGACAACATCCACAGATTTACCTGACTTCCTGTCACAATACTCAGAACTGCGGTTCAAACAATCGAGGCTGGCGATTGTATTTGTTGGAACATAGAGCTGACAGATGCATATCAAATCTTGAGGTCCTCACTGGTTTGAAGTCCTGCCTTTGGTTTGGCAAAGTATGAAACGGATTTTCATGTGTATGCTCGTGATAACTGTAAATCTATGGCTGCCGTCCTGGAACAGATTTACGCAAGGTCCTTGAGGCCAGTAGCATATTTTTCTAGTGTTGTCCCAGTTTTAGGACAGGGCATGCCAGAGTGTCCGAGCGCACTAGCTGTTTTTGCTATTGGTGTAGAGGCGGCAATGGCAGTAACACTGTGACATAATACAGTGCTTCACACCACACATCATGTTTTAAATGTTTTAAAGAACTTAATCACACAGCATATGACTGCCCAGAGAGCAAGTATTTATGAGGTCATCCTCACAAGCATACAAAATTTGAGTATAAAATACTCTTCTCCAACCTCAGGTCCAGTGGCTATTTTGAATGCCATGTTGGGTTGGAAATCAGAGACAAACATATCACCAGAAGAACATGATTGTGTGGAGGTTATACATGAGGACACAGCACCTAGAGCACACATGATGCAGGAACCACAGTCTGGTTTTATTGACATTTTTGTTGATGGCTTCTGCTCAAGGCCAAATGATAACACATATTTGTCAGGGTATGCTATTGTTCAGCTCCCAAACATAGTGGTGAAGGCTTAGCCCCTCCCATTTAACGCAGCTCAGGCTTCAGAGCTGATTGCACTAATCTGAGAATGTAACATTTTTGAAGGACAAGATGTCAACATTTACACTGATTCAAAATACGCACATGGCGTAGTCCACGATTTTGCCCGCATCTGGCAGAGACGAGGCTTCCTTTCTGCTGATGGAAAATACTTATCACATGCATCACTAGTCACTGATCTTTTGGAAGCTATAGATAAACCAAAGTCTATTTCAGTGATCAAATGCAAGGCATATACCACTTCTGATGATCCTATAGCTCTTGGAAATGCATTGGCAGAGAGAGAAGCTAAGAAGGAAGCTCAACTGCCAATGGAATCTAGAACTAATATGTCAATGGCTATGGTAGCGCCCCCCCCCCCCCCACACAATTCCTGAACATCAACTATTACAGGAACTTCAAATCACTGCTACAAAGGCTGATACTGAATACTGGAACAAGAAAGGTTTGTCATTAGACCCACATGGGTTAATGAAAAAAGGGGAGAAAATAGACATTCCTCACCATAGTGCACCCATACTGATTGAACAGTTTCATGGTGTAGGGCATACTTGTCAATTGTGTGTGGATTGACATTTCAGGAACTTAAGAAAAGATTTTGCATGCAGGGCATGGGTTCAGGAACAGCTAGGAAAATGTATTGTTTGTCTTAGGAACAATAGTACTGGAAACAAACATTGCCACCATGAACATTTAACACCTCCACAAGGCCCATGTCAGAAACTGCAGGGAGATTTTACTCACATGCCGAAAGGAAGGGCAGGGAAATTTGTGTTGATAATCACAGACCGTTTTTCATGCTGGGTAGAGGCAGTAGTAAGGTCAGAAGATGCAAGAACTGTAGCTAAGGTTTTGTGCAATGAAATAATTCCTAGATGAGGTTGTCCTCGGATCATTGATTCAGACAAGGGTCCAGATTTTACCTCAAAAGTCGCACAGGCATTTTCTAGATTAATGGCAATTGAGTGGAAATTTCACATTCCATATCTCCTTCAAAGCTTAGGAATGGTAGAGAGAATGAACAGGACAATAAAAGATAATATGAGAAAAGCCACAGGAGGAACTTTGGGTAAATGGAAGACATATTTACCTGTTGTCTTAGCAGAGATAAGGATGGCCCCTAACAAAACATCCAAGTTGTCACCTTTTAGGATTTTGATAGGAAGACTTTTTCCCAAAACACCTTGGACCACTGGTCCCACTGTCATGATGCCTGGTGATTTAGAGTTGATACAAAAAGAATATGTGATGAATCTTACCAGGACATTGAATGGCATCTACGGTGATGTATGTCTCTTTTTTCCACTCTCATCCCATGAACCAACACATCCATTTGTACCAGTAGTGAGTCAGTCAGTACCTTTCCCTAATGAGGGAGTAAAAAGGATGGTGTTATTTAGCCACATTAGCACCAATGTTGAAAGCATTCACTACAGATGATCCCATACATGCCCTTTAAACTGATAAACACCCAATATATGTTATAAAGCACAGGAAAAAGAGAGAATTATTCAGTACTGCTGATGAGGCTTGGTCATGGTCCCCAGCTTGGACTGGATTGGGAATTCAGGTAATGGATCGCCTTAACACCTTTGCTAATATTATGGATCAAATTCTGAATGAAACACAGAAAGATATTGGTATGTTGAGTGGTCAGAAAGGAATTGGCTTTGCAAGGAAAGGCCATTGAAAGTATAGGATCTGCTATAAGTGGTTTATGTGAGGTAATGAAAAAATATGAATGTTGTACTTGGATATATATTACTAGTATTCATATCCCAGACTACTATGATGTTATTGAGAAACATTGGAGTGAGGTCTCAAAATTCCAGGAGGAGGCAAGAAATATTGCAGAAACTGAGTGGAATCCTTTCAAGGGATTGGGTGGAGTGGGGGATTTGTTTTTGGTTCTATTTTTTCTTGGTTTAAAGAGGCAGCCATGCTTGTTTTAATGGCACTTATTCTTTTTCTCTGTTTGTATTTTGCAATCAAGGTTGTTATGTGTCTGAAATCTAAAACAAAAGGGGGAGAGATGATACAGGGAAGAGACGAAGGGGAGGAATATGACGTGAGCATTGATTAGTGTTCCTTTTAGGAACAAAGGGGAGATTGACAGGATATTGGTCTCTCTGAATATGGATTTTTTTGCAGAAGTTGATCATTTACATTTGTTTGCAATGCTTTATGAAAATAAGTTTGGAGAACTGCTTTAAAGCTTAAGATTTTGTATGTAGAGGAAATTGCTTGCATAGGAATGAGGAAGAGTCTTCATGTCCTAGCCGACCACAGATGTACAGATTTATACAAAGTCTTTAGTAAGCAATAATGTTTGTCAGAATCTATAATTAGATTTCTGGTAAGATGAGTACATAGATGGGGAGGTACTTTAGGGGGTAAATGCAACCACCCATAAGAAGGGAATCATGTCCTATCAAGGGATACCATGGTTGTGTGCCACCTTTAATTGTCATGTGATATCCTATATTGTGCATTATTATATTCTGCAATCTGGTTTTGAATAAATGATTGAATGCAGAGATTCAAAATTGAGCATCTTACTGACTTCCATTGTTTGTGTGTATGGTGCTTCCAACACGGTCTCTGAGCAGATTGAACAGAAGGAAGAAGTTAACCTGAGAATATAGATAAAGTATAAATTAAGTGTTTTCTAGGTATAATTAGAGAAAGATATCCTATTAGAGTACAACAGCAAGAGACAGAAGGAAATCCAGGAAACAAGCTGAGGTCAGGGCAGACGGCAGTCAGGCACAGATGGCAGATGGTATACAAGGAAGTCAGACACGGAATACACGCAATAGCAAGGAAACAGGAGCTCAGAGAACTGTGAAGTTGCGTAGACATTGTGGGATGCACAGAGCACATGTATACAGAAAGGAAACTAGGAGGTGGGCCAGGAAGTAATGGAAGGGAAAGGTAATATAAACCAGCAGAATAGCAGGTGACACCAATAGGTAAACGCGCAGAATCCAACAAAACATATGAAAGGAATCAGAGGACTAGGAGAAGCACTGCAGCAAGGAGGTAAGAATTACACAGGCAGGAAAGCTGAAGGCTAAATCATGACAGAAAAGAGGTAAAATGAAGTAGAGAGGAGATATACAGTGCATTTCATAGCAATAGACCCGTATGCTCTGGCATAATGCGATTACTAAAGTCCATCCAGTTTGGGAAAGTAAATTTGAGATTAAGGGCACTAAATTCAGCAAGGCTCATGAAGAGAAATCTGGGGCCCCAAATGGGAATTAAACTGAGTCTGTCTGTTAAGTATTTGGGCCTTTAGGTGCTCTATTCAAATGAAATGGCATAACTCTTGGGTTTATTCCCTAACAAATTGCACAGTGGAGGTTTTCCAATGTCTTGGAATGACCACTCTTGCAGCAGACACAAAAACAAGTATGTTCTTTACACCCTATATGACAGTAAGTATAAAAGAAAGGAGGGCTGTCTCTAGATTGTATTACCAGACCTGGTATTACCTGTATGTTTCTTCTATGTATCTTCAAGGAGCTCCATTACACATGGAACATCGTACCAACCTCTGTGCCACATCACCAACATAAATTCAAGGTAGATGGAAACTTCTTATGTGACAGGTATGGGAATTTATAACATCTGCTGAGTATTTTTTGCATTTACTAGCTATGTTGATCTAATGGGCAGAAGTAAATGATCTAGTAGATTCTTCATCAGTTAGGGATCGATCAGGATCTACACCAACCACTTTGAGGCTTAACTCCAGGCAGATGTAAAAGACAAAAAATGCAGTTTTAAATTTAACACATCATTGCACGTAACTGAATATGTTTGATAGCGGATTTAATATTTTCCACTTCATGGCAGCTCGGGAGTGGAGACAAAAAATGTTTACCCAGTCAGACTGACCAAGTGTTTTTCAAATTTATTTAGCTTCTTGTCTTGTCCTGCAGGATGTGTGCTATCAGACAATAGTGGGGTTGGTGGTTTGCATACAATACAGTACCAAAAACAAAGGTCAACTATAAAGTATCCTATACTGGATAACAGTATGAGCAATCAAAAATTTTTAGGTAAAGGGAGCTTCATGGAAAGCCAAACTGAACTTAGTGACTTCTGTTGTCCGTAGAATAATTGTGAGTATAACTACATTAAATTAAATTACCATTTCATCACATGTGAACAACCTCGTAAAAAAATTCAGTGAATAGTGCCTGTGTAAAGCCATATAGCAGGAACAGACACTTGATCCACATGAAATATTATAAGTTACAGTAAATTCATTAGCACGCACATATAAGAATATCGGCATTCAAGGCATTACATGTTTATGTACACACTCTGGTTGCAAGACACTATTGTTAAATTAGAAATGTAAACTATCAAGGAAATATGGTCTACCAAAGCCTGAATCTCCACTGCTATAGAGAAACTGACACTATTCTGACCTGGCATCCAGTACACCGGACATATTTATTTAGCACCATCCAGCTTGCTTTATACGTTTTCCAGCATAGGCATTTGACAGTGTTGTTTCTTTACAGCCTAATTTAAAGATTAATTCCAGATAGGGATATTTTTATATAGTTACATGGCCCAACTTGGATAAATGTAGCACCCATGCCGACCAAGCTGGACCAATGTAATTAGGCAAACATATTTTTACCTGGAATTCAGTTTGAAGGTTCACTTTATTGCCCCACAATCTAGAAGCACAAACTCAACTTAAAGTGAAATGTGCAACAAGGGTTGAAAACGGCGCTACCTGAAAAGTGATTGATAATATAGTGCAATAATGTGCAAATGCCTTATTAAAGGGAAGTGACACCGGCAAATAATAAATAACGTGAAAAATAATAATATTTCAAAGAAGTAGAAAACCACACATATCCTTATCAATAACCACAACCGATATGGTCTGTTCGTGTGTGGTGAATTTTATCTGTAAAGTAATAATAATAGTGCCAACAAGTGAGCAATTCTTATAGTGGGTTTATTCAAATAGTGATACAGTGTAAATCAAACAATATATAATACATAAATCCCTGGTGGTGAAGTGATGGATATAGGTGACCAAAGTGAATACTGAAGTGCTGTATTCCTTAGAAGTGTAGGTGTTGTAGTACCCCAAGTGACCACTAAGTGAGGTATATACGACCTGTTCACATGAAGTGGTCCCAAGAGGGGTGGCTAGTGGGGTCCTCTCCTTGTCCCGCAAGGCACCGGCTGGTAATCTCACGGAAAGAAAAGAAAGGGGAGCCCCATCAAGTAGTATGCAAGGTTAAACCGATGCAGAAAGCAGTAAAAACTCACGGTGAAGCTGCCTCGGATCAGTGTAGAGAGACGCCGGGAAGCTTCCGCGTTCCACGGCTCCCAAGTCCAAGACCGGAAGTGACGTAATGACGCAATGGACCCGCCCTACGCGTTTCGTCAGAGGACGTCTGCTGGAGCGGCCGCTCCAGCAGACGTCCTCTGACGAAACGCGTAGGGCGGGTCCATTGCGTCATTACGTCACTTCCGGTCTCGGACTTGGGAGCCGTGGAACGCGGAAGCTTCCCGGCGTCTCTCTACACTGATCCGAGGCAGCTTCACCGTGAGTTTTTACTGCTTTCTGCATCGGTTTAACCTTGCATACTACTTGATGGGGCTCCCCTTTCTTTTCTTTCCGTGAGATTACCAGCCGGTGCCTTGCGGGACAAGGAGAGGACCCCACTAGCCACCCCTCTTGGGACCACTTCATGTGAACAGGTCGTATATACCTCACTTAGTGGTCACTTGGGGTACTACAACACCTACACTTCTAAGGAATACAGCACTTCAGTATTCACTTTGGTCACCTATATCCATCACTTCACCACCAGGGATTTATGTATTATATATTGTTTGATTTACACTGTATCACTATTTGAATAAACCCACTATAAGAATTGCTCACTTGTTGGCACTATTATTATTACTTTACAGATAAAATTCACCACACACGAACAGACCATATCGGTTGTGGTTATTGATAAGGATATGTGTGGTTTTCTACTTCTTTGAAATATTATTATTTTTCACGTTATTTATTATTTGCCGGTGTCACTTCCCTTTAATAAGGCATTTGCACATTATTGCACTATATTATCAATCACTTTTCAGGTAGCGCCGTTTTCAACCCTTGTTGCACATTTCACTTTATCCTTAACCCTTTGGGGTTTGGTTGTTGGCTGCTTACACCTTCACACTCGTTATACACTGTTCTACCTCAGACTCCATAGCGCTGGTCACCCTTGCCTTTCACTCACAAACTCAACTTCCCATGTAAAAATATTAATTCCTGGAATTCAGCTTAAAGGTTCACTTTTATGCCCTAAAAATCCAGCAGCACATTCTCAAGTCCCAATTGCTCTGCTGCTGCTCTGTTCAGCCGCCAGACATTTAAAGAGAAAACCAGGTGTGGGTCACCTCAGTTAGCACTTACACAGGACTAAGGACTCTCCCCATTTCCCTATATGACTGATCTGGGCCAATTACACTGTCACCTTTTGTGAGTCACATGCTCCCCTATACCTGGAAATATTGGATATTTGTTTTAAAGAATATCAGAGCTATTGCTATTAGGTAAATGTGTAGTTTGAAAAGCTTTTAGGCTCTGTTTAGATCTGAGAGTTCTAGAATCGCTGGCAGAATCAGGCTTATTCACAAGGGCAGCAGACAATGCTTCTCAGCTGGAAAGTGATCCAAACGTGTTTGACAGGTGGTGAGGAGGCAATATGTTACCTCCTCACTGCCTGATATAAACCAATAATTGCAGTGGTGCAATGCACGTTATTGCGGCATGGTACTACGGCAATATAGCTTTAAATCAGATGGTGAGAAGGTGACATTGGATAACACGGGCAACACTGTGCTAAGCTATCTTTGACTTTTTCCATGTTGTTCAGGTAGATCTTTACCTCTCTAAGGGTGCCTAACCCTGCCCTAGTGTGACCACAGCCTAAAGAGAAGTAGGGCAACCCATACATTAGACATTTTTTTTTCATTCATCCTAAAAAAAAATGACCTGGTCTCACCATCCACCTCAAATTTCCCAATCCACCTTATAATGCTCTCCCTAAGCTTTTTTTTTGATAATATCAGGGGGACTTCCCTGCTTTCAGAACACACTGATCAGCGCTGCTAGCAGGCGGCACTGATCTTGCAGAAATTTGCCAACAGGCTAGTTGTACAGACGTCGATCGGTAGATTGACTTCTGTACAAACAGCTTGCCTATATAGGGATCTAAATTTGGACAGTCCCTGCTGAAACCATCCTAATTTTGATCCATGTTTGGACAGCTTAAGTCATTTTCCAAATTTTGTTTAATGGACTGTTTTTGAGCCAGTTGTTGAGCCTCCCTCTTTTCTTTTCCAGTGGACTTCCTGAGCTGCACCAGAGACCACTGGCTAGTCCTCTAGGACTGAACCCCTCAGACCTTTGAGGACCACCATATCTCAGTTCTCATTAATATAATAAATACTGTCTGTGTGTTTATATATAAATCGTTATAAAGTAGTATATGAATCTTTTGGGAGTGGGCATAAAGACTGCTTATGATTTGCAAAATCCAGTCACACGGATAGACTGAAACTGAGCAAGAGACTTTGAATCAGAAGAATTCTAGCTGAAGAGACACAGAGGAAATGAGAAAGAAGTAATAGTAAAGCATTTACTATGAATGATGCCTGATTCTTAGAGGTTTATTAAATAACAGGCTGTGATTAACAACAGATACCATGACTGAAGTGCTCATTAAATGAGGAAAAGGGAAAATTACTTTTCAAGAACTATAGTTAGAACTTCTACCTATACAAAGAGTACTAATTCAGCTTTATTGTCAGTGTTTACTGAATAGGTCAACCAGTAAATTGCTAAGCTAACACAATTCAGAAAGAATTGCAAATGTCTTTACTAGACATTTGGGCAGTCATATGCTGTGTGGTTAAGTTCTTTAAAACATGTAAAACATGATGTGTGGTGTGAAGCACTGTATTATGTCAGTGTTACTGCCATTGCTGCCTCTACACCCATAGCAAAAACAGCTAGTGCGCTCGGACACTCTGGAATGCCCTGTCCTAAAACTTGGACAACGCTAGAAAAATATGCTACTGGCCTCAAGGACCCTGCGTGAATCTGTTCCAGGACGGCAGCCATAGATTTACAGTTATCACGAGCATACACATGAAAATCAGTTTCATACTTTGCCAAACCAAAGGCAGGACTTCAAACCATTGAGGACTTCAAGATTTGATATGGATCTGTCTGCTCTATGTTCCAACAAATACAATTGCCAGCCTCGATTGTTTGAAACACAGTTCTGAGTATGTTGTCATAGTGAGAGCAATCAGGTATCCATTGCCTACAGTAGTTTATCATGCCAAGAAAGGACAGCATATCCTTCCTGGTCACTGGTTAGGGGAAACCCAGAATGGCATGGATTCTAGAGTAGACTGACTCACCTTGCTTGCTAGTTCACCTACTTTTCAAGAACTATAGTTAGAACTTCTACCTATACAAAGAGTACTAATTCAGCTTTATTGTTAGTGTTTACTGAATAGGTCAACCAGTAAATTGCTAAGCTAACACAATTCAGAAAGAATTGCAAATGTCTTTACATTTCAAATTTCCATAAGTTAAATGCAATTGGAGTTTTATACATTCCAGTGCCACCGTAATAATGCATCCTTTAATGTTTTTGTGACTAAAGATTATTGAAGCCTATAATGGTATGAATTATTTGCTTTTAATCTTAACCCTGCTCTGTTTTTAGCTCCCTTTTTGCTTACAATGCACAAAAATGGAAGCATACAGTATCTCACAAAAGTGAGTCCACCCTTCACATTTTTGTAAATATTTTATTATCTGTTTTCATGTGACAACACAGAAGAAATTACACTTTGCTACAATATAAAGTAGTGAGTGTACAACTTGTATAACAGTGTAAATTTGCTGTCCCCTCAAAATAACTCAACACACAGTCAAAAATGTCTAAACTGATGGCAACAAAAATGAGTACACCCCTAAGTGAAACTGTCCAAATTGGGCCCAATTAGCCATTTTCCCTCCCCAGTGTCATGTGACTCATTAGTTTTACAAGGTCTCAGGTGTGAATGGGGAGCAGGTGTATTAAATTTGGTGTTATCACTCTCATTCTCTCATACTGGTCACTGGAAGTTCAACATGGCACCTCATGGCAAAGATCTCTCTAGGGATCTGGAAAAAAGAACTGTTGCTCTACATAAAGATAGCCTAGGCTATAAGAAGATTGCCAAAGACCATGAAATTGAGCTGCAGCATGATGGCCAAGACCATACAGCAGTTTAACAGAACAGGTTCAACTCAGAACAGGCCAAAGAAGTTGAGTGCACGTGCTCAGCCTCATATCCAGAGATTGGGTGTCATATCCAGAGGTTGACTTTGGGAAATATACATATGAGTGCTGCCAGCATTGCTGCAGAGGTTGAAGGGGTGGGGGGTCAGCCAGTCAGTGCTCAGACCATATCCCGCACACTGCATCATATCGATCTGCATGGCTGTCGTCCCAGAAGGAAGTCTCTTCTAAAGATGATGCACAAAAACAGCTGGCAAACAGTTTGCTGAAGACAAGCAGTCTAAGGAATACTGGAACCATGTCCTGTGGTCTGATGAGACCAAGATACACTTATTTGGTTCAGATTGTGTCAAGCGTGTGTGGCGGCAACCAGGTGTGGGGTACAAAGATAAGTGTGACTTGCCTACAGTCAAGCATGGTGGGGGGAGTGTCATGGTCTGGGGCTGCATTAGTGCTGCTGGCACTGGGGAGCTACAGTTCACTGAGGGAACCATAAACGCCAACATGTACTGTGACATACTAAAGCAGAGCATGATCCCCTTCCTTCAGAGACTGGGCCGCCGGGCAGTATTCCAACATGATAATGACCCCAAACACACCTCCAAGATGACCACTGCTTTGCTAAAGAAGCTGAGGGTAAAGGTGATGGACTGGACAAGCATGTCTCCAGACCTAAACTCTATTGAGCATCTATGGGACAGCCTCAAACAGAAGGTAGAGGAACGCAAAGTCTCTAACATCCACCAGATCTGTGATGTTGTCACGGAGGAGTGGAAGAGGACTCCAGTGGCAACCTGTGAAGCTCTGGTGAACTCCGTGTCCAAGAGGGTTAAGGCAGTGCTGGAAAATAATGGTGGCCACACAAAATATTGACATTTTGGGCTCAATTTGGACATTTTCACTTAGGGGTGTACTCACTTTTGTTGCCAGCAGTTTAGACATTAATAGCTGTGTATTGAGCTATTTTGAGGGGACTGCAAATTTACACTGTTATACAAGCTGTACGCTCACTACTTTACATTGTAGCAAAGTGTAATTTCTTCAGTGTTGTCACATGAAAAGATATAATAAAAAAATTACAAAAATGTGAGGGGTGTACTCACTTTTGTGAAATACTGTATATTACATATTTTATATTATTTATTATTTTTTTTATACAGTAAGTGATCAATTGACAATTACAGTATTAAACAGAGGCTCACTGCCATAGTGATCACATCATCTGCAACTCTGATCATGGTTACTCATCATTAATGAGGAAATCGCCTGTCAGTGGCTGCCAGGTTTGAGAGCTAACAACCACTCAGCTGCTAGATATCAAAGAGTATGGGGCACCATGCTCTTGTGACTCTCTGTCAAATAGCCTTTATCCTTTAAATCAAACATTTAAATAAACAATATGTCTATCTTGTGCACATGACTGAAAGTCTGAAGTGAATGCAGTCTCTCTGAGCTAAGTGAAAGATGTGCTCTATTAGTATTTCAAAAGCAGTTAGTGTGTGCAAGGGTTCTGGGGACTGATAGAAGTTGTGGCCTGAACCAGTGAAGACTAGCCTGCACCCATAGTAAGAACATTACTAAATTTGTGCAAGCTAATGGTGCATGTGGCTGTTGATAATTATGTGTGGCCTAAAATGACATGGTTAAAAAGAGCTTGAGCCTACTTGTTTTATATAGTGCATGAATTTTCTAATGACCATGTCCCCTAATTATTATTTTACAATCAAGAGCCTCACAGACATACATAAACTTTAAGACACTGCTGGTGGGTCCCTGATTTAAAGCGGAGTTCCGGCCTATTTTGCAACTTTAGTGATTCCTGGAGTGCTCGCTCTGCTGATCAACAATTGGGCATTTTCAATTTTTTTCAGGGGTCCTTTACCTTATTTTCAGGGCATTTTTGATTGTTCTTCCTCCTTCTCCCCCCTCTGTAGCCATGGCCACCGACATCACTTCCGCCTTTGCATTGCATCCTGGGAGCTGTTTTTCATCACTCCCAGGAGGCTGGAATCTGCAAGAACTCCCAGAAAATTCCCTGGAATCGGGAAGAAGGACACAGCAGATTACACTGTGGCTTCAGATGCCCACATCCAAGATGGCCGCACTCAGACAGCGTTTTTAAAGTAAGATTTTGACTAAAATCCAATACCGTACACCTTGTAAATAGGAGAATAGCGGTTCTGTAAAGGGTGATGGATTAGTATTATAGGGGTATTTTTAGTTAAAAAAAGTGTTTGAGGCCGGAACTCCGCTTTAACAACCTGTATGCCCATTATTTGAATAGATAGCCTTTCTTTATACGACCATTAGATAAGCATCTTGCCCCTTTCAGACCACACAAGCCAAGTAGTACCCATACTCCTCTGCTAAATGCCTTTAATGCTTGAACTGTGCAGGCATTATTGGACAGTGGATAAATCTACCCAGGACAACCTGCACACCAGTAAGAGACCCAGAGCATGTGCCACAGGTTCCTGTAATACCCTGTACTGTTAGATTATTGAGAATGTATCATTTTCGTATTAAACTAAATCCCTGCAATAGAATTAGCTTTAAGATTACAAAGAGACTTATTTAGTAGTGGTCAGCAATAGTCAGCAAAAGTGTTTTAGTGGAATTACTGTAAACTCCCTCAATGAACATTTACTATTTTTATTCCTTATGCTGATAGCATTAGTACATAGATAGAAAGGTATATTATATTTGCTTGTTTTAAACTGTTTTTTACATTTCTTCGATTGCTTCTTAGTTTCTGGCCTTGGCCAAATGATTTCAAGCATCCCAGGAGTCTTTATGGTCATTTTTGTTTGGAGGAGAGGAGGAGGGGCTTTCTCAGCTAAGCGCACCTTACTGCCTGCATGACTGAGCTAAGGGAAGATGGATTCCAGGAAGTAAATGTTACAAGAATCATCTGCCCTTGTTCCAGATGGCCATAGTTAAAAATAGTAATTTCTAAAGAACATAAAGCATTGGGACATGGGTCGGTTGGTGAGTCCGCTTTGAACACTAACAGTTAATTAAATAGTGTTCAGGGTGTTCAGATATAGTTTATTTCTGGTTCATTTATTACAGGTACTTATATAGTACCATCAATTTACACAGCGCTTTACACATATATTGTACATTCACATCAGTCCCGGAGCTTAGATTGTAAGGAGCTTACAATCTAAGGTCCCTAGTTCACATTCATACATACACATTCTAGGGCCAGTTTAGGGTTTTGACCATTGACCCTGGTGCTGTTAGGTGGAAGTGCTAACTATTGGATAATTTATGTAGGATATTTTATATATACATATACATAAACACCGTTTGTATATTTTGTACATAGGTGTGCACTGTAAACTGTGATTTATGTATATAAAATATCCTACATAAATTATCCAACACTAACCACTTAGCCACTGTGCTGCCCTTAAATTAAATCCCTGCTATGGAATGTCATCAGACTTGGAAAGTACAGTGCAAGGTCAATCTAAATTGATTAATGCTTTGAACACCATCAAGGAGGAGTCAAAGCTGTACTGAGTAGGATCAAAGATGGATCTGGAAGCCATCTTTTTAAACATCAAGGCTACGAGACCTGCAGTGCAAAAGATGGCTGTAACTCATGGACCTCACTAACGAAACTGGAAGCTAAAGCTGCTGTAGCACGCTCTAGCTTAGTGTGCTAGGTTAATGTATATATCTGTAGTGTAGGTAAATTTTAGCCTGGCTAAGAACCAGGCTGGGTTAAACCTGGGACAGTGTTGAGTGACTTAGCAAGCAGCACCTCTGATACCTCCTCCTACTTGGTGGAACCTTGGAGAAGCTTCCAGAAGAATCGGTGGAAGGTTAGGAGGGGCTGCTTGGAGTATTGATGGGGGCCCCAGCCAATCCCTGGCCAAATGGGTTGGCAGGGAGCGGGCACCTCTTAAATACTCTTGAGTTATTACAGAAAAAGGGGAGTTGGGTGGAAGATGGAGAATATTGTGAAGGCACCAAAACCCAAAAATATATTGCAATACCCAAATAAACTGCTGCCCCTTTAAATGTGAGTAAAAACATGCATGAATGGGTGTAAAGATAAGGAAACCATATCCCCCTCCATCTCACAGCTGACTTGTCACCCTTCACTAAGCGTTAACTGTGGCCGTGGCCGGCGTGCGTTCCACAGAAGCCGGATGTGAAGACTCTGGATAAACAGGAAGTGTGAGAAAGCAAACAGACCAAAATGCATTTCGCAGGATCGCATCTTCAGGGTGAAAAGTCAGACGGTGGGGGATACGGTTTCCTTATCTTTGTGGAGGTTCTCACCAGTGCCAGGATTGGCACTTATTAATGTAAGCTCAACTATTTATTATCTATTGGATTAATAATAAAATGGAGTTACACAATTATCTATCTCTGTGTTCCTTATGTATACATGAATTCTGATTGCGGGAAGACAAATAGGGTGTGATTGTGGACAGAGCACCCATCCATTTTTAAAGCGATATAGGTCCTGGTGGCCTGAATCCTTCTGGTGAGCATATATTATTTCCCATCTACTCACAGGGTGAAAAGTGTTCCAAATTTTTCCACACGGTGTAGGTGCTTTGGCAACCATCCATCTTCATCACTAATCATCGGATTTAAGGCACCTTTACTTGATATTTTTTTTAGTTGGACTGTTCTAATTATGCACTAAGCAATTTTTGTATTTATTTGGGAGCAATACATCACGCATATGTTGGTGTTGATTTTTATTTAATTTATTTGTCACATTTATTTATCGTCATTAATTGCTGTATGTATTGATTAGACATATTTATTTCTCTCTATTTTCATCAATATAGATTTTTAGCAAATATTTAGTTTATAAACAGCGCCTCCTTTTACCAGTTCACCCATGAAAGAAAGAAATGCTTGAAATATATTACTCTGTGTGCAACGCATCTATAAAAAATATATATTAGTTTCACTTTTTGAATTGAATTACTGAAATAAAATAACTTTTTGATGATATTACAATTTTATGAGATGCACCTGTGTATGTGTCATGCATTATGCCATTATTGTAACCCAATTTGACAACAAGAATATCTTTTCTGTAATCATTTGCTATTTTGCTAATAAATATGTTTTTCTACAAGGTCAAAAGTTACCAAAAATAATCACATTTAACATTGGGCTAGACACAATATATAACAGTCCACTAGTCCTGCCTTTTTTGGGTGACAACTAATTGGGGCTAAGTTACCCCAAAACTTTGAATTAATTGACGCTTAGGCTGGTTAGGGAACCTTGCCTAATCATGTTTGATTTCCACTTTTCTGGGACTGTCTGCACAGAGGTTCTCCTCACTCCTCTATTCCCATTTTCTATATTTATGAAGGTATCCATCTTCAAGTCCCTGCTGTGCACACGAGTGCACCTGTTTACAGGAGAATGTGGGCCAGAAGACACTGGGAAAGGGTTGGATTGTGCAAGCACCTGTGATCATTCACTCATGTCTATTGCCAGCTTTTTAGATTTGTGGCTATTTAGAAAATGCGGATATGAGCAGCCATAGGGATTTCACTAGCAGGGACCTGAAGATGAAGATAAATGTCCCCATAAAAGTTGGAGACATTCAGCAGGTAGGCTGTGTCCCCTGGGTCAGTCCAAATAAAAAATATTCATACTAAACCAGCATGTACGCAATCTCACCTTCTTTTCATAGAAGTAATTTTCACTACAAAGAAAAAAATAATAACAATGTAAACTATACATACAGCTTTCAAAAAACACAACCCATTCATAAAACGCATTAAATAAAACAAGTATTTGCAATTAAGTTTTCCATGCTGCATTTCCAATGATAACCCGGTTAGGAAAGCTTAAGGACAGAATTGATTCAAAGTATGAAATTCAATTCATTGACATCTTTCCAGATGGGATTGCCATAGTAACTAAGGGCGAGTCAATACCATCAAAGGCTATGTGTGTGCAACATTTGATTTTTTTCAGAATGGCTCATAATGCGAATAAAAAAAGAAGCAAAACACAGTTAAGATTCAATTACAGAAAAGAGCACAATTGATTATCCATAGTGCAATGACTCTTCATAGTCAGAGAAGCAAATTAAACTCAATAAAATCTGAGACAATAAGACTTACAGCCTGCTGTTAGTTAAAATAAGCAAAGTGTTTTATTCCTCCTGTGGTGTGTGTATATATATATATATATATATATATATAGTAAATTCTTGTAGCTAATGATATGAAAATTATGTAGTGCCAGAGCAATACACAGTGCCTTTAATGCAGGGTCATTGGTGTCAGTTATAGGAACCGCCGTACAATGTCACCACCACCAGCTCTGGCACTACATAAACAAAGACTTTTGAAGGACTCTGTTCTTGCTTAGTTTGATGTTTTGTATTATTTATGCAATTTATGCACTTTATTTATTTGCACTTTATGAAAGGAGGGTAGCACCATCCCTGCGCTACTGAAATTCTAAGAAAAATAATCAGTTTTTTTTTTTTGATGAATTTTAATTTATGTATAGTTGTCATTGAGGCTTTATCAACTGTGCGATGTGAAAATCACCTGCAAGACGCACACTGCTATGCGACCCAAAGTTGTCGCTAAATAAAGCAGATGTGTGTCACGCAGAGTAGCAAAGCCTTTTGCAGTGGACTTAACGCTTACAACAAGAACAGCCGTTAAGTTGTCACTGAGGCTTTGGCAACTCTGCACAGTGAAATTCACCTGCAAAACGCACACTGCTATGCGACCCAAAGTTGTCGCTAAATACAGCAGATGTGTGTATCGCTGAAATGTATTTTGCGCAATAGCTGACTAGCAAGCACGTATACCTGCTGTAGATATATCAGCAGTGCAATGTGCTCACTAGACGGAACCCTGACACTTAAAAGTATCCCTACAAAAACTAGATTATTGAATCTAACTATAGTGGTATATAGTACCCTAACTACACTGCATATACCTTTCCTCACACTAAAAGAACAGCTCCATACAGCAGAAGATAATTTTTAACTGACACCGTCCCTTTAAATTTTTTTTTTTTTTTTCTAACTCAAACAGCACAATCGCTGTATTTCTAACTACACTGACAATCTTTCTGTAAGCTGACTGCTCTTCTGCTGATATGGAGCTTTACAAGCAATCGGCTATGCAGCAATGTTGTTTAACACAGCAGGAGAAACACAAATGCTTCCACTCTCTTCCAAAGCCTCTGTATTACAGTGCTAGAGGTTAGGTGGGGCTATGTTATATACTGGGGGGCGTATTCACTCCTGATTGGCCTCTGGTCCCCGTAGTCACTCCAATCACGTTCCTAGCAGACTCTTGCCCCCTCATTGGCTTTTACTGACGTTTCTGGGCCAATCACGGGCTTTTAAAGCCCACTTCCTGTCCCATTGCATTTTGGGCGGTTCAGGTGAACGAATTACGAACTTTTACCGCAAAAAGTTTGGAATTCGGCCAAATTCCGAACACCCAATGTTCGGGTCGAACCGATGGTCGACCCGAACCGTTCGATCATCCCTATCAGGCACTTGACCATCAGAGCAGATAATACAGTACAGGTACTTGGTGGTCAGGGCAGATAGCACAATTCAGGTACTTGACCATGATAGTGAATAGAACAGTTCAGGTAATTGACCACTAGAGCAGGTGGAACTTGCACCAACAGTTCAGCTGCTGATCAGTAGCAAAGTATTTATAGATGGTTTCTGCTGTTAAAAGCATTTGTCTTCTTTCTCCAATATGCTTGTGGTTGACGTTGAGGCAGGTGTGTTACCAAGACTGTCAGTTTAACATTCCATAACAAACAAAAATGCTCATAATAATGCCCATATAGCCCATCATAGATTTCTGAACAGTTAAATCCACGATTCCTTGTGAACTAGCCTAACACTAAAAAAAAAAAAAAAACTGGGTGAAATTTTGGTACAGGAACACCACCACCCATCTCCCACCTGAACTCTACCTTTCTCTGTATCTAAACTAAACAATGTCTAACCATAGGCCCAACTTCAAACTACCTAATGTGTGGGTTTCCTCCGTGTACTGTGGTCTTCTTCCACACTCTTAAGATAGTGTGGCAGGCTAACTGGCTCTCTTCTATACTGACCAAAGTATGTGCGTATATATTACCCATACATACATGTCATCATACTCTACATGCGAGTCCCAAACCCAAGCAATTGGGGAGGATTGAGGAAAACCAAACCTGGCAATCTATCTTAAATCATAATCGTTTACTAAGAAAACTTAATCAAGTGTATTAAATGTGATGGCCAAAGGATCGATAAGTGTCAGATATAACAGTGTATATATCAATTTTTAGAGCACCTTATTTTGAAGGGCTTGCTTTAAAATTTGCAACCGTTGCAGTAATCATGATTATCTTTGATTGAAACCAACAAATACCAGTGGACATAAAATTACCTTTTCTGTAATGAATGATTTTATTAGCTTGAATTCAAACTGTCATTCATGTAGAAAAATGAACTTTAAAGCAGAAACTCTTTTCTACCCATATTAAATTAGATCAGATTAATTAATTCAATAATTATCACCATGTGGATTTTCATTAAGGGACTTCCTTCAAAAGTTGTCAATATTTCCCCATGGTTAAAATTCACGATAATTATTATAGTGGTTCATCACATTGTGCACAAAGAATATACGTCACCAAATCCATATTGATTTTTCCTATTTCAACCTCTTGTTTAATTCCATACAGATCTTGGAAACCTCTAGGAACAGATCTGGTTCCTTCTGTATTAACGATAAAACTTATAAAGCAATCATTAGTGTTGTATTCTAAAGTATCACACTTCAATGTAATCACCAATAAGGAAAATACAAAGTCGATAGACATATTTATCTCCGGTGCTCATTCATTGTTGTCCTATCCTAAAGAGGAGTTTGGCCCCCCACAAAAAAAGTCAGCAGCTACAAATAATATAGCAGCTGACTTTTAATATTAGGACTTACCTGTCTAAGGTTCCCGCAATGTCAGCACCTGAAGCCGATTTGCGGATTGGCTCTCGGGTGCTGTGGCAGCCAATCAAGGTAAGGGAAACCGGCATTGAAGCCTTTCGGCTTTCCAGCAAGTTCCCTATTGCGCATGTGTGAAGCGTGCTAAACTTTCTAATTGGCCCAGCGACGGACGAAGGAGGGGGGCCTTACCTTCCGAGGGACATCGCCGTGGCACTGTCTCCCAGAAGTGGGGAAGGGAACCTGTCAAAAACAGGTACCCATTCCCCTCTCCCCCCTGAAAGGTGCCAAATGTGGCACTGGAAAGGGGAGGGAGCATATAAGCGGAAGTTCCACTTTCGGGGGAACTCCGCTTTAAATTTTTACTCTTTGCTTGGTCATACATTTAACATGTTATACAGAACTAGCCTTTACTAGTCATCTTGTTCAACTGACTGCCATTAGGGGAAACACACATGGTCTTTATCAGTGGGTGGAGCCTTCTCTCTTTCCACGCCCAGTAGGCTGGAATGGAGATCTAAACATTTAATTAAATTATATTAATCATGGCAGCTTTTAGGAATTGAAAGGGTGTCGGTCTCAAACAGCCATTTTCTTTCCTTTGTTTCAAATGAATCCTAGAGTTACATAGCAAAACCAACAATTTCAACCAGTGTTTTATTTCTGCAAAAGTATTTAAACATTTTAACCACTTGCTGACCGCCGCAAGTACACATACTGCGGCGGTCAGCCCCTCACAGGCAAAGTGACGTATCGGTACGTCACTAGCCTGTGAGGCTCTGGGGAGCGAGCGCACGGACCCCCCCGCGTGTGACCGGCGGACCCGATGTCCGCCGGTCACTCGGCAATCGTCGGGGGAGAGGGAGAAAGGCAGGCAACTAGTGTAAACAAGCCGCCTGTCATTCTCCCCTGTGTAGAAACAATGATCATACGGTTCTACTATGTAGGACCGTTGATCATTGTTCCTACAGCTCAAGCCACAGCCAATCACAGTAGAAAGCACGCCCCTAGGGACACACACAGCCCCTCCCTCTCAAATAAAGTTAACCCCTTCACTGCCAGTATAATTTTACAGTAACAGTGCATATATATAGCACTGATTACTGAAGAAATGTCACTGGTAACCCCAAAAGTGTCAAAAATGTCAGTCAAGGGTCCGATCTGTCCGCCCCAATGTCGCAGTACCGCAAAAAAAAATCGCAGATCGCCGTCATTACGCGTTAAAAAAAAACAACAAAAATGACAAAAATCTTTCCCTTTGTTAGTAAACGCGATAACTTTTGCGCAAACCAATCAAAATACGCTTATTTCGATTTATTTTACCAAACATGGGTAGCAGAAAACAAATTGGCCAAAAATTTTAAAAAAATTGGTTTTTACATCTTTTTTGGGGGGAATCTCATATAAAAAAATGTGAAAAATATTGTTATTTTTGCAAAATTTACGCTTTTTTTTTGTTTATATGATCAAAAAATTGCACAGGTGATCAAATACCACCAAAAGAAATTAGTTTAGGTACAGCGTCGCATGACCGCGCAATTGTCCGTTAAAGTCACGCAGTGCCGAATCGCAAAATACCCCCTGGTCTTTCAGCAGCCAAATCCTCCGGGGCTTAAGTGGTTAAGGGGGGTTAAGAAGGGGGGTTGTGCAATGTCTCTTCGCCTCTCACCTCTCTTACACAGACACAAACAGGCATGTGACGGGAGGGGTCAAGTCACTCACCCAAACATCCTGCTCATCTCCCAAATGCTTTCTAACAAAAGGCTTTCTCACACAGGATGACCCTCAAACATAAGTAGCAAAACTTTTTTTTTACAAATGATCAGTACTTAGCATTACCTTTCAGTCTTAATTCAGGTATCATTGTCACATTTACCACAGACAAAGCAACATGCATTGAACATATCTTCATTGAAGTACCATGTCCTCAACATTAGCTAGCTACAAACAAAACACACGTTCAGATTTAGACACACACATATCTTACATTACTGAAGTATTACAATCTGAGTGTTAGTTCATCGTTTTCAAACCTAATAAAGCTAATTGCTCTGAAATTGCTACAATACAGAGTCCAACGCTTTTACTATGATACAGTAAATCAAGGCTCCCTGACGATACACACTCGTACATCAGTCTCTCGCCCAATTTATCAAACTAAAAAACAAAATTGTAAACCACATGGCTTGCATCTAATCAGCCAGCTAAGTATCTGTTACATTTTCTATGCTTTCTGAATGTACTATGGCTTACAATACAACATTAAACCCAGCACAAACAGTCTAGCACAATTCTGCATCATATTTGTTTCTCTTGTTTACACAAATCAAACACCCCACTTCTGGTACCAAGTGTTTTGTTACATTTTTGGGTTTGTGTTCGATATGTTCAAAGAGAGGTCACACAAATACTTAAAAGGATAACATTTATTAAAGATAATGACAGGTACAGATAAAGATAAAGAAAATATGACAAGAATACTTAACTAAAGATGCTGTTTTGCCTTGGAGTCCCCCTGCTTTTATGCAACATGGCTGACCAGATTCAGGCGCATACATAACGCAAGTGTGTGAGATTAACTTATTCCAGTTTAGACTGTGGTATATATAGGTTCTGTATATAGAAAATGGTCAAGCCTGTCACTGTACCACTGTACAAAATTTTATAAACTATAGACAAAACATTTTTTTCATTTTGGATAGAGTAAGGAAAGGTATAACCCCTGTCAGTTTTTTTTTTTTTTTTCCCATCTGTGTCCCATTGGGAAAATTCCCAATAACTTCCTGTCTATAGCAAAAACAGGAAGTCAGGGGAAATCCTTGCAAAGTAAGGGAATCCCAAGGGGGCCCCCAGGTAACCAGAACTAGTGTCTCCATTGTTTTTTCCAAAACTAAAAAACAATTTGCCTTTAGTTATATTTTAAACTTTGGAAGAACTGAGGAAATTAAATTTGAACATATGATTAAAAAGACAGAGAATCTCCAGTGCCGTCGGCATGTCAGACTGATCGGTGGACAGAAATTAAGACAGCTAAATTGTTATGTCAATTTTTACTTTTCCTGGAAGATTCAGATTTAACTACACCCCTCTGTCCTACTAAACGCCTGTATTGGTCAATGAGTCGGCCTATAACAGGGCCTTTATAGGGCCAATAAAGAAAATTTTAATCCCTTTCCACTAATTGGCTGTCACAATGGGCACATAATCGGGAGTCAGTTCCACCATATCCAGATCATTAGTAAAGACCAAGAGCTGTCTTTGACAGCTCAGTCACTGTGCTGGGAGTGCAGTTGCACTGTAAACACAAAAAGATTTGCCACCCTTGTATGGACATGTGTGGCATTTGGGCATTCAAACCTACCCCCTTTAAAACCACATATATGCTTTAAGTGGGCAGAAAGAGGTTAAGGGTCTTTGAACACAGTACTGTGGCTTAGTTGGTTAAAGCCCATGTCTAGTAAACAGGGAATCCTTTTGTTATAGGAATCTCTCAGATATTGTGAAGTTATATCTACAAGCTACAGCTTCCTTTAGTCTTCAGAATGCCTGTTTATTCTTTTTGCTAGAAAGGACAAAGGGAAACGTGCCTCATCTAGGATGATTGTGACATGGATTGTCTGGGCCATCGGCCAGACTCACAGAGCTGGGGATGGTGACCGCTAACTCAACCAGGAGTTTGTCTACATCCTGGTCGGCTTTGCAGCATGTGGTTCCCAATGTAATCATTAGGGTGGCCTTGTGGTCCCCGATCAATACCTTTATGGTTCATTATTGTGTAGAGCCGGCCTCTTTATCTTTTAATTTTTGGTTTACAAATCCTGTCGGTTGACAGTGTCGATTAAACCCTTTTCTTTTGTTCTGCACTTGCCCGCCCTGGTGTGTATAGCTAGTTATTTCCCATATGTATGCTGTCATGGAGTCTGTCAGGAAAACTGAAAATTTCCTATCAAATACTTACTGTAATTTTCCTTTCCTGACGGACTCCATGGCAGCAGGAGTTCCCTCCCAGAGTCATGAGCAGGCTAATTACGGGAACGTGTCCTCTGGCTCAGAGCAAAGAGTTATGGGAGTGGGGTCTTATAGGGGAGGAGTGGAGGTGGGGTTAACCCATACGTATGCTGCCATGGAGTCCATCAGGAAAGTAAAATTTACGGTAAGAATTTGATAGAAATGTCAGTTTTTCTTGGCAGTCAAAGTAGGTCTTAGCTGCACACAATGTAATCTGATGCAGAAAAGAGTTTTTCACACATCCCAACAGTGGTCAGAGATACATAATACAGGGCTATCATTCATGTCAATCATCATATTTTATGTTAGACTCTGGGAGATTTACCCCCCTTAATGACCAGGTCATATTTTGCGATATGGCACTGCGTTACTTGTATATTCTTTATATGTAAATTAGGAATAGACCGATATGGTTTTTTCAGGGCCGATACCGATATTTTGGCCATCGCATATCAGTATTGGCCGATATTTTATACATTTAAAGTTTTGAAAAATAAAGATAATTTTTGACACAAATCTGGTACTGAACATGTTAATTTTTGTTTAATGCCTAATGGCTGCTTGCTGGCACCCTGTGGTGGGTGGGTGGCTGGCTGTCTGGCAACCTGTGGTGGGTGGCTTTCTGGCACCATGTGGTGGGTGGCTGGCTGTCTGGCACCCTGTGGTGGGTGGCTGGCTGGCTGGCACCCTGTGGTGGGTGGCTGGCTGGCTGGCACCCTGTGGTAGGTGGGTGGCTGGCACAGGGGCTGTGGGTTGCTGGCTGTCTGGCACCCTGTGGTGGATGGCTGGCTGTCTGGCACCCTGTGGTGGGTGGGTGGGTGGGTGGCTGGCTGGCACCCTGTGGTGGGTGGCTGGCACAGGGGCTGTGGGTGGCTGACTGGTACAGGGTCTGTGGGTGGCTGGCTGGCTGGTACAGTGCCTGTGGGTGGCTGGCTGGCTGGCACAGTGCCTGTGGCTAGCAGGTACAGGGCCTGTGGGTGGCTGGCTGGTACAGTGCCTGTGGGTGGCTGGCTGGCTTGCTGGTACAGTGCCTGTGGCCGGCTGGCTGGTACAGGGCCTGTGGATGTGGGTGGCTGGCTGGCACCTGGGCTGCTGTGGGTGGGTGTATGGCTGTGATACACTCCCACGAGACTAGTCCCGACTCCAGACGAGGCTGTCCAAGGCGAGGGAGGCGGCCTAAGAAGGCAGAATGACGTCACTATAATATCGGCAATATCGGACAGTCCCGGGGCCGATACCGATATATCGGGGAAAGTACATATCGACCTCCGATATATCGGCCTTGCCGATAATTGGTCTATCTCTAATCTAAATATAAAAGAACTACTGCGCTTACTAAAAAAATTTCCTGAACAAGCTGTTGGCACTAAGATACAACAATACTATAAACAATGCATGGCTAAAATTAGAAAAGTAGATTAAATGGGTTCAACATGTGTTATAACACATAATAAAATTGCAAAAATCTGATACAAATAGCATGTAAACATGTGTATAATAGGAATAACAAAAGTGCATAGTGCAAAAGCCCTTCGATATAAGTCCAATAATGCTTTCACCTTTAAATGAAAAAAAGTGCAATTGTGCAAACAAAATCGCAAAGAATAAATAAGTCAAAGTGTCCAAATCAAATAATGAATCCATAAATAACAAAAGGAATTCTGTGATCCAAAATGGAAAAAGGAAAAGACACCACCAGTGCTTCAATCACCAAATGAAGAGAATTTGGGAGCGCTTACCAGAGATAATAGACTCTAATGCCAGTGGCAAAGAGTCGCATAAGCATTGGGTATAGAAGCCTTGTTGAAACGACCCTTGATGTATGGTCCCTCTTCCATTGACTCAGGTGCTCAGAGAGATAAAAAAAGCTCCACATAGTGTAACAACATCCAAAAATTAACATTTATTAGAAGGTAAAAAACTTACATTTTCCACATGAATAACAGTCATTGGATAAGATCACATGTGTCTCAAATGAGAGCAGTATTGAGAAAGAAGCTCACTTCGACCCAACGTACGTTTCGTCCACCTTTACCTCATCTGGGGTATTAGCTTCTATCCATACACTGCTCTTATATACACCCAAGTAAATCAATTAAATAACACATTGAATTGATTATTACCATTGCCAGCATGTTGCAAAGTGCCCCATGTGTGTACCAGCATTCTGCGTGCGTTCCACGCCTCTCTACAGTCAGTGTGGTATTCCTGATATAAAGAGCGAGGCTGGTCTAATACGTTGTAGTTCGCAGTGAGTGTCTGCCACTTGCTCACCATCCCTCAATGAGAAGGGAAGCAGGAACCAAGCCTCAAGGATCAGTAAGAGGGTGATCGCCCATATCAGGCAACTGAAGAATTAAAAGGTTAAAAGATAAACCAGCCCTTGCTAATTTATTATTCAGAAAAAAATAATAATAAATATGTGAAAAAAATAACTAAATAAAAGAACAAGGGCCACCTTTCAAAATCTTGTGCCCACATGTGTATATACATTAGTTCAAAAATATTATAGCTCATCAGCCATGTGAGTATACAATGGGTAAGCATGAGAACCTTAAGTGCCGGTTCACACTAGTGCGGCTGCGGCGATCGCATGTAATATCGGAGCGCACTGCTCCTTCATTACATGCGATCGGCTGTGCGGTGCGAATTCAGCCATACACTTTGTATGGCTAAATTCGCACTGCACCCGCAGCAAAGTCGCACATGACCCTTTTTTCTAGCCGCATCAGGATCGGATCGCATAGTGGTTCACACTTGTGCGATCCATCCTGTGCGAACTGTAAAGATCGCACTGCGATATGCGATCAAACTGGGGGTGTCGTTAACATTTCATTGACACCCCCAGCATATCGCATATGCCAGTGTGAACTGCCAAGGGTGCGTTTGCGATGCGGGAACAGGCTGCGAATTCGCAGCCTTCCCGCATCGCATAAGTGTGAACCGGCACTAAAAGTACAGACATCAACTATTAGTATAGTATTGCACAAACCGTAAGGGCAATAAATACATTATATGCTAAAATAATGTCTAAGAAAGTATTAAGAAAAAATATAGTAAACAAAATATTGAAAACTGAAAACAATGATATTGCACAATACATAAAATAGTGAATAAAAACGTAATGTCTCTATGGCAATGTCTGGAATGATATATAAAAAACGGTGTTACTTTAACTGACAATTGCACGGTTGTGCGATGTTGCACCCAAATAAAATGTATGTCCATTTTTTTCCCACAAATAGAGCTTTCTTTTGGTGGCATTTGATCACTTCTGCGGTTTTTATTTTTTATTTTTTGCGCTATATACCAAAATAAAGACTGACAATTTTGAAAAACAAACAATATGTTTTACTTTCTGCTATAAATTATTCCCAATAAAAAAAAAAAAAAATTTCATCAGTTTAGGCCAATATGTATTCTGCTACATATTTTTGGTAAAAAAAAATCCCAAAAAGTGTATATTGATTGGTTTGCGCAAAAGTTATAGCGGCTACAAACTATGGCATATTTTTATTTATTTATTTTACTAGTAATGGCCGGGATCAGTGACTTATAGTGGGACTGTGATATTGCAGCAGACAAATCAGACAACTAACTGACATTTTTGACACTCTTTGGGGACCAGTGACACCAAAACAGTGATCAGTGCTAAACAATATCACTGTACTAATGACACTGGCAAGGAAGGAGTTAACATCAAGGGCGATCAAAGGTTTAACTGTGTTTCCTATGAGTGATTACTAACTGTGGGGGGGTGCTTTGACTGGGGTAATGTAAAAATCCGCGTTCCTGCTTAGCAGGAACACAGGATCAGCCAGGCCCGGACTGGCCATGGGGCAGACCGGGCATATGCCCGGTGGGCCGACCTCCGGGCGCATGTCATTTTGTGTCCCAGTCCCAGACAGTGTCCCTCCCTCCGAGTCCCATCCCGAGCTGGCCTCTCCACGGCCGGCCGGCCGCATATTCTTCTGGCTGGCCTCCAGCCGGGTATGTCACTGCACTGTGTAGTGTCCCCACTCCTAGTCCTAGGCACTTAGTGGCAGTCTGGCAGCCGCCGGGCTGCACTCACTGCGGCCGGCTCCGCAGGCGCAGCCATCGCCATCCAGCGTAGTTAAGTTCAGGACTGGAGGGGGAGGACTGGCTGTGAAGGGGGTGGAGCTAGAGGGGACGCCTTCTGCTTGATTCGGGAAGCAGGAACAGTATGCAGCCGCACCGAAGACACCATCACCCAAGGCCTGCAACTCTGCAAGGTAAGGAAGAAAGGGTACAACACAAACACTCTACTCACTCTACTCTTCACAAGACACTCTGCTGTGCCTCATCCCATCTCTCCCACCGCCATCCCTCTGCTCTGCCTCATCCTATCCATCCCACCGACATCCCTCTGCTTTGTCTCATCCTATCCATCCCACCGCCATCCCTCTGCTCTGCCTCATCCTATCCATCCGACCGCCATCCCTCTGCTCTGCCTCATCCTATCCATCCCACCGCCATCCCTCTGCTCTGTCTCATCCCATCCATCCCACCGCCATCCCTCTGCTCTGCCTCATCCCATCCATCCCACCGCCATCCCTCTGCTCTGCCTCATCCTATCCATCGCACCGCCATCCCTCTGCTCTGCCTCATCCCATCCATCCCACCGCCATCCCTCTGCTCTGCCTCATCCTATCCATCCCACCACCATCCCTCTGCTCTGCCTCATCCCATTCACCCCACCGCCATCCCTCTGCTCTGCCTCATCCCATCTCTCCCACTGCCATCCCTCTGCTCTGCCTCATCCCATCCATCCCACCTCCATCCCTCTGCTCTGCCTCATCCTATCCATCCCACCGCCATCCCTCTGCTCTGCCTCATCCCATCTCTCCCACTGCCATCCCTCTGCTCTGCCTCATCCCATCCATCCCACCTCCATACCTCTGCTCTGCCTCATCCCATCCATCCCACCTCCATACCTCTGCTCTGCCTCATCCCATCCATCCTACCTCCATCCCTCTGCTCTGCCTTATCCCATCTCTCTCACCGCCATCCCTCTGCTCTGCCTCATCCCATCCCTCCCACCGCCATCCCTCTGCTCTGCCTCATCCCATCCATCCCACCTCCATCCCTCTGCTCTGCCTCATCCCATCTCTCCCACCGCCATCCTTCTGCTCTGCCTCATCCCATCCATCCCACCTCCATCCCTCTGCTCTGCCTCATCCCATCCATCCCACCTCCATCCCTCTGCTCTGCCTCATCCCATCCCTCCCACCACCATCCCTCTGCTCTGCTTCATCCCATCTCTCTGCTCTGCCTCATCCCATCTCTCCCACTGCCATCCCTCTGCTCTGCTTCATCCCATCTCTCCCACCGCCATCCCTCTGCTCTGCCTCATCCCATCTCTCCCACCGACATCCCTCTGCTCTGCCTCATCCCATCCCTCCCACCGCCATCCCTCTGCTCTGCCTCATCCCATCTCTCCCACCGCCATCCCTCTGCTCTGCCTCATCCCATCCATCCCACCACCATCCCTCTGCTCTGCCTCATCCCATCTCTCCCACCGCCATCCCTCTGCTCTGCCTCATCCCATCTCTCCCACCGCCATCCCTTTGCTCTGCCTCATCCCATCTCTCCCACCGCCATCCCTCTGCCTCATCCCATCTCTCCCACCGCAATCCCTCTGCTCTGCCTCATCCCATCTCTCCCACCGCCATCCCTCTGCCTGATCCCATCCCTCCCACCGCCATCCCTCTGCCTCATCCCATCTCTCCCACCGCCATCCCTCTGCCTGATCCCATCCCTCCCACCGCCATCCCTCTGCCTCATCCCATCTCTCCCACCGCCATCCCTCTGCCTGATCCCATCCCTCCCACCGCCATCCCTCTGCCTGATCCAATCTCTCCCACCGCCATCCCTCTGCCTAATCCCATCCCTCCCACTACCATCCTTCTGCCTGATCCCATCCCTCCCACGGCCATCCCTCTGTCTGATCTCCACCCCTCCCATGAGGCAGTGGTGATGAGGCTCTGCCTCATCCCATCTCTCCCACCACCATCCCTCTGCTCTGCCTCATCCATTCTCTCCCACCACCATCCCTCTGCTCCTGCTCTGCCTCATCCCATCTCTCCCACCACCATCCCTCTGCTCTGCCTCATCCCATCTCTCCCACCGCCATCCCTCTGCTCTGCCTCATCCCATCTCTCCCACCGCCATCCCTCTGCCTGATTCCATCCCTCCCACCGCCATCCCTCTGCCTCATCCCATCTCTCCCACCGCCATCCCTCTGCCTGATCCCATCCCTCCCACCGCCATCCCTCTGCCTGATCCCATCCCTCCCACCGCCATCCCTCTGCCTGATCCCATCCCTCCCACCGCCATCCCTCTGCCTGATCCCATCTCTTCCACCGCCATCCCTCTGCCTGATCCCATCCCTCCCACTGCCATCCTTCTGCCTGATCCCATCCCTCCCACGGCCATCCCTCTTTCTGATCTCCACCCCTCCCATGAGGCAGTGGTGATGGGGGGATAGGGATAACATCAGTATTGGTGGTGGTGGGGAGATGGGTATAGGGATGACACCAGTGGCAATGGTGGTGAGGATAAGGATGACATCAGTGGCAGTGAACATTGTCATTCCTATCCCCACCACCACTGCCACTGATGTCATCCTTATCCCCACCACCACTGCCACTGATGTTATCCCTATCCTTACCACTACTCCCACTGATGTCAACCCTATCCTCATCATTCCCACTGATGTCATCCCTATCCTCAACACTGATGTTATCTCTATCCCAACCACCACTGATGTCAACGCTATCCCCACCACCACCGCCACTGATGTCATCCCTATCCCCACCACTGCCACTGATGTCATCCCAATCCCCACTGCCACTGATGTCATTTCTATTCCTAGTCTTAAGTAGGGATGATCGAACGGTTCGGGTCGACCATCGGTTCGACCCGAACATTGGATGTTCGATATTCGGCCGAATACCGAACTTTTTGCGGCAAAAGTTCGGTATTCGGCCACCAGAACCGCCCAAAATGCACTGGGACAGGAACTGGGCTTTAAAAGCCCGTGATTGGCCCAGAAACGTCTGCAAAAGCCAATGAGGGGGCAGGAGTCTCCTAGGAACGTGATTGGAGTGACTACGGGGACCAGAGGCCAATCAGGAGTGAATACGCCCCACACTATATAAGATGGCCCCGCCTAACCCCTAGCACAGTTATCCAGAGCCTGTTGAAGAGAGTTGAAGCAGTTCTGTCTGACTCCTGCTTGCTACACTACATTTCCTACATATCGAGTGGTTCTAAAGCTCCATATAGCAGAATTGTATTTAGCTTACAGCCAGTGTAGTTAGATACAGCGATTGTGCTGGTTCTTAGAGTTAAAAAAAAAAAAAAAAAAAAAAAAAACTTAAGGGACAGTGTCAGTCTTCTGCTGTATGGAGCTTTCTATTTAGTGGAAAGGGATATCTAGTGTAGTTAGGGAACTTTGTACTACATTAGTTAGATTTGAAAATTTAGTTTCTGTAGGGAAAGTGTGAGGGTTCTGTTTAGTGAGCACGTGGCACAGTGCTGCTGTATCACAGCAGGTATACGTGCTTGCTAGGCAGCAAAATACAGTGACAACTTAACGCCTGTTGTTCAAAGCGTTAGGTGCACTGTACAAAAGCCTTTGCAACTGTGCGTGACACGCAACTGCTGTGCTGTATCCAGCGACAACTGTGGGTCGCATAGCAGTGTGCGTTTTTCACCGCACACAGTTGCCAACGCATCAGTGACAACCTAACGCCTGTTGTTCAAAGCGTTAGGTCCACTGTGCAAAAGGCTTTGCTACTGTGCGTGAACCGCAACTGCTGTGCTGTATCCAGCGACAACTGTGGGTCGCATAGCAGTGTGCGTTTTTCACCGCACACAGTTGCCAACGCATCAGTGACAACTTAACGCCTGTTGTTCAAAGCGTTAGGTGCACTGTACAAAAGCCTTTGCAACTGTGCGTGACACGCAACTGCTGTGCTGTATCCAGCGACAACTGTGGGTCGCATAGCAGTGTGCGTTTTTCACCGCACACAGTTGCCAACGCATCAGTGACAACCTAACGCCTGTTGTTCAAAGCGTTAGGTCCACTGTGCAAAAGGCTTTGCTACTGTGCGTGAACCGCAACTGCTGTGCTGTATCCAGCGACAACTGTGGGTCGCATAGCAGTGTGCGTTTTTCACCGCACACAGTTGCCAACGCATCAGTGACAACTTAACGCCTGTTGTTCAAAGCGTTAGGTGCACTGTACAAAAGCCTTTGCAACTGTGCGTGACACGCAACTGCTGTGCTGTATCCAGCGACAACTGTGGGTCGCATAGCAGTGTGCGTTTTTCACCGCACACAGTTGCCAACGCATCAGTGACAACCTAACGCCTGTTGTTCAAAGCGTTAGGTCCACTGTGCAAAAGGCTTTGCTACTGTGCGTGAACCGCAACTGCTGTGCTGTATCCAGCGACAACTGTGGGTCGCATAGCAGTGTGCGTTTTTCACCGCACACAGTTGCCAACGCATCATTGAGAAATATGCCTGGTAGACCAAGAAAAGGCATACGTGGCCCTGCTGCGGAAAGGGGCACAGCTTCTAGGGTGTCTAGAGGCAGGGGTGGACGTGGTGGTCAGTCCTCAGCCAGGCCACCATTTGGATTGTTCTCCGGCAGTGGCCAAGCTATACGTCCACAGTATGTACAGGAGGTGGTGGACTATATGAACAAACCCTCATCATCGGCATCATCTGCAACTACAGTGACCCAGGCAGAGAAAAGTGGTCAGTCTTCTGCAGTTGTCAGAACAAATACAGATGAGTCCATGTCCACCTCATGTCCTCCCTTAGACCCAATTTCAGACATGGCAGAGGAGTCAGCTGAGCTGTTTGACCACAGTGTCGGCCATCTACTCCAGCCTGATGCTCAGTCCTTTATGGAGTCTGATGTTGGGTCTGAGTTTGAGGAGGAGGCAGAGCAAACAAGAGGGGAGAGCAGACGGCCCGCTCCATCTAAGGCCGCACCTGTTGTCTCCCAGGCCAGGCCTGATGCTCAGTCTTTGATAGAATCAGATGTTGGGTCTGAGGTTGAGGAGGAGGCAGAGCAAACAAGAGGGGAGAGCAGACGGCCCGCTCCATCTAAGGCCGCACCTGTTGTCTCCCAGGCCAGGCCTGATGCTCAGTCTTTGATGGAGTCAGATGTTGGGTCTGAGGTTGAGGAGGAGGCAGAGCAAGCAAGAGGGGAGAGCAGACGGCCTACTCCATCTAAGGCCGCACCTGTTGTCTCCCGGGCCACTATACACACCTCATCTTGCTGGGCCTTTTTTGAGACATCCCATGCAGATAAAACAGTTGCGATCTGCAAGATTTGTAAGAAGGGTATAAAACGTGGCAAAAATGTCAACCACCTGGGTACAAGCTGCCTAAACAGGCATTTGACAACCCACCACTCGGCCCGTTGGCAGGAGCATTTAAAGAACCCACAAAAGGGCCAAAGATTGGTCAGTCGGCCTCCTAGTTCTCCTCGCGCTCCTCCTCATGCTCCATCTGCTCCACCTGCTCCACCTGCACATCAGTCTGTTCCTGGCCCTGCTATAGTCACTCGTCACCTGTTGGCAGCCTCCACTGGCAGGGATGATGATATAGCAGGCAGTGTCGCATCTACCTCCAGCACACCACCAGCTGTATCATCTAGACGCCAAATTTCGATTCCACACATGCTGGAACGAAAAAAAATGTATACTCCCCGCCACCCACATGCCCAGCGTCTAAACAGTAGTTTGGCTAAACTACTGGCTCTGCAACTATTACCATTTAACCTGGTAGAGTCTGCTCCCTTCCGTGACTTCGCAAAATGTGCAGTTCCACAGTGGCAGGTGCCAAGTCGGCATTACTTTTCCCGTAAGGCCCTGCCATCCCTATACCAACATGTGGAAGGCAATGTAGTGTCATCCCTGGCCAAGTCAGTCAGCCGTAAGATACACTTGACGGCTGACACTTGGTCAAGCAAACATGGGCAGGGACGGTACATTTCTGTCACTGCTCACTGGGTGACACTGCTTGCCAGTGGAAGGGATTGTAGCCAGGGCTCGGTGCTGCAGCCAGTGTTGCCCCCACGTCTGCAAACAGCTGGTGGTGTCGCTGATCCGGGTAGATCGATCACTTCTACCCCCTCCTGCTCCTCCTCCTCTACCTCCTCCATGCCCTCCTCTGCAGAATGGTCCTTTGAATATGATGAGATACCACGTAAACGTTCAAAGGGCTATTCTATGTCTCAGGCCAAAAGGTGTCACGCAGTGCTGCAGCTTGTGTGTCTAGGGGACAGGCAGCACACTGCCCCTCAGATTCTTGGGGCTCTGCAGGCACAGGCCCAGAGGTGGTTGACACCACACCAGCTGCAGCCAGGGATGGTGGTTACTGATAATGGGTCAAACCTCCTGGCCGCCCTTCGTCAGGGAAAGTTAACCCATGTGCCATGCCTGGCGCATGTCCTGAATCTCGTGGTACAGCGGTTTTTGAACTCGTACCCGGGAATGCAGGATGTGCTAAGGATGGCAAGAAGGGTGTGCAGTCACTTCAGGCGGTCGTACAGTGCCACTGCACGTTTGGCCGAAGTGCAGCGCGAGTTTCACCTGCCGGTACACCGCCTCATCTGTGACATGCCCACCCGCTGGAACTCCACCTTGGCTATGCTGCAGCGCCTGTACACGCAGCAGAGGGCCCTCAATGAATACCTATGCGAGTACGGCACCAGCACTGGCTCTGCGCGCCTGGGCTTCTTTTCACCACGGCAGTGGCTTTTGATTAAGGATGCATGCGCTGTCCTCTCGCCATTTGAGGAGGCCACAAGGATGGTCAGCCGGGACAGCGCATGCATCAGTGACACCCTACCGGTACTGTTTTTGTTGGAGCACACTCTGCGTGGCATTATGGACAGGGCACTGGAGGCAGAGCAGCAGGAGGAAGAGGAGGACTTCCTTGCCTCTCAAGGCCCCCTTTATCCTGAGAATCCTGACCCCATTATGCCTAGCTCCCAGAGGCCCGAGCAGGATCCAGGGGTGGAAGAGGAGGAGGAGGACGATTCTGCGGGAACTTTTGCAGGGTTTGAGGAGGAGGAGGAGGAAGACATGCGGCAATCTGCAAGGCCTAGTTTGACTCCCTCGGGACACTTTGGAGTAGTACGTGGCTGGGAGGAGGAGGAGCCCGTTGAAGATAATGTCGTTATGAGTGACCCCGAGGAGTCAGCTTCTCAGGCCTTCGCTAATTTGCGACGCATGGGAAACATCATGCTCCAGAGCCTGCGAAAGGACCCCAGAATCAAGGCCATTAAAGAGACTAACCACTATTGGTTGGCCACCCTACTTGACCCCCGGTACAAGTGTAAAGTCTCGGAGCTTTTCCCATCCACCCATAGAGTCCACAGGATCAAATCCCTTGAGGACAGTCTCAAGAGGAATCTGGTGAACATGTTCCCCGACTCCCGTAGGGTGCAGGGGCGGGGACAACCTACCATGGATTCTACTGGTGGTCACGAGAGGAGCGTTGGAGAAGGCGTGCGGTTGACGGATGCCTTTCGGTCTTTTTTTAGTCCTCACCGCCCAGGCCTCTCAGCTGCCACATCGCATCGACACCGTCTGCATCACATGGTGGACGATTACGTGAGAGCACAAAGTGACACAGAGGGCTTTTCATGTGACGAATCCGATCCACTGGCATACTGGGTCTTAAGATTAGACCACTGGCCAGAACTGGCCCAGTATGCCATGGAGTTGTTGGCCTGCCCTGCTTCCAGTGTCCTATCGGAACGGGCATTCAGCGCAGCAGGAGGATTCGTCACAGACCATCGAACTAGACTCTCCACCGACTCAGTCGACCGTTTGACATTCATTAAGATGAATCAGTCGTGGATATCAAGCTTTGATGCACCTGATGCAGACCTTGTAGACTAGGCTATCGTTGTGATGTGGCAGTTGAGCCTCAGTTTAAGCCTGGACCATGGTGCCACCCTCAAACCCTCCTCTCATTCTCTTTACGTTCACAGAACCTCATTTTGGTTATGACAAAAACGACAATGTTTGCGCACCTGTTCCACAGGTGCACACCTTTACAATTTTTGGGCCTCCTTCAACACCAGCTCTTTGGGGTTAAGGTGGGGAGGCTATACTAAAACAAAAACGACAATGTTTGCGCACCTGTTCCACAGGTGCACACCTTTACAATTTTTGGGCCTCCTTCAACACCAGCTCTTTGGGGTTAAGGTGGGGAGGCTATGCTAAAACAAAAACGACAATGTTTGCGCACCTGTTCCACAGGTGCACACCTTTACAATTTTTGGGCCTCCTTCAACACCAGCTCTTTGGGGTTAAGGTGGGGAGGCTATGCTAAAACAAAAACGACAATGTTTGCGCACCTGTTCCACAGGTGCACACCTTTACAATTTTTGGGCCTCCTTCAACACCAGCTCTTTGGGGTTAAGGTGGGGAGGCTATGCTAAAACAAAAACGACAATGTTTGCGCACCTGTTCCACAGGTGCACACCTTTACAATTTTTGGGCCTCCTTCAACACCAGCTCTTTGGGGTTAAGGTGGGGAGGCTATGCTAAAACAAAAACGACAATGTTTGCGCACCTGTTCCACAGGTGCACACCTTTACAATTTTTGGGCCTCCTTCAACACCAGCTCTTTGGGGTTAAGGTGGGGAGGCTATGCTAAAACAAAAACGACAATGTTTGCGCACCTGTTCCACAGGTGCACACCTTTACAATTTTTGGGCCTCCTTCAACACCAGCTCTTTGGGGTTAAGGTGGGGAGGCTATGCTAAAACAAAAACTACAATGTTTGCGCACCTGTTCCACAGGTGCACACCTTTACAATTTTTGGGCCTCCTTCAACGCCAGCTCTTTGGGGTTAAGGTGGGGAGGCTATGCTAAAACAAAAACGACAATGTTTGCGCACCTGTTCCACAGGTGCACACCTTTACAATTTTTGGGCCTCCTTCAACACCAGCTCTTTGGGGTTAAGGTGGGGAGGCTATGCTAAAACAAAAACGACAATGTTTGCGCACCTGTTCCACAGGTGCACACCTTTACAATTTTTGGGCCTCCTTCAACACCAGCTCTTTGGGGTTAAGGTGGGGAGGCTATGCTAAACAAAAACTACCATGTTTGCGAACCTGTTCCACAGGTGCACACCTTTACAATTTTTGGGCCTCCTTCAAAGCCAGCTCTTTGGGGTTATGGTGGGGAGGCTCCGCCAACACCAAAACTACCATGTTTGCGCACCTGTTCCACAGGTGCACACCTTCATAATTTTTACGCCTTCTTCAACACCAGCTCTTTGGGCTTACAGTGGTATGGCTCCGCCAACACCCAAACAACAATTTTTGCGCACCTGTCACACAGATGCATATCATTGTAATTTTTTTCCTTACAAAGGCAATTATTGCTTTCATTACCAGCACTTTCATAGGGATATGGTGTCAAGGCATCGTCCGCACCACCAAATGCCCAATTTTTAAGCATCCTTTACTTCTATTCAAAGTCAAGAGACAACAGTATTCATCCAAAACATCTCTAATCTTGTTCACTCTGCACTACATTGTGGCCCCTACCCCTAACCCTCAATGTATCCGTGCATATATGTCTGTTTCTTGTGAGATTTCAAGTTAAAGTGCACCAAACACCATTTTACATGAAATAAAGTGCAATTACATACATCTTTGGACTTCTTGAAACATTTGGTAATAAAAGCCCCATTGTGGAAATACACCCGTTAATTATATGCACATTTAAAGAGACAGCACCTTTTTCCAAAAAAACCTCTAATCTTGTTCCCAGTGCACTGCATTATGTCCCCATCATACACATTGGCTGAGCCGTTGATTAGGAGCAAAAGAAAGGTGCAGTTAAGCAAAAAAGTCATTTTTGAAGGTTTGGTATGCTGTAATTCTGGTTCTGGACATGCTACAGAGCTGAAACTTCTCAGGTACAACTTTTAGACCCCCCAGACACTAAATCCAAAGAAATCTCTTTTTTTTTTTTTTTTTTTTTAATTTTTTCAATAATTGGCTATCTATCAAAAACGACAATTTTTAAGAACTTTTTTTTGTGTGATTAATAGTTCCTGGGGCATGACCCAGAACCCTAGGCACTTTTTAGGGGCATTTATTGGGTTTTAGGGCTTAAAAATGGTGTTTTTTGATTACAGAAGTTCGGGTCCCATTGATTTCAATGGGGTTCTGAAATCCGAACCGAACTTTCGTGAAGTTCGGGTGTTCTGGTCGAACCGAACTTTTCAAAAGTTCGATCATCCCTAGTCTTAAGGTTTGACATGTTGGGTATTTATTTACTTGACACAAACTCATCTTTTATATTTTACCCAAAAATTGGGTAATATATTTTTAACGTACCCTAAAATTACCTGTTATTTCTTAGCCTAGGTTCACACTAAATGCGGACTTCATCTAAATAGCAACCCGTCCATGCAAACAGATTGTGGAGTGTATGTTAGGTTAACGACAACCCGCAATCGGTTTTCAAAACGCAGCGCGATTTACAGAATCAGATTGCATGGGTGTGCCGGCTAAATATAGCCAAAAAACATAGAGAAACTGGTAGTTGTTCATCATTGGTCATTTTGTTAAAAAAAAAAAAAATGGTCTGCTCAGCCTAAAATGCCCGGGCCTATTTTTTGTCCCAGTCCGGGCTTGGGATCAGCACATTCCCCTCTCACAGAACGATGGTTTGTCTTGTTTACAGGAAGGAAGGAAGGATATATAGGATATATATTTATAGGAAGACTGTCGTTCTGCTTTTCACCCGAACAATCAGTGAGTCCCTGCAGACATCTTACCCATTAGACCCGCTGATTGGTTCCTGCTATGTCCAATCACAGCAGTAGTGGGTCGCAGGTGGCGCATGCATGGCCCAGACCTGGAAGTGTCAGATCACATACTAGGTACGGGATCTGGCACAGAGCGGCAACCCTGCCGCAGTATATCTGCATGGGGCAGTCGCTAAACGGTTAATTACTTTACATCCCTATAGTTTGAACAAAGATTATGATTTATAGCTTTTTCTATGAGGGATACTATAAATGTATATATTAGTTTTAATTAAATGTTATCTTTTTAAATATTCTTGATGTGATTCTCTTTTAGATCTTGGGAGGAAAGAAAAAATATACCTAATGGAAGTGGAGGAAATCATAAAGATTATGTATTAATAGGAATTTTCATTAAAGAAATATACTTAGTTCTGATGTATATATTTTGTCATTAAGCCCCATTTACATTGGAGCGACTTGTCAAATCACACGACAAGTCACAGCCTATTGCTGGCAATCGCTGCAAATCGGTGCAACACCAACTTTGCGGTGCCGTAACGATTTAAAAAAATGGTTTCTGCACTAGTTTTGGCAATTTTCGGGTGATACTTGGATAGACATCTGTGCATGAAGCCGCACCTGAAGTCGCACTGATATGTGGCTTTATAATCGTGCAATTTCAGATGAAGTCGCACGATTTTAAAGCCGCAGTCAATGTGAACGAGGGCTAAACTGTGTTCCTGTTTGTAGATGTTTGGATTAGGATTTGGAAATATTGTATAAGTTGCTTAAGTGGTTAATGGAACAAACATGCTTGAGAAAGAGCAGAGTGGTAAATTACTCAAATATCTACATTGTTATCATTTGACTCTTTGTAAAAAAAACTTCAATAAACAATATTGAAACGAGAAAGAGCACAGTGTTGCTTGAAACTGTACAGTTGCTTATTGGATCAATTATTTGTGCATTAATTGTATTATAGAGAGATCTCATCCTAATTTTTTGCTATATACTGTATATATACACACACACATTTATTTTTGTGCTCTGGCAGAATTTTATATAGCAAATAGGAGTTGCTTCAATATTGCATCACAATAAAAGTAATTCTCACAGTGCAACAGAAAAAATAAACTTATGTGCTGCTGCCATCTTGTGGACATTTGAAAGAAATACACTTTGAAAATGTGTATTTATTAAAGCAGTCAAAAAAAAAACATGTGAGTACTGTCTGCTATAATAACCTTTTTTTTTTTTTTGCACTAACAATCAAATATTTAGGACAAGCTTTTCGGGTGAACCCCCTTCTTCTAAGTTCCAATGAGTACCAATACTTTAGAAGAAGGGGTACACCCAAAGCTTGTACTTGAAATCTGATTGTTAATGCAAATAATGCAAATAAAATTTGGTATGCATAAATATAGTATCACAGCACTCAATTGTTTTTGTTACAAGTGCAGCAAAAGGACTACAATCAGCTTAAAGTGGCATTAAACCAAAAAGAAGAGGGAAGGGAGAGGGGGCAATAAACAGACCATAGTGTAGTAAACTGAATAATTAGGAGAGAAAAAAAAAAAAACTTCTCACAAACATGAATAAGAAAAGCTATACTGTAGCTTTATTTTCACAGCCAGTGACACTAGCAGTCTTAGTGCCGGTTCACATTTGTGCGATGCGGTAACACTGCGAATATTCAGCGTGTTCCTGCATTGCATCTGCACCCCTGGCAGTTCACACTGCCATATGCGATAAGCTGTGGGTGTCAATTAAAGGTTAACGACATCCCCAGATCAGATCGCATATCGCAGTGCGATCTGAAAGTTTGCACAGAATCTAGTGTGAACCACAATGCGATCCAATTCTGCTGCGGACCAAAAGAAGGGTCCTGTGCGAGTTGGGTGCGATTGCGGTGCAAATTCAGCATACAAACCGTATGGCTGAATTTGCACCGCACAGAGATCGCATGTAATTTTAGGGGCAGTGCAATCCGAATTACATACGATCTCTGTGATCGCATCAGTGTGAACCGGCACTTAGGGTGTCTCAACTCTGGATGGGGGAGCAACAGAGACACCTTTGGACAGCGGCTTTGTCAATCTTGGGGGAAGGAAGTGGTATATTGAAAAACAGATTTAGATGGACCTGAATAACAAATTAAAGCTTTTAGGATAAAGGTTTTACATCAGCGAATAAAAGGTAAGGCTGAAAAAAAAAAAGCAAATTAAAGCCTAAAAAAATAAAACTAATTCAGGCACCACATATAAGAATTGGTAAGCTGCAATATAATACTGTATTTTAATACCCAAACAGCAAGTGTATCTGATAAAAAATAAAAACCTAAAAAAACAGATAAAACAGGTAAAACATAAAAGTGATGGGGCTGCTCTAGAGCTATCTGATCACTTTTATTGGAAAGCCCTTTGCTTGCTCTTATAGCCGGTATGAAGCTCATAGATGCAGCAGCAGATTTCACTACTTGTCTAGCATGCCATTTATAGGCGTACTATGATAGACAAGTGGTTAATGGTAATCCATATTTACCTCTAGGCACATTACTGAAGCCATGAATGTTAACCAGGGCTGGGACGAGGGGTGGGCAGGAGGGGAGATTGCCCTAGGCACAATGGTTTATTGCAGGGATGGGGGGGGGGGGGTGCCTCGACACCAACCTTAAGGGGAAGGGGGGGCGCAATTTGGCATCCTTGCCCTGGGCTCTGGATGACCTTGTCCCGGCACTGATGTTTACTATGAGAGGTAGGAGGAAATTTGCCAAACCACCCCAAATATGCGGATAATGCACTTCTCACAGTGTGCATTACAAGTTGTAGCAAGTCAGATATAGCCCACCCAAGTTCCTGGTTGGATGAAATCCAACCTCATATAGCTACAGTTACCTCCCCACTTCCTCTGCTACCTCTTTCATTCATTGGAATTCAATACTTTCAATCATGGAGGCCTAGCAACACATGTGGACATTGCCTGCTTGCAAATGCCGACCGTCATCTTAGGAAGGCCCACTCCTGCAGAATAACACCCACCTATCAAGACATTTTGACATTTGTATAACCACCAAATGCCAGACCACTGCTTACATCAGAGCTGGGGGGTCTTAATGTGGAACTACACTGCATCTAAAAAGCCGCAAACCAAAAACACTATTTAATCAATTTTTAATATTCAAAGCACACTCACCCACCCATATACAGTTTCTCACAAACAGTTTGCTGAAGACAAGCCGACTAAGGACATGGATTACTGGAACCATGTCCTGTGGTCTGATGAGACCAAGATAAACCTATTTGGTGCAGATTATGTCAAGTATGTATGGCAGCAACCAGGTGAGGAGTACAAAGACAAGTGTGTCTTGCCTACAGTCAAGCATGGTGGTGGGAGTGTCATGGTCTGGGGAGCTACAGTTCATTGAGGGAATCATGAATGCCAACATGTACTGTGACATACTGAAGTATAGCATGATCCCCTCCCTTCAGGAAACTGGGCCGCAGGGCAGTATTCCAACATGATAACAACCCCAAACACACCTCCAAGACGACCACTGCCTTGCTAAAGAAGCTGAGGGTAAAGGTGACGGACTGGCCAAGCATGTCTCCAGACCTAAACCCTATTGAGCATCTGTGGGGCATCCTCAAATGGAAGGTAGATGAGCACAAGGTCTCTACCATCCATCAGCTCTGTGATGTCGTCATGGAGGAGTGGAAGAACTGGTGAACTCCATGCCAAGAGGGTTAAGGCAGTACTAGAAAATAATGGTGGCCACACAAAATATTGACCCTGTGAGCCCAATTTTGAAATTTTAACTTAGGGGTGTATTCATTTTTGTTGCCAGCGGTTTAGACATTAATGACTGTGTGTTGAGTTATTTTGAGGGGACAGAAAATTTCCCCTGTTGTACAAGCTGTACACTCCCCACTTTAGATTGTAGCAAAGTGTAATTTCTTCAGTGTTGTCACATGAAAAGATATAATACAATATTTACAAAAATGTGAGGGGTGTACTCACTTCTGTGAGATACTGTATGTCTCCATGTTTTATTTTTCTAATAAATCACTTTGAAGAACACCCCCCCCCCCCAGCACTTCTGGCTGTGGCCGTCTTGAGTAAGGGCAGATGATTCATGTAGCATTTACTTCCTGGAATCCAGCTGCCCTTAGCTCAGGCAGGAGGGTGTGCTTAGCTGAAAAAACTCTCCCCCCCCCCCTGAAGACTCTTGGAATGAATGGCATCATTTGCCTAGGCCTGGACATCAGGAAGTAACTGAAGAAATGTAAAGAAAAACAAGCTTAAGGAAAGCAAATATGGTATTCTTTCCTATCCATTTACTAATGCTAGCAGCATGAGAATTTGGGCTCCATTCACACCTAGGTGATTTGAATTGTGGGAGTAATTTCCGCAATTCTTTCTACAAATCCAAATAGTGGAAAAACGCGTGACGCATTTGCAATGCCATTACTTCCTAATGACACCCCCATCACAGTGCAATTTTGCAGTGAAAAATTGTGGCAAAATCGCAACACTCGAAGATTTCGCTCAAAAAAGAGCAGGAGCAGGAGACAGCGTCCCGCGTTTTTGCAGCGATTGCAACGTGATTTATCACATGACAATTGTGGCATAATCACATCCCAAATTGGGGTGCCATAAAGAACGAATGACATCGCAAACACAAGCCGTGTTTTGCTACATTTTGGTACCGCAGGCAGAATTGCGGCAATTTCGCTGGTGATTTAAATTGCCTAGGTCTGAATGGAGCCTAAAAAATAGTCAATGTGACTGAGAGAGTGAAGTTCTGCTTTAGGAGGAGTACTGAAACTGAAGAGTGCTGTGATGTTATGGAAGCTATATACTGCACTCTGTTGACCCCTCCCACCAGTCATGATCTACCTGCTTTGCATACATGAGTACAGAGATCCAGCAATGACAAAACTGGCTCTAAAATACGGTATGCAATAAAATAGAAAAGTTTTTGTTTAAAAAATTCATTAACATGTTGATGAGGGAGGCAGGAACCAGGAAAGGCCAAAAATAAACAGATTCAACTTCATGCAGAGAAAAAGAGGTTGGATGACTGACAAGGGTGCACCTATTGCCAACCAATACCACCACATCCCCAAAATATTGGTAAAACAGTAAAGGGTGTTCAATGGACTGACTGAGCAGCCAGAGAACCACCAGGGTGGTGGGACTTTAAAGGTGGATGGTTATGGCACAGACAGATAAACAAGAGATTAGGTTTAAAAATACATTTTTATTGCATAGTACATTAAAAAGGTACAAAAGACGTATCCAGTAAATGGTCAACAAGAAAATTGATCCATAAAGAGGTAGATACAATTAAATACAGACACTGTAATGTTGCGAACCAAGGAGGTGTATGGGGTCACCGGGGTCCTACATGTTTCGCCATTTCAATGGCTTCGTCAGGGACCAAATGGCTTGTGACCTCTCACAATAGTTCTAGGCATTAACAAACAGAGTGTTAAAAACATTCATTTTGCGTATATAAACGCACATATCACAGATCAATACATTGTTTTTATTATTAAGACATGTACAAATAATGTCATTCAAAACTTACCAACACATAAATATCGAAAACGATACAACTGTGAACTGTATTATTGGTCATGCTTGCAAGGCGGTACTGGACCATCCCCGGGTCCTAGACGGACGCAGGGTAATGAGTGCCCACACGGGCCAGGCCAATACTGGACTGGGCCAGGACAGAACGGCTGGCTATTGTATCAGGTACAGCAGTGGTAGATGGAGAGTCCCAGCCTCTGAAAAAGGAGGAGGACAGATCGCAACCAAATTAAAATTGCACTTGGCTAGGGATAACAGTAATTATACAGAGCTACTAAATAGCCGTGTGTGTGCCCAAGAAGGAAAGTAAAGCGAAGCGACCGATCAAAATCGGTCAAAGGTTAGTTTAAACCTAATCTCTTGTTTATCTGTCTGTGCCATAACCATCCACCTTTAAAGTCCCACCACCCTGGTGGTTCTCTGGCTGCTCAGTCAGTCCATTGAACACCCTTTACTGTTTTACCAGATTCAACTTCAGTTTTAATGCAATTTCATAGAAGGTAAAATACGCAAGTGTTTACAAATATACTCTAACGATTCCACAGCGCTATAGAAAACACAGATGTTAGTCGAGGGATAAAACATACCTCCCAACCGTCCCTGATTCACCAGGACTGTCCCAGAAATGGTTGTAAATCCCGGTGAATCAAAGATGTCATGGAGAGGAGCCCAGTGCTGGAACTGGCTCCATCGTCTTTCCTGGCAGGGACGTGCTGGCATGGGCACCAGCAGGCCTTTTTTTTTTAGGCGGAAAGTTCCGCCCCCTCTCTCCCCGCGCTGCTTACTTCTCTCTGCTTAACTGACAGCATTATTCTGCTATCAGTCACACAGAACCTCCTCCCCTTCCCATCTAGGAGAGCAGAGGAGGGAGGGGGCGGATTGGAGCAAAGGAGGGAGGGGGTGGATTGGAGCAGAGGAGGGAGGTGGCGGATTAGAGCAGAGGAGGGAGAGGGAGGATTGGAGCAGAGGAGAGAGGTGGTGGATTGGAGCAGAGGAGGGAGGGGGCAAATTGGAGCATAGGAGGGAGGAGTGGATTAGAGCAGAGGAGGGGGGTGGCGAATTGTAGCAGAGGAGGGGGGTGGCGGATTGGAGCAGAGGAGGGAGCGACGAATTTAAGCAGAAGAGGGCGGGGGCAGATTCTACTACTGGATAGTTTTATTTAAATTAGATTTTTACATTTTTTTTTATTAGGAATGTTATATAGCAGAAAGTAAAAAATATTGTTTTTTTTTTTCAGAATTGTCGCTTTTTTTTTTTTTTGTTTATAGCGCAAAAAATAATAATTGCAGAGATGATCAAATATCACCAAAAGAAAGCTCTATTTGTGGGAAAAAAAGACATCAATTTTATTTGGGTACAGCATCGCACAACTGCGCAATTATCAGTTAAAGTAAAGCAGTGCCAAATCGCAAAAAATGGCCTGGTCATTAAGGGGGAAAATCTTCTGGGTCCAGAAGTGTTTAATGTGTGTTGAGTTTTTTTGAGGGGACAGAAAATTTACACTGTTATACAAGCTGTACACTCACTACTTTACATTGTAGCAAAGGGTAATTTCTTCAGTGTTGTCACATGAAAAGATATAATAAAATATTTAGTGAGGGGTGTACTCACTTTTGTGAGGCACTGTATATAGATATTGCATATGTAAACTGGCAAAACAGTAACATACAATTAGTTATTGCAAATTATTTTTTTCCCAGACATTCAAAACTATTTTTATCAAATGTATATATATCTCTATAAGCTATGATGCTCACATTAGTAGTGAAGATAAGCAATCTTGCTTTATCAGTGAAGGATGTCTCAAAAAATTGTGTCTCAAAAAATTATGTGAATATAAGGTTGGCCATACATGTTCAATTTTCTTGTACAATTTTCTGTTAAATTTACCAAAAACTATATAATAGGAGGTCAAAACTAAACAACGCTTTCAGTTGTATCCAATTAGGACGGGGTTTGTATTACATAGTTGAAGGTAATTCTAAAGAAAATTGTACAGAAAATTGTAAGAAAATTGTATAATGTATGGCCAGCCTAAGTGGAGACACTCAGGCCTCATTATAGAGGTGTTTACAGGCAGATATCAGTGTATCACAAGGGACAATAAAGCTCAGAAATTCAAGGAACCCGTAGAAGGACAGGAAAAGGACTTAAATAAATTCTAATGTTATGTTGTAAGAACTAATCACAACTATATGCCTTTACAAAGAATAAATATAGAGATAGATAAAAATTTAGGAATTTACCTAGGGTCACCTATAAACCATGAAGCCTTCTGCAGTGCTGTATCTTGGCTTAGGCTGACAAGGCCCAGGCCTGGGGCGGCATTTTGCAGGGGGGCAGCAAAAAAGCTGCACCTCGCATAAAAAAAAAAAAAGCAGCATCCTTCTGGTTCCTGCACGAAATGGGTCCTACCGGCTTGCGCTACACTTTTAGTATAGTGCCAGTCTTATGGGGTGAATTAGGCCGGAGAGCAGGGTCCAGGAGGCAAATCAGTCTGGTACCCCCATGAAGTGGTCACACTGCTACCTCCTGGTATGATAATACTGGCCAATGAGGACATTCGGACAGACCGCAGGCCGCCGACCACACTTAATACAACTTGTCCTGATGGCCGCTTATACTAATAGTTGTAGCACTGCAGCCTAATGCTTCACCTGCCCTCCTCCACCCCCAGGTATGGCAGGCATCATGTCAATAATATAATTTAATTTCTTTAAACATCCTTTTCCTTGAGCGAGCATATTGAATTGCAGACTTTGCATGTTGAATTAAGACTTTTAATTGTATATGATTGCAATAATACTTTGGACCTGCTCACCTCATATGTGCTATCGCAATATGTCACTGGATTAGTAAGAATTCTCCTATCTTATAAGATATTTGGACTTGTGTTTGCTGCCACTGATTATATCACTTATTTGTATAATGACTATGGACTTCGTAGTAGGGTTGAGCGAACCCGGACTGTATTGTTCGGGATCGTACCGGACGTTTGGGTATTCGGTACCCAGACACGGACCCGAACATTTCACTGTATGTTCGGGATACTGTCCGTTGTTCGGTAATGTTATTTCATGTTTTGGCACGGTTTTAATGGCGTGGTTTCAATAGCTGCAAGGCAGCCAATCAGCAAGCGTTTAACTAGTGTGCCCTTAGAAGCCATCACAGCCATGCCTACTAATGACATGGCTGTGATTGGCCAGTGCAGCATGTGACCCAGAGTCTATATAAGTTGGAGTCACATAGCGCCAGGCGTCACTCTGCTCTAACTATACTAGGGACAGGTTCCTGATGCTGCTGAGGGAGAGATAGGAGATTATTGTAGGGGCAGGCTGGAGATTGCTTTCAGGGAAAGAATAGGAAGAATCTTCTTTAATCAGACAGCTATCTACATTGATTTTATTGTGTGGGGGTGCAGTGCACGATCTTTTTGCCCTGACCTGAGCCCAGTGAGGAGGAGGGAGAAAAAAAAACTTTTATCAGTCTGTTAGGTGGGCAGCGTGCGGCGTGCAGCAGCCATGTAATGCAAGCTCAGTGCATATGTGTCTGCTTAATCTGCATTTAAAAAAGAAAAAAACGTTTTTCCTTCATATTTTACTTTGACATACAGTGTTTAGACACTGCTTTTCTAATCTGCTCTTCAAAAAGCACCAATTTAAGGGGAAAATAATTATTTTTCAGTTTTTAGGGGAAAAAAAATATTTTTCAGTTTTTCATTCAAATGGGTTTTTTTTTTTCATTTAATAGCAGAATAGAACAACAATAGTATCCAACCTGTTAGGCGTGCGGCGTGTAGCAGCCATGTAATGCAAGCTCAGTGCATATCTGTCTGCTTAATCTGGATTTAAAAAAAACAAAAAATTTTTTCCTTCATATTTTACTGTGACTTACAGCGTTTAGACACTGCAGTTCTAATCTGGTATTCAACAAGCATCAATTAAGGGGACAATTATTTTTCAGTTTTTCATTCATACTTTACTGTGACACTGTCATACAGCGTTTAGACACTGCTGTTCAAATCTGCTCTTCAAAAATCACCAATTAAAGGGAAAAATAAAAAATTTTCATTCATACGTTACAGTGAGATACACCCATTGGATACTGCTGTTGTATTCCGCTTATCAATAAAAACCCATTTAGGGGAAAAAAATGTAATTGCGGGCTAGTCTGCATATGTTACAGTGAGATACACTCATTGGATACTGTTGTTGTATTCCGCTTATCAATAAAAACCCATTTAGGGGGAAAAAATTAATTGCGGGCTAGTCTGCGTATGTTACAGTGAGATACACCCATTGGATACTGTTGTTCTATTCCGCTTATCAATAAAAACCCATTTAGGGGGAAAAAAATTAATTGCGGCCTAGTCTGCATATGTTACAGTGAGATACACCCATTGCATACTGTTATTGTATTCTGCTTATCAATAAATACCCATTTAGGGGAAAAAAATGTAATTGAGGCCTAGTCTGCATATGTTACAGTGAGATACACCCATTGGATACTGTTGTATTCCGCTTATCAATAAAAACCCATTTAGGGAAAAAAATGTAATTGCGGGCTAGTCTGCATATGTTACAGGGAGATACACCCATTGGATACTGTTGTATTCCGCTTATCAATAAAAACCCATTTAGGGGAAAAAATTTAATTGCGGGCTAGTCTGCATATGTTACAGTGAGATACACCCATTGGATACTGTTGTTGTATTCCGCTTATCAATAAAAACCCATTTAGGGGAAAAAAAATTAATTGCGGGCTAGTCTGCATATGTTACAGTGAGATACACCCATTGGATACTGTTGTTCTATTCCGCTTATCAATAAAAACCCATTTAGGGGGAAAAAAAATTGCGGCCTAGTCTGCATATGTTACAATGAGATACACCCATTGGATACTGTTATTGTATTCCGCTTATCAATAAAAACCCATTTAGGGGGAAAAAATGTAATTGCAGGCTAATCTGCATATGTTACAGTGAGATACACCCATTGGATACTGTTGTTCTATTCCGCTTATCAATAAAAACCCATTTAGGGGAAAAAAAATTAATTGCGGGCTAGTTTGCATATGTTACAGTGAGATACACCCATTGGATACTGTTGTTCTATTCCGCTTACCAATAAAAACCCATTTAGGGGAAAAAAAATTAATTACGGGCTAGTCTGCATATGTTACAGGGAGATACACCTATTGGATACTGTTGTTCTATTCTGCTTATCAATAAATAAGTCAATAAGTCAATCAATAAGTCAATCAATTAGTCTGGCCAGCATGTGCAAGGTGGAGTTCCACCTTGTGGGCACGTCACATATGAGGCGGTGAGCGGGAAGGCCGAAGTTACGGTGCAGTGCTGACAGGCGAGCAGCAGCAGGGTGAGAACGCCGAAAGTGCGCACAGACAGTCCGCACTTTCTGCAGCAGCTCTAACATATTGGGGTAATTTTTAAGGAACCTCTGTACCACCAAATTCAGCACATGCACCAAGGAAGGGATGTGCATCAAACCCAGAGCTACGAGATTTCGACCATTATCGCACACCACCAGGCCGGGCTTGAGGCTCACTGGCACCAACCACTCATCGGTCTGCTGTTCCATGCTCCTCCACAACTCCTGCGTGGTGTGGGGTTTTTCCCCCAAATAGGCAAGTTTTAAAACTGCCTGCTGTCGTTTACCCCTGGCTGTGCTTAAGTTGGTGGTGAAGGTGTTACGCTGACCGGATGAGAAGGCGGTAGAGGATGAGAAAGCAGAGTAGGAGGAGTTAGGAACAGGGGGCAAACTTAAGCGCTCTGCAATCCTCGGTGGTGGAAGGACATTCGCCAAACTGCCATCCGCCTCAGGCCCAGCCGCCACTGCATTTACCCAGTGTGCTGTTAGGGAGATATTACGTCCCTGACCGTGCTTACTGGTCCACGTATCCGTAGTTAGGTTGACCTTGCCATAGATGGCGTTGCACAGTGCACACCTGATTTTGTGACCCACTTGGTTGTGCAGGGAAGGGATGGCTTGCCTGGAAAAGTAGTGGCGGCTGGGCATGACGTTCTGTGGGACAGCCACCACCATAAGGCTTTTAAAACTCTGCGTCTCCACCAGATAGAATGACAGCATTTCAAAGGCCAGGAATTTTGAAATGCTGGCATTCAGGGCAAGGGATCACGGGTGGGTAGGGGGGTACTTCCTCTTCCTCTGAAGTGTTTGGGAGATAGAAAGCTGAACGCTTCCACGGGACATTGTGGAGATGGTTTTTGGTGACCCAGGTGGTGGTGTTGCTGGCAGATCCTCTGTTTGCAGGGTGGCAGGTGCCACTGTCACTACAGAGGTGGATGAAGAGGCTGAGACTGCAGCAGAAGAGGAAGCAAGAGGAGATAGAGACCTTTCTTGGTTTTGAAGGTGTCTACTCCACTGCAGCGCATGCTTTGCACTTAGATGCCTGGTCATGCAGGTTGTGCTCAGGTTGAGAAGGTTTATGCCTCGCTTCAGGTTCTGATTGCACAGCGTGCAAACCACTCGTGTCCTGTCATCATCACATTGTCTGAAGAACTGCCACGCTAGGAAACTCCTTTGAGCTGGCTTTGGTGTGCTCGGTCCCTTGCTGCGTTGGGCAGTAGCAGGCGTAGTGTCTAGGGCACGGCCGCTCCGCTTTTGCACCCTGCTCCCTCTTCTGCTGTGCTGGTGGCTCTGTGCGACCACCGCCTCTTCCTCCAAACTACTCAGGTCACCTGCATGACGTTCATTCCATGTGAGGTCTTCACCCCTGCCCTCTTTGTCGGTCTCCACAATTCGGAATTCCGCAGCAGTTGGCACCTGTGTTTCGTCATCATCCGAGATGTGCTGCGATGGTCCTCCCATGTACTCATCTTGAGACATAAGTGGTTGGGCATTGGTGCACTCAATCTCTTCCACTTCTGGGGCAGGGCTAGGTGGATTGCCCTGGGAAACCATGCTAACAGAGACATCAAAAAGAAGAAGAGACTGCTGCATGGCTTGGGGCTCAGACAAAGTCTTTTGATGACGAAACGTTGGCGACTCCAGACGCAACGTCCACACGCCCCCTTACGGAGCCGGCTGCTTTACATTGCTTCATGCTGCTTTGGACATTTGCGGGACACCGCTACCTGGTCCTGGAAACAGCACGTTCTATGTACCTGTTTTTTACCTTCTCATTGTGAGTAGTACTCTTTTAATAAATTGGATTTTATATGTTACAGAATTACGCTATGGGCTCTTATTCTTTTTATATACTCATGCTTATATGATGGAGTGATTATGAAGCATTGGAGCTTGACAACCGCTGGTGACATTGGTATAACATCTTGCTGGGAGAGGCTGTCTCATTAAATTGAGTAGCCAAGGAGTTCTGGTAAGCTGCTTGTGATACTTGTGCACAGAGGTGTCCCCATCCTTCACTTTTCCCTGGGTGTCACTGAAAAGGATTGTTCTTTTCAACACTTTGCATGTGGATTCATTTTCATTTGCATCTTTGTTTTGGGACTTTATTCAGTATTTTGGACACTATTTTGCTTATATTGTATATTGTGTTTTTCCACTTGTCACATTATTTAGCGCTGCACTTTTTGTAAAGATTTTGGTTATTGATCACTGTTAGTTGATTTTGGTGCTAGCTGCTTATATAATTCATATTGAATTCACTGTCATTTATTTAATTTAGCGCAGGAATTTTTTCTCCCCTTTATATTGTATTTTACTAACACTATTTCTGCAGCTTATCATTCAAAATCTTCCGTCTATGATGGCTACTAATATAGACATTTTTGAATATAGGAGCAACTACATTCTAGATGTGGGGGATGTGTTTGACGGCAATGGAGTTGTTTCAGACGACATTGCTGGCCGTTTTTTACGTTTGAAAAATCTGATGACATCAGAAACCCATACTAACTGGGATATTGCTTTCCTGGAAAAGTATGTGGTTGACAAAATGGTCCCCCGGAGCCTTAGATGGGAAGTCAACCCCCAAAGTGATGAACCTGACTTAGATGGCTGGTTTCAGTACTTCAACGAGGCGGGTGTCAGGTTCATTCAATTTCTCATCAGCAGGAAAAAAAGCAAACTAACTAAAATTAACGATGAAATTGAGACCTTAAAAACGTCTCTTGCTGACCTTGACGAGGAATATAAGAAAAGATCTGAAACACTCAGAAAACATCTAGAAAAAGAAACAATGGAGCAAAAGAATAAAAAGAAACGGAAGTTCAATAGGGATTTACAAGACTATAAGAATAATACCGTTTTTAAATGGCAAACGTTGAGAAATTCTGATAGTTCCGGTACCATCAACCCTCATGATGAGGAAATGGAGACCCAAACACAGTCTTTTGTACCCCTCCCTCCCCCTCCCCCCTTGAGACCTCAACAGGGGGGTAGGGGGGGAAAAGGACGGAAGCCCCCCCTAATAAACAGGGACCTCAAAATCAAAGGGGTAACAATTCCAATAACTTCCAAATACCTTATAGAAATCCTCCCTACAATAGAGGAGGTAATAACAATAATGGTCATCGAGAGTCTAACTCTGAGTTTATAACACCTAGACGCTCCGATGTACCTACTTTTAATCGCTTTACCCCTCTAGAAAATGAAGGATGGGATTCCCCTGTTGATACGGGTAATAGGGTCATCACCCGCCATCCCAGTGAGACCCCTAATGGGGGCTGGATGGATGGTAGAAGACCTCAAAATGAATACTATCCATCCAGAAATACGCCTCGTTCTAATTATTCCTCTTATGAATATTCACAGGAGGGGAATTTCCAACAGGGGGGGGTTTTCACAGGGGAGGGGGAAACAAGAGATTCATAGAACAAAGAGAGGGACCAGAGGGGGGAGGCGGTCAAGGAAGAAAAAGGAGGAGAGTGTAAAAGACCCCAGCATATTTAACCTCTCAAAGGCTCAGTTTACTGATGACGAAAAAGCTGTCCTTCATCGTGGACTAAAATTTGCACCTCCGAAGGCACTGAATAAATTCAGCGTCTTCATGGATGTGCAGAAGTACGTCAGAAAACTGAACATTCAGAGGTACATCATCTCCAACCCTACTCGTACTATAGCCAATTCTGATCATAGGTTTGTACACACATCCTTGGCCAATGCTTCTTTATTTAACCCCCCTGGGAAAGTTGCCCCCTCAGTCCAAGTTTTCAAGGACTTGGTTTTGAGAGATATATAAGATATTAGAATTAAAAGGCCCCCCACTAATGATGGGTTACACACAGGGCTTCAGAAACTCTGTAACAACAAGGACATTGTAATCCGCCCTGCCGACAAGGGGGGTGGCATAGTAGTTCTAGACAAAGTCGACTACATTTCCGAAATGGGAAATATTTTAAGTGATAGAGACACATACAAAGTCCTTGCTTCTAGCCCTACTCCCAAGTACAAAAAGGAGTTGCAATCCTTAGTGGATAGGGCCCATGGAGAGGGAATTATTAATAAAAAAGGAAAATTGTTTTTAACACCCTCTGCGCCCCGTTTGCCAATTATTTATTTTTTACCCAAAGTCCATAAGAACCCTGCTAAACCTCTGGGACGTCCCATAATTAGCGGGATAGATTCCTTCTGCTCCCGAATAGGTAAATACGCAGATGAGTAGGGTTGAGCGAACACGGACTGTATTATTCGTGTTAGTACCGAATAATTGGATTTTTGTTACCCGAACACGGACCCAAAAACTTTACTGTATATTCGGGTAAAAATCCGTGTTCGGTCATTTTATTTCCGGGTTTTGCATGCTTTGGCGCGCTTTTCATGGCGGGCTTTCAACAGCCAATCAACAAGCGTTTAACTGGTGTGCCTAAGCCATCCCAGCCATGCCTACAAATGTATCAGTAGCTGTGATTGGCCGTCTGAAGCATGTGACCAAGTCTTTATAAGTTCAAGGCAGCGCCGCTGCGGCGTCATTCTGCTGTTTAGTTCAGGGAGAGAGCACACATCAACGTGCTGCCTGCTGATTAGGGACAGACAGGAAAAAAAAAACATTTGTGTCCGGATAGAATTGAGGGACAGGTCGGAGTGTGTTAGGCAGGGCGAGTTGTAGGCATTTTAGGGAGAGAGTCTGCTGATTTTTAGGGTCAGTGTGTTCTACAAACTACAATCGATATTGCTGTGTGGGGTGGGGTTTGCAGTGACCGATCTACGATCTTAGCAATCCTTTTAGGGAGAGAGTCTGCTGATTTTTAGGGTCAGTGTGTTCTACAAACTACAATCGATATTGCTGTGTGGGGTGGGGTTTGCAGTGACCGATCTACGATCTTAGCAATCCTTTTAGGGAGAGAGTCTGCTGATTTTTAGGGTCAGTGTGTTCTACAAACTACAATCGATATTGCTGTGTGGGGTGGGGTTTGCAGTGACCGATCTACGATCTTAGCAATCCTTTTAGGGACAGAGTCTGCAGATTTTTAGGGTCAGACAGTGTGTTCTACAAACTACAATCGATATTGCTGTGTGGGGTGGGGTTTGCAGTGACCGATCTACGATCTTATCAATCCTTTTAGGGAGAGAGTCTGCTGATTTTTAGGGTCAGTGTGTTCTACAAACTACAATCGATATTGCTGTGTGGTGTGGGATAGGAGATAGGCAGGTGTCAGTGGTCCACATCCATTTTGCTGTGTGTGGGCTGCAGTGAACACAATCTTTTTGGGCTGCAGTAAACACAATCTTTTTGGGGTGCAGTGAACACAATCTTTTTGGGGTACAGTGAACACAATCTTTTTGGGCTGCAGTAAACACAATCTTTTTGGGGTGCAGTGAACACAATCTTTTTGGGGTACAGTGAACACAATCTTTTTGGGGTGCTGGCTGCTGATTAGGGACAGACAGGAAAAAAAAACATTTGTGTCCGGATAGAATTGAGGGACAGGTCGGAGTGTGTTAGGCAGGGCGAGTTGTAGGCATTTTAGGGAGAGAGTCTGCTGATTTTTAGGGTCAGTGTGTTCTACAAACTACAATCGATATTGCTGTGTGGGGTGGGGTTTGCAGTGACCGATCTACGATCTTAGCAATCCTTTTAGGGACAGAGTCTGCAGATTTTTAGGGTCAGACAGTGTGTTCTACAAACTACAATGGATATTGCTGTGTGGGGTGGGGTTTGCAGTGACCGATCTATGATCTTATCAATCCTTTTAGGGAGAGAGTCTGCTGATTTTTAGGGTCAGTGTGTTCTACAAACTACAATCGATATTGCTGTGTGGTGTGGGATAGGAGATAGGCAGGTGTCAGTGGTCCACATCTATTTTGCTGTGTGTGGGCTGCAGTGAACACAATCTTTTTGGGGTGCAGTGAACACAATCTTTTTGGGGTGCAGTGAACACAATCTTTTTGGGGTGCAGTGAACACAATCTTTTTTGCCCACTGAGGAGGAGGGAGAAAAGTCTTTTTCTATCAGGCCCTGTGTGCAGCATTTTTCCTTCAGCTGTGCTGTGCTGAGTGACTGATCATACACTGCTGTGTTCAGTTCACATGTGCTAATATTGAGTGGTTTCAGAAATCATACACTTTTTTTCTATTCCACTATTCAATATACAGCCTTGGGTTAAAAAAAATAAATTGTGGCCTGCAGTAGAGCTGAATGATATTTGGGGTTTTTGGGGTTCATCTCATACTTCTGAAGATTTTTAGGGTGCTGCCTGTTCCATACTCCTCCTACTCCTCATTCAGCCTTTTAGGTGTACAAACAATAGTAATTGGGGCCTAGTGTGGTTTTGTACGTGTGAGATACATACACTTTTTTTGATCATATTTCCTATTCCGCTATTCAATAAAAACCTTTGGGGATCAATTAAATTGCGTGATAGTTTGTGTTGGTACGTGTGAGATCCACCTTTCCAAGTTTTTGGGGTTCATCTCATACTTCTGAAGATTTGAGGGTGCTGCCTGTTCCATACTCCTCCTACTCCTCATTCAGCCTTTTAGGGGTACAAACAATAGTAATTGGGGCCTAGTGTGCTTCTGTACGTGTGAGATACATACACTTTTTTTGATCATATTTCCTATTCCGCTATTCAATAAAAACCTTTGGGGATCAATTAAATTGCGGGATAGTTTGTGTTGGTACGTGTGAGATCCACCTTTCCAAGTTTTTGGGGTTCATCTCATACTTCTGAAGATTTGAGGGTGCTGCTTGTTCCATACTCCTCCTACTCCTCATTCAGCCTTTTAGGGGTACAAACAATAGTAATTGGGGCCTAGTGTGCTTCTGTACGTGTGAGATACATACACTTTTTTTGATCATATTTCCTATTCCGCTATTCAATAAAAACCTTTGGGGATCAATTAAATTGCGGGATAGTTTGTGTTGGTACGTGTGAGATCCACCTTTCCAAGTTTTTGGGGTTCATCTCATACTTCTGAAGATTTGAGGGTGCTGCTTGTTCCATACTCCTCCTACTCCTCATTCAGCCTTTTAGGGGTACAAACAATAGTAATTGGGGCCTAGTGTACTTCTGTACGTGTGAGATACATACACTTTTTTTGATCATATTTCCTATTCCGCTATTCAATAAAAACCTTTGGGGATCAATTAAATTGCGGGATAGTTTGTGTTGGTACGTGTGAGATCCACCTTTCCAAGTTTTTGGGGTTCATCTCATACTTCTGAAGATTTGAGGGTGCTGCTTGTTCCATACTCCTCCTACTCCTCATTCAGCCTTTTAGGGGTACAAACAATAGTAATTGGGGCCTAGTGTGCTTCTGTACGTGTGAGATACATACACTTTTTTTGATCATATTTCCTATTCCGCTATTCAATAAAAACCTTTGGGGATCAATTAAATTGCGTGATAGTTTGTGTTGGTACGTGTGAGATCCACCTTTCCAAGTTTTTGGGGTTCATCTCATACTTCTGAAGATTTGAGGGTGCTGCCTGTTCCATACTCCTCCTACTCCTCATTCAGCCTTTTAGGGGTACAAACAATAGTAATTGGGGCCTAGTGTGCTTCTGTACGTGTGAGATACATACACTTTTTTTGATCATATTTCCTATTCCGCTATTCAATAAAAACCTTTGGGGATCAATTAAATTGCGGGATAGTTTGTGTTGGTACGTGTGAGATCCACCTTTCCAAGTTTTTGGGGTTCATCTCATACTTCTGAAGATTTGAGGGTGCTGCTTGTTCCATACTCCTCCTACTCCTCATTCAGCCTTTTAGGGGTACAAACAATAGTAATTGGGGCCTAGTGTGCTTCTGTACGTGTGAGATACATACACTTTTTTTGATCATATTTCCTATTCCGCTATTCAATAAAAACCTTTGGGGATCAATTAAATTGCGGGATAGTTTGTGTTGGTACGTGTGAGATCCACCTTTCCAAGTTTTTGGGGTTCATCTCATACTTCTGAAGATTTGAGGGTGCTGCCTGTTCCATACTCCTCCTACTCCTCATTCAGCCTTTTAGGGGTACAAACAATAGTAATTGGGGCCTAGTGTGCTTCTGTACGTGTGAGATACATACACTTTTTTTGATCATATTTCCTATTCCGCTATTCAATAAAAACCTTTGGGGATCAATTAAATTGCGGGATAGTTTGTGTTGGTACGTGTGAGATCCACCTTTCCAAGTTTTTGGGGTTCATCTCATACTTCTGAAGATTTGAGGGTGCTGCCTGTTCCATACTCCTCCTACTCCTCATTCAGCCTTTTAGGGGTACAAACAATAGTAATTGGGGCCTAGTGTGCTTCTGTACGTGTGAGACACATACACTTTTTTTGATCATATTTCCTATTCCGCTATTCAATAAAAACCTTTGGGGATCAAATAAATTGCGGGATAGTCTGTGTCGGTACGTGTGAGATACACCTTTCCAATTTTTGGGGCGCATCTCATACTGCCGAGGATTTGAGGGTGCTTCAGTCTGCCTCCTGCCTGTTCTGAACTCCTCCTACTCCTCATCCTGCCTTTAGGGTACAAAAAATTGTAATCGGGGCCTAGATTGTGTTTGTACGTGTGAGATACAGCGTTTTGTAAAATTTGTCCTATTCCGCTATTCAATATACACCCTGTTTGAGTGTAAAAAATAAAATTGCGGGATAGTCTGTATCGGTACATGTGAGATACACCTTTTTAAATTTGTTTGGCGCATCTCCTTCTACCGCCGAGGATTGATGGGCGCTTCAGTTTGCCTCCTGTTCCCAACTCCTCCTACTCCTCTTCCTCATCCTGCCTTTAGGGTACAAAAAATTGTAATCGGGGCCTAGTTGGTGTTTGTACGTGTGAGATTGTAAGATTCTGGTACCCTTCCAGCCCATTTCTTCCGCATTGCGTTCCACCATTTAGGTAGGTGGAACGCATATAGCTACCTGCCCCTTTAATTCTCATGACGTCATCACTAGGCGCCGCTCTGAGCGGCTATTTCAATCGCCGGCTTTCACTCACAAGGTGTTCGTGCAAACCGCTTGTTATACAGCCTTGTCTGACGCTGCCGAAGCCTCCAGCTATTTCCCCAGTATCTGGATAGACCGGAGTCTCGCTACTTGATCCTGTATCTCGCTACTGATCCTGTATCTCGCTACCTGATCCTTATCTCATTACCGGACCCCTCATCTCTCTAAACCAACTAGTGATAAGTACCCCACAGGGGATTCCTTCCTATCAACTTACACTATCTACTCTTGCATACTAAAGACTGTTGCTATCTATGCACTACTATTTCTATCATCTGCACTGTTACATAGATTGCTAGCTCTTGAGTCTACTACCATCTATATCCTTGCACTGAGTTAGCAATTCCTGTACACTTCATCTGCTGTCCCCTACCACCTGTTATTTGTACATGATTGCTAACCTATCTGCATACTATCTATCACCATCTGCTAACACTCCTGAACATTACTATTGAGTGCCTATCATTGCTATCACTACTCACGCCTGTCCTTTCAGCACATCACCTCTATACTATCGTACACAACCTATCACTCCAGGAACATCTTATCTGAGTGCCTGTATATTTGCATGCTGAGGCAGGCTGGGCCACAATGATGAGTCTGGAGAGTTGGATATGGTGATTCAACACATCTCTACACGACTACTGAGTGGAAATTCTGCAGCTGCAAATCCAGTTCACTAAACAAACGCCGGAGCGTTACAGATTGCACGAACCTGAAAAAAAAATGGATTCAGCAGAATTAGCCACTCATGTGTTACAACTAAAACAAAAGGTAGATGCATTAATTCTTTCCCTTGCCGAAGTGAAAAATGATTATCAGACTTTGAGACAGCAGATAGCCCGTGTTTCACAGCTCACTGCTGCTCAACCTCGTGAGCCCAAAATAAACCCTCCTCTAGTGTTTACAGGTGATCGGAAAAAATTTTGTGAATTTAAAAACGCATGTCAATTGCTTTTTAATTTAAAACCTCGTACTTACACTACAGACCAAATTAAAGTCTGCACCACTATCTCATATTTGTCGGGTGATCCACGGGCTTGGGCAGACTCTCTCTTTGAGAAAAATGACCCTCTTCTTAACTCCTATCCTTTATTCTTAGCAGAACTCGCTAGCTTATATGAAGACCCAAATAGGCAGAGTACTGCTGACAGCCAATTGAGGGCTTTAAAACAAGGAAGGAGACCTCTTGAAGACTTTGTAGCAGAGTTCAAAAGATGGACCCTTGATTCAGGGTGGAATGATGCATCTTTGCGAACCCAGTTCAGACTCGGGTTATCAGAAGCCGTTAAAGACGAGCTCGCCCGAGCGGATTTACCTGGCACCTTGGATGCCTTAATACAACTCAGCATCAATATTGACAGGCGACTGCGAGAAAGAAAGGCTGAGAAAATGGGAGTACCATTATCCAATCCTTCTCGGGTTTTGCCCGTTGACCCTACTCCTATGGAGGTCGGAACCATACGCCCACCATTATCGTCTATTGAACGAGCCAGGAGAAGATCTGAAAATCTCTGCATGTACTGCGCCTCCCCGGATCATTTGATAAGCGTCTGTCCCCTTGTCCGCAAAAAAGAGGGTGAGTGTTCACATGTCTTGCTGGGGGGATTTACGACTTCTTTTTCTAATCCCTATCTTTTTATTCATTTGACCTTACAGTGGGACCACAATAGGATCACCACCAAGGCTATGATCGACACAGGATCTTGTGGGAACTACATTGACACTAGTTTTGTTGCTTTAAATAAAATACCTATTATTTCAAAATCTAAACCTGTCTCTGTTAGTTTTATTAACGGTATTCCGTTATCTTCTGGTCCAATTACCAATCAGACACAAGCACTCCTTGCTACTGCTAACGAGTCTCATGCTGAGACCACCACTTTTGATGTATTACCTTCACCACATTTTCCCATTATTTTGGGACTTCCCTGGTTACACATACATCAACCAATCATTGATTGGAAAACACGGACTTTAACCTTCCCCTCTCACTACTGCGAGACCACGTGTAACCTTCAATCATATAAAAAAATCCTGTCCATGGTGTCAGATGAAATTTCACCACCACCATGTTATCAGGATCTATCAGAAGTCTTCCTTGAGAAAAATGCTCAAGTATTGCCTCCCCATAGGGACTACGATTGTTCTATTGATCTACTCCCTAATAGTAAACTACCTTTCGGTCATGTTTATCCTCTTTCTCAGGATGAACTTTCTCATCTCAAGGAATACTTGGATGAGAATTTAGCGAAAGGGTTTATTAGACCCTCTACTTCTTCCACAGCTGCAGGACTTTTCTTTGTCCGCAATAAGGATTTAAGTCTCAGGCCTATTATTGACTATAGGCAATTAAATACCATTACGATAAAGGATCGCTATCCTTTACCTCTCATTCCCGAACTCATTGAACAAGTGCGCGGCGCTACCTACTTTTCAAAATTGGACCTGAAAGGGGCATACAACCTCATCCGAATCCGTAATGGGGATGAGTGGAAGACGGCATTCAGAACCAGATACGGATTATTCGAATATCTAGTGATGCCTTTTGGGTTGTGTAATGCTCCCGCAGCATTTCAGCGATTCATAAATGACATCTTCAGAGACTTACTTGATGTTTGTGTTGTGGTATATCTGGATGATATACTCATTTATTCTCAGTCCTTGTCCGAACATGTAAGACATGTAAGACTTGTGCTATCCAGATTACTCGCACACAATTTATACGTAAAATTGAAAAAATGCCTATTTCATAAGGAAGAAGTACTATTCCTAGGATACATCATATCTAAGAACGGTATCAAGATGGATATGAGCAAGATATCGTGTATACTGGATTGGCCTGTACCAACAACTCGTAAGGCATTACAACGATTCCTTGGATTTTCAAACTTCTATAAGAAGTTCATCAAGAACTTCTCTTCTATTGTGAGACCGCTCACACAACTTACAAGTGTAAAGAAACCATTCAAATGGTCTGAAGAAGCAAATAAAGCTTTCCGCTTGTTAAAATCAAGCTTCACTTCTGCTCCCATACTACGCCATCCAGACCCATCCCTCCAATACATCCTGGAGGTAGATGCGTCAAATATGGCTGTAGGAGCAGTTCTTTCCCAACGACCAACGAATACTTCACCACTCCACCCAGTTGCTTTTTTCTCTAAATCACTAAGTAGCCCAGAGGTGAATTACCCAGTGGGTGAAAAAGAGTTGCTTGCATAAAACTGGCACTAGAAAATTGGCGACATTTACTTGAAGGTACTCGATTGCCAATACTCATATATACAGATCATAAGAATCTCCAATACCTTCAGACCAACAAGACTCTTTCCCACCGGCAGGTACGTTGGTCATTATTCTTCCTAAGATTCAACTTCCTAGTGACCTACACGCCTGCAGACAAAAACAAAAAAGCGGATGCGCTATCACGGCTAACCGAAGATAACTGCGCCGAAATCCCTTCACTTCCTATAATACCCCATGACCGTATTATTGGTGTTGTTCGTTCCTTGAAGGAAGAGATTCTGCACAGTATATGACTGGATTCACCACCACCACAACTAAGTGCTGATGCAGAAGGTTTCCTCTACTTTAACGACAAACTCTACATACCTCCTGGTATGCGTACCAAGATCTTGGAATTATCACATGACGTACCTATGGCAGGACATATGGGTATGACTAAGACATTCAATTTGCTCACCAGGCAATTTTGGTGGCCTGACATGAAGACGTCTGTACAAAAATTTGTTTCCTCATGTGACATCTGTGCAAGGTCCAAAATTGACACTACAAAACCATCTGGTCTACTTTGCAGTCTACCAATACCCAAAGTTCCATGGGAAGTTGTGTCCTTAGACTTTATAGTAGAATTACCACCTTCCAAAGGATTTACTACCATTCTAGTGTCAGTGGACCATCTGACAAAGATGGCACATTTCATTTCTATTCGCAGACTACCTTCATCTAAGGAAACAGCGGAATTACTAGTGAAACATGTGTTCAAGCTACATGGAATTCCAAAGACTCTTTTATCTGACCGAGGTTCACAGTTCATCTCCAAGTTTTGGCAAGCTCTATGTCATATACTACGAATTGAGCGAAAACTTACTTCTCCCTACCACCCTCAGACCAATGGAGTCAACCAGTGCATTGAACAATATTTGCGTTGCTACACCTCATACCTACAGGATGATTGGGTGGACCTCCTCCCTCTGGCAGAATTTGCTTACAATAACGCAACCCACAGTACTACTAAGCAAAGTCCATTCTACCTAAACTATGGGTTTCATCCCACACTTCTTCCACCATGCATACTGCCATCAAGTAACCCAGTAGCCTCTGACTATCTTACCCAAATAAAAGACTCTCTGGGTTTACTTAACACCACCATCTCACATGCTCATAGCCAACAAAAAAGATACTACGACCTCCGTAGAAGACCTTCTCCTCAATATGCTATTGGGGATCTCGTTTGGCTATCTACGAAAAACTTAAGGTTAAAGATCCCCAGTAAAAAGCTTGGGCCTTTGTTTCTAGGACCTTTCCCAATTGAGAAGCTCATTGGGAGAGCTGCAGTTCAACTCACCTTACCGGCAGATCTTAAAATACACCCCATCTTTCACGTGTCGCTACTGAAACCACATGTTCCCAACCAAGGAATAAGACCTACCATCTCGCCTCCACCTCCAGTACAAGTTGAGGGCGGAGAAGAATTTGAGATTAAGGAGATTTTGGATTCTCGTATCCACAGAGGGAACTTCCAATATCTCATAAGATGGAAAAACTATGGACCCCAAGACGACACCTGGTTGGATACTTCTGACGTTCACGCTCCCAGGCTTATACGAAGGTTCCACTCCAAATACCCGGAGAGACCAGTGCTATAGGCCTTCCGGAGCCGGCCTTAAGGGGGGGGTACTGTAAGATTCTGGTACCCTTCCGGCCCATTTCTTCCGCATTGCGTTCCACCATTTAGGTAGGTGGAACGCATATAGCTACCTGTCCCTTTAATTCTCATGACGTCATCACTAGGTGCCGCTCTGATCGGCTATTTCAATCGCCGGCTTTCACTCACAAGGTGTTCGTGCAAACCGCTTGTTATACAGCCTTGTCTGACGCTTCCAAAGCCTCCAGCTATTTCCCCAGTATCTGGATAGACCGGAGTCTCGCTACTTGATCCTGTATCTCGCTACTGATCCTGTATCTCGCTACCTGATCCTTATCTCATTACCGGACCCCTCATCTCTCTAAACCAACTAGTGATAAGTACCTCACAGGGGATTCCTTCCTATCAACTTACACTATCTACTCTTGCATACTAAAGACTGTTGCTATCTATGCACTACTATTTCTATCATCTGCACTGTTACATAGATTGCTAGCTCTTGAGTCTACTACCATCTATATCCTTGCACTGAGTTAGCAATTCCTGTACACTTCATCTGCTGTCCCCTACCACCTGTTATTTGTACATGATTGCTAACCTATCTGCATACTATCTATCACCATCTGCTAACACTCCTGAACATTACTATTGAGTGCCTATCATTGCTATCACTACTCACGCCTGTCCTTTCAGCACATCACCTCTATACTATCGTATACAACCTATCACTCCAGGAACATCTTATCTGAGTGCCTGTATATTTGCATGCTGAGGCAGGCTGGGCCACAATGATGAGTCTGGAGAGTTGGATATGGTGATTCAACACATCTCTACACGACTACTGAGTGGAAATTCTGCAGCTGCAAATCCAGTTCACTAAACAAACGCCGGAGCATTACAGAGATACACCGTTTTGTAAAATTTGTCCTATTCTGCTATTCAATATACACCCTGTTTAAGTGTAAAAAATTAAATTGCGGGATAGTCTGTATCGGTATATGTGAGATACACCTTTTTAAATTTGTTTGGCGCATCTCCTTCTACCGCAGAGGATTGCAGGGCGCTTCAGTTTGCCTCCTGTTCCCAACTCCTCCTACTCCTCTTCCTCATCCTGCCTTTAGGGTACAAAAAATTGTAATCGGGGCCTAGTTGGTGTTTGTACGTGTGAGATACACCGTTTTGTAAAATTTGTCCTATTCCGCTATTCAATATACACCCTGTTTGAGTGTAAAAAATTAAATTGCGGGATAGTCTGTATCGGTACATGTGAGATACACCTTTTTAAATTTGTTTGGCGCATCTCCTTCTACCGCCGAGGATTGCAGGGCGCTTCAGTTTGCCTCCTGTTCCCAACTCCTCCTACTCCTCTTCCTCATCCTGCCTTTAGGGTACAAAAAAATTGTAATCGGGGCCTAGTCTGTGTTTGTACGTGTGAGATACACCGTATTATAACATTTTTCCTATTCCGCTATTCAATATACACCCTTTTGGAGTGTAAGAAAATTAAATTACGGCATAGTCTGTATCGGTACGTGTGAGATACACCTTTTAAATTTGTTTGGCGCATCTCCTTCCACCGCCAAGGATTGCAGGGCGCTTCAGTTTGCCTCCTGTTCCCAACTCCTCCTACTCCTCTTCCTCATCCTCCCTTTAGGGTACAAAAAATTGTAATCGGGGCCTAGTCTGTGTTTGTACGTGTGAGATACACCGTTTTTTTATCCTTTTTCCTATTCCGCTATTCAATATACACCCTTTTGGGGTAAAAAACATTAAATTGCGGCATAGTTTGCATATTTGACTGTCAGATACACCCGTGCGATACTGTTGTTATTTTGTTCCGCTATTCAATAAACACCTTTCTAGGGCAAGATCATAAATTACAGAAATATGAGGAGACCGTCAAATAGGGGCCGTGGCCTGGGTCGTGGTGCTGCTGGTAGAGCTCCTGTTGCAAGGAGAGGACGTGGTCGATCTGTGCCAGCTACACGCACAAGTGAAACACCTTCCTCAAGTGTTAGTAGGCGACAGAACCTGCATCAGTATTTGGTAGGGCATCATACGCCTCTAGAAGTGATGAGGCCAGAACACAGAGAGGCGATAGTAGATTGGTTTGCTGCTGACAGTGCCTCCAGTTCCTTCACATTGTCTCCCACCCAGTCTACTGCAGAAAGGTCAGAGTTGGCACCTGCAGCCGATGTCCAACCATCTTTCACCTCACCCCCTTGCAAATCAGGCAAGCAGTCTGAGCCCCAAGCCATACAGCAGTCTCTTCTTCTTTTTGAGGACTCTGTCAGCAGGGTTTCCCAGGGCCATCCACCTAGCCCTGCCCCAGAAGTGGAAGAGATTGAGTGCAGCGATGCCCAACCACTCATTTCTCAAGATGAGTACATGCAAGGACCATCGCAGCACGTCTCCGATGATGACGAAACGCAGGTGCCAACTGCTGCGGAATTCAGCATTGTGGAGACCGACAAGGAGGGCAGGGGTGAAGACTGGGTGGAAGATGATGTGGAGGACGATGAGGTCCTCGACCCCACATGGAATGAACGTCATGCAGGTGACCTGAGTAGTTTGGAGGAAGAGGCAGTGGTCGCACAGAGTCACCAGCACAGCAGAAGAGGGAGCAGGGTGCAGAAGCGGAGCGCCCGTGCCCTAGACACTACGCCTGCTACTGCCCAACGCAGCAAGGGAACGAGCGCACCAAAGTCAGCTCAAAGGAGTTCTCTAGCGTGGAAGTTCTTTAGAAAATGTGCTGATGACAGGACACGAGTGGTTTGCACCCTGTGCAATCAGAGCCTGAAGCGAGGCATAAACCTTCTCAACCTGAGCACAACCTGCATGATCAGGCATCTAAGTGCAAAGCACGAGCTGCAGTGGAGTAGACACCTTCAAAACCAAGAAACATCTCTGGCTCATCCTGCTTCCTCTTCTGTTGCAGTCTCGGCCACTCCAGCCACATCTGTAGTGATACCGGCACCTGCCACCCCGCAAACAGAGGATCTGTCAGCAACACCAACACCTGGGTCACCAACCATCTCCACAATGTCCCGTGGAAGCGTTCAGCTTTCCATCTCCCAAACACTTGAGAGGAAGAGGAAGTACCCCCCTACCCACCCGCGATCCCTGGCCTTGAATGCCAGCATTTCAAAATTCTTGGCCTTTGAAATGCTGTCATTCCGTCTGGTGGAGACGCACAGTTTTAAAAACCTTATGTCGGTGGCTGTCCCACAGTACGTCGTGCCCAGCCGCCACTACTTTTCCAGGCAAGCAATCCCTTCCCTGCACAACCAAGTGGGGGAAAAAATCAGGTGTGCACTGCGCAACGCCGTCTCTGGCAAGGTCCACCTAACTACCGATACGTGGACCAGTAAGCACGGTCAGGGGCGTTATATCTCCCTAACGGCACACTGTGTAAATGCAGTGGCGGATGGGCCTGAGGCGGATAGCAATTTGGCGCATGTCCTTCCACCACCGAGGATTGCAGGGCGCTGCAGTTTGCCTCCTGTTCCTAACTCCTCCTACTCCGCTTCCTCATCCTCTACCGCCTCCTCATCCGGAACAGTGTAACACCTTCACCACCAACTTCAGCACGGCCAGGGGTAAACGACAGCAGGCAGTTTTAAAACTTGCCTGTTTGGGGGACAAACCACACACCGCGCAGGAGTTGTGGAGGAGCATGGAACAGCAGACAAATGAGTGGTTGCTGCCAGCGAGCCTCAAGCCCGGCCTGGTGGTGTGGGATAATGGGCGAAATCTCATAGCAGCTCTGGGCCTTGCCGGTTTGACGCACATCCCTTGCCTGGCGCATGTGCTGAATTTGGTGGTGCAGAGGTTCCTTAAAAACTACCCCGATATGTCAGAGCTGCTGCAGAAAGTGCGGGCCGTCTGTGCTCACTTTCGGCGTTCTCACCCTGCTGCTGCTCGCCTGTCAGCGCTGCAGCGTAACTTCGGCCTTCCCGCTCACCGCCTCATATGTGACGTGCCCACAAGGTGGAACTCCACCTTGCACATGCTGGAAAGACTGTGCGAGCAGCAGCAGGCCATAGTGGAGTTTCAGCTGCAGCACGCACGCGTGAGTCGCTCTGCGGAACAGCACCACTTCACCACCAATAACTGGGCCTCCATGCGAGACCTGTGTGCCTTGTTGCGCTGTTTTGAGTACTCCACCAACATGGCCAGTGCCGATGACGCCGTTGTCAGCTTAACTATCCCACTTCTATGCCTCCTTGAAAAAACAATTCGGGCGATGATGGAAGAGGATGTGGCACAGGATGAGGAGGAGGAGGAGGAGGAGGAGGAGGAGGATGAAGAGGTAACATTTCCAAGGCTTTCAGGGCAGTCATTCGCAAGGGGCTCCGAGGGTGGGTTCCTGCACACACAAACGCCAGGGACACAATTGTCCAGCAGGGGCACAGTTCTGGAGGATGAGGAGGATGAGGAGGAGGAGCTGGAGGAGGAGATGGAACCATGTTCACAGCAGGGTGGCACCCAGGCCAGCTCATGGCCATCCCTGGTGCGTGGCTGGGGGGATACAGAGGACACGGACGATACACCTCCCACAGAGGACAGCCTTTCGTTGCCTCTGGGCAGCCTGGCACACATGAGCGATTACATGCTGCAGTGTCTCCACAACGACCGCCGAGTTGCCCACATTCTAACTTGTGCTGATTACTGGGTGGCCACGCTGCTGGATCCCTGTTACAAGGACAACGTACCGTCCTTAATTCACTCACTGGAGCGCGATCACAAGATGCGCGAGTACAAGCGCACGCTGGTAGACACCATGCTGCTGGCATTCCCACCTGACAGCGGGGCCACAGTGGAAGCACAAGGCAGAGGAGGAGGAGGAGGAGGAGGAGGAGGAGGAGGAAGAGGTCGCCAACGCAACCAGGGCACCGCCAGCACCTCAGAAGGCAGGGTTAGCATGGCCGAAATGTGGAAAAGCTTTGTCAGCACGCCACAACAAACAGCAGCACCAGCAGCTCATATGGAACGTCTTAGCAGGAGGCAGCATTTCACCAACATGGTGGAGCAGTATGTGTGCACACGCCTAGACGTACTGAATGAGGGGTCTGCCCCCTTCAACTTCTGGGTCTCCAAGTTGGGCACATGGCCTGAGCTTGCCCTTTACGCCTTGGAGGTGCTGGCGTGCCCTGCAGCCAGTGTATTATCTGAACGGGTATTTAGCACGGCTGAGGGCGTTATCACAGACAAGCGCAGCCGCCTGTCCAGAGACAATGTGGACAAGCTCACGTTCATTAAAATGAACCAGGCATGGATCCCACGGGACTTTTCTGTACCTTGTGCAGAATAGCGATGGATACCGACCTTACCCAGCCATTGTTCCATTTTTGCTCTTTCTCACTCTTTTGGGGTGTACCCTCATTTAAAATTTGTGAAAAGAAGCAGTGTTGGCTACCTCGTCCTCCTCAGGGCCAGATTAACGTAGGGGCTATTGGAGCTGCAGCTCCAGGCCCCTACCTTTATATAGGCCCCGGGTTGGCCATATTCACTGTTACCGCTCTTCTGTCACTTGTAAACACAGAAGTCTGGCTTCTATGCTCGCTTCCCCAGGCAGCTCCCTCAGAACCTCCCCACACAGCACGAAGGCCGGACAAGCAGGGACAGTTGCCGATGCATGGATGTGTTTATGGGCTTCAGAGACAGCATGCCATGTGGAATTAGGCATGCATGGCTGCACCCTTCCTCCTCTGGGTGCATGCCAGGGCACGGCCCTTAAGGCCCTTCAAAATCCTCAGCACCAAGCCCATGATGCTCTTAATCCGGCCCTGGTCCTCCTCCACCGCCGCTTCCACCTACACCGCCCATAGGTGTGCGCAGCCTATTGCATTAGGGTGTGCACCCCAAAGTTTAAATACACATGCATGTGTTTGCCTACATGTACATGGCCCCGATACATTACTCTCCCTGCTGGCAAAGTGAAATAGAGCAGAGCAGGTCCGAGGGAGATCTTTCCCATCTCCTCACTGGCAAACAGAGCGATAATGCTAATGTGCCCTAGGTGATTAGGGTGTGCCCAGGTACACCCGGCACACCCTGTGCGCACGCCTATGACACCACCACATCCACCACCACCTCAACCTCCCTCCTACTCCATATGGGCCTCGTCCTTCAGAGATGAAGAACATTGTTTTATTTTTCTGTTTTTTTTTTGTTGTTTTAAGTTATTTCCCTATCCACATTTGTTTGCAGAGCACTTGCCATGCTCTTAACAACGTTTTGCTGCCATTTGCAGCACTCTAGCCCTTTCCATTGGTGTTTTAGAGCCATTTTAGTGCCAGAAAGTTCAGGTCCCCATTGACTTCAATGGGGTTCGGTGTCCGGGAAAAGTTCGGCAAAAGTCCGGGACACGGACCCGGACTTTTTTTAAAGTTCGGCCGAACCCGCCGAACACAGACATCCAGGTGTCCGCTCAACTCTACAGATGAGTTCTTACAACCACTTGTAAAACAGATCCCATCTTATCTTAAAGATACTACTCACATCCTGAACATTCTACAGGATATTTCTTGGAAAGAAGGGTATATTATGGCTACAGCCGACGTGGCGTCGCTGTACACCATAATTGATAATGGAAAGGGTTTAGAAGCTGTACAGTACTATTTGAATCTGTGGAGCTCCATACCCTGTGAACAAAGGAAATTCATAATTGACATTATTAAATTTGCCATGGCTCATAATCTGTTCTGGTTCAACAACACCTATTATCTACAGAATAGAGGAGTCGCGATGGGGGCTAAATTTGCCCCCAGCCTAGCGGATTTGTTTATGGCCAAGTGGGAGGAGGATGTCGTCTTTGTTAATAGACCGCCGCAGCTAATACTGTGGCGGTGATACATCGATGACATCCTCCTCCTATGGGATGGCGATACCCCCTCGCTGGACTCCTTCATTTCCAGGCTGAATACCAATGATAGGGGCATTAAATTGGACCATACCAGTAGCTCCACCCATATTACATTTCTTGACTTGAATTTGGTAGCACAGGGTGATAGAATTATCACCACCACTCACTTCAAGAAAACGGATCGGAACAGCTTTATTCCTCATGACAGCTGTCATCATCAGTCATGGCTTAACGCTGTTCCCAAAGGACAATTTCTGCGATTACGCAGAAACTGTACCCGACAAGAAGACTTTTTACAACAAGCTAACATTCTCAAAATAAAATTTGTGGAGAAGGGGAATGATGCTACCCAATTGGACGTGACTATTAGGGACACAGCTGCCGTTGACAGGTCGTCTCTAGTGTTGAGCGAACACGGACTGTATTATTCGTGTTCGTACCGAATAATTGGATTTTTTGTACCCGAACACGGACACGGACACTTTACTGTATGTTCGGGTAAAAATCCGTGTTCGGTCGTTTTATTTCCGGGTTTTGCATGCTTTGGCGCTCTTTTCATGGCGGGCTTTCAACAGCCAATCAACAATCGTTTAACTGGTGTGCCTTAAGCCATCCCAGCCATGCCTGCAAATGTCTCAGTAGCTGTGATTGGCCGTCTGAAGCATGTGACCAAGTCTTTATAAGTTCGAGGCAGCCGCAGCGGCGTCATTATGCTGCTTAGATTCAGGGACAGAGCACACATCAACGTGCTGGCTGCTGATTAGGGAAAGATAGGCAGGAAAAAACCATTTGTGTCCGGATAGAATTGAGGGACAGGTCGGAGTGTTTAGGCAGGGCGAGTTGTAGGCATTTTAGGGATAGAGTCTGCTGAATTATATAGGGTCAGTGTCTTCTACAAACTACAATCGATATTGCTGTGTGGGGGGTGGGGTCTGCACTCAATCCTGATCTACGTTCTCTTCTCAATCCTGTTAGGGACAGAGTCTGCTGAATTTTAGGGAAACTGTGTTCTACAAACTACAATCGATATTGCTGTGTGGTGTGGGATTGGAGATAGGCAGGTGTCAGTGATCCACATCCATTTTTCTGTGTGTGAGCTGCAGTGAACACAATCTTTTTGGGCTGCAGTGAACACAATCTTTTTGGGCTGCAGTGAACACAATCTTTTTGGGCTGCAGTGAACACAATCTTTTTGGGCTGCAGTGAACACAATCTTTTTGGGCTGCAGTGAACACAATCTTTTTGGGGTGCAGTGAACAAAATCTTTTTGGGGTGCAGTGAACACAATCCTTTTTGGTGTGCAGTGAACACAATCTTTGTGGGGTGCAGTGAACAAAATCCTTTGTGGGGTGCAGTGAACACAATCTTTTTGGGGTGCAGTGAACAAAATCCTTTTTGGGGTGCAGTGAACAACATCCTTTTTGGGGTGCAGTGAACACAATCTTTTTGGGGTGCAGTGAACAAAATCCTTTGTGGGGTGCAGTGAACACAATCTTTTTGGGGTGCAGTGAACACAATCTTTTTGGGGTGGAGTGAACAACATCCTTTTTGGGGTGCAGTGAACAAAATCCTTTTTGGGGTGCAGTGAACACAATCTTTGTGGGGTACAGTGAACAGAATCTTTGTGGGGTGCAGTGAACACAATCTTTGGGGGGTACAGTGAACACAATCTTTGTGAGGTGCAGTGAACACAATCTTTGTGGGGTGCAGTGAACACAATCATTGTGGGGTGCAGTGAACTCAATCTTTGTGGGGTACAGTGAACACAATCTCATACTGAAGGTTTGAGGGTGCTGCCTGTTCCATACTCCCCCTACTCCTCATCTAGCCTTTTAGGGGTACAAACAATAGTAATTGGGGCCTAGTGTGGTTGTGTACGTGTGATATACATACACTTTTTTGGGATCATATTTTCTATTCCGCTATTTAATCAAAAACCTTTGGGGATCAGTTAAATTGGGGGATAGTCTGTGTTGGTACGTGTGAGAGAGATCCACCTTTCCAAGTTGTTGGGGTTCATCTCATACTTCTGAAGGTTTGAGGGTGCTGCCTGTTCCATACTCCCCCTACTCCTAGCCTTTTAGGGGTACAAACAATAGTAATTGGGGCCTAGTGTGGTTGTGTACGTGTGATATACATACACTTTTTTGGGATCATATTTTCTATTCCGCTATTTAATCAAAAACCTTTGGGGATCAGTTAAATTGGGGGATAGTCTGTGTTGGTACGTGTGAGAGAGATCCACCTTTCCAAGTTGTTGGGGTTCATCTCATACTTCTGAAGGTTTGAGGGTGCTGCCTGTTCCATACTCCCCCTACTCCTAGCCTTTTAGGGGTACAAACAATAGTAATTGGGGCCTAGTGTGGTTGTGTACGTGTGATATACATACACTTTTTTGGGATCATATTTTCTATTCCGCTATTTAATCAAAAACCTTTGGGGATCAGTTAAATTGGGGGATAGTCTGTGTTGGTACGTGTGAGAGAGATCCACCTTTCCAAGTTGTTGGGGTTCATCTCATACTTCTGAAGGTTTGAGGGTGCTGCCTGTTCCATACCCCCCCTACTCCTAGCCTTTTAGGGGTACAAACAATAGTAATTGGGGCCTAGTGTGGTTGTGTACGTGTGATATACATACACTTTTTTGGGATCATATTTTCTATTCCGCTATTTAATCAAAAACCTTTGGGGATCAGTTAAATTGGGGGATAGTCTGTGTTGGTACGTGTGAGAGAGATCCACCTTTCCAAGTTGTTGGGGTTCATCTCATACTTCTGAAGGTTTGAGGGTGCTGCCTGTTCCATACTCCCCCTACTCCTAGCCTTTTAGGGGTACAAACAATAGTAATTGGGGCCTAGTGTGGTTGTGTACGTGTGATATACATACACTTTTTTGGGATCATATTTTCTATTCCGCTATTTAATCAAAAACCTTTGGGGATCAGTTAAATTGGGGGATAGTCTGTGTTGGTACGTGTGAGAGAGATCCACCTTTCCAAGTTGTTGGGGTTCATCTCATACTTCTGAAGGTTTGAGGGTGCTGCCTGTTCCATACTCCCCCTACTCCTAGCCTTTTAGGGGTACAAACAATAGTAATTGGGGCCTAGTGTGGTTGTGTACGTGTGATATACATACACTTTTTTGGGATCATATTTTCTATTCCGCTATTTAATCAAAAACCTTTGGGGATCAGTTAAATTGGGGGATAGTCTGTGTTGGTACGTGTGAGAGAGATCCACCTTTCCAAGTTGTTGGAGTTCATCTCATACTTCTGAAGGTTTGAGGGTGCTGCCTGTTCCATACCCCCCCTACTCCTAGCCTTTTAGGGGTACAAACAATAGTAATTGGGGCCTAGTGTGGTTGTGTACGTGTGATATACATACACTTTTTTGGGATCATATTTTCTATTCCGCTATTTAATCAAAAACCTTTGGGGATCAGTTAAATTGGGGGATAGTCTGTGTTGGTACGTGTGAGAGAGATCCACCTTTCCAAGTTGTTGGGGTTCATCTCATACTTCTGAAGGTTTGAGGGTGCTGCCTGTTCCATACCCCCCCTACTCCTAGCCTTTTAGGGGTACAAACAATAGTAATTGGGGCCTAGTGTGGTTGTGTACGTGTGATATACATACACTTTTTTGGGATCATATTTTCTATTCCGCTATTTAATCAAAAACCTTTGGGGATCAGTTAAATTGGGGGATAGTCTGTGTTGGTACGTGTGAGAGAGATCCACCTTTCCAAGTTGTTGGGGTTCATCTCATACTTCTGAAGGTTTGAGGGTGCTGCCTGTTCCATACTCCCCCTACTCCTAGCCTTTTAGGGGTACAAACAATAGTAATTGGGGCCTAGTGTGGTTGTGTACGTGTGATATACATACACTTTTTTGGGATCATATTTTCTATTCCGCTATTTAATCAAAAACCTTTGGGGATCAGTTAAATTGGGGGATAGTCTGTGTTGGTACGTGTGAGAGAGATCCACCTTTCCAAGTTGTTGGGGTTCATCTCATACTTCTGAAGGTTTGAGGGTGCTGCCTGTTCCATACCCCCCCTACTCCTAGCCTTTTAGGGGTACAAACAATAGTAATTGGGGCCTAGTGTGGTTGTGTACGTGTGATATACATACACTTTTTTGGGATCATATTTTCTATTCCGCTATTTAATCAAAAACCTTTGGGGATCAGTTAAATTGGGGGATAGTCTGTGTTGGTACGTGTGAGAGAGATCCACCTTTCCAAGTTGTTGAGGTTCATCTCATACTTCTGAAGGTTTGAGGGTGCTGCCTGTTCCATACTCCCCCTACTCCTAGCCTTTTAGGGGTACAAACAATAGTAATTGGGGCCTAGTGTGGTTGTGTACGTGCGAGATACATACACTTTTTTTGATCATATTTCCTATTCCGCTATTCAATAAAAACCTTTGAGGATCAATTGAATTGCGGGATAGTCTGTGTCGGTACGTGTGAGAGAGATCCACCTTTCCAAGTTGTTGGGGTTCATCTCATACTTCTGAAGGTTTGAGGGTGCTGCCTGTTCCATACCCCCCCTACTCCTCATCTAGCCTTTTAGGGGTACAAACAATAGTAATTGGGGCCTAGTGTGGTTGTGTACGTGCGAGATACATACACTTTTTTTGATCATATTTCCTATTCCGCTATTCAATAAAAACCTTTGAGGATCAATTGAATTGCGGGATAGTCTGTGTCGGTACGTGTGAGAGAGATCCACCTTTCCAAGTTGTTGGGGTTCATCTCATACTTCTGAAGGTTTGAGGGTGCTGCCTGTTCCATACCCCCCCTACTCCTCATCTAGCCTTTTAGGGGTACAAACAATAGTAATTGGGGCCTAGTGTGGTTGTGTACGTGCGAGATACATACACTTTTTTTGATCATATTTCCTATTCCGCTATTCAATAAAAACCTTTGAGGATCAATTGAATTGCGGGATAGTCTGTGTCGGTACGTGTGAGAGAGATCCACCTTTCCAAGTTGTTGGGGTTCATCTCATACTTCTGAAGGTTTGAGGGTGCTGCCTGTTCCATACCCCCCCTACTCCTCATCTAGCCTTTTAGGGGTACAAACAATAGTAATTGGGGCCTAGTGTGGTTGTGTACGTGCGAGATACATACACTTTTTTTGATCATATTTCCTATTCCGCTATTCAATAAAAACCTTTGAGGATCAATTGAATTGCGGGATAGTCTGTGTCGGTACGTGTGAGAGAGATCCACCTTTCCAAGTTGTTGGGGTTCATCTCATACTTCTGAAGGTTTGAGGGTGCTGCCTGTTCCATACCCCCCCTACTCCTCATCTAGCCTTTTAGGGGTACAAACAATAGTAATTGGGGCCTAGTGTGGTTGTGTACGTGCGAGATACATACACTTTTTTTGATCATATTTCCTATTCCGCTATTCAATAAAAACCTTTGAGGATCAATTGAATTGCGGGATAGTCTGTGTCGGTACGTGTGAGAGAGATCCACCTTTCCAAGTTGTTGGGGTTCATCTCATACTTCTGAAGGTTTGAGGGTGCTGCCTGTTCCATACCCCCCCTACTCCTCATCTAGCCTTTTAGGGGTACAAACAATAGTAATTGGGGCCTAGTGTGGTTGTGTACGTGCGAGATACATACACTTTTTTTGATCATATTTCCTATTCCGCTATTCAATAAAAACCTTTGAGGATCAATTGAATTGCGGGATAGTCTGTGTCGGTACGTGTGAGAGAGATCCACCTTTCCAAGTTGTTGGGGTTCATCTCATACTTCTGAAGGTTTGAGGGTGCTGCCTGTTCCATACCCCCCCTACTCCTCATCTAGCCTTTTAGGGGTACAAACAATAGTAATTGGGGCCTAGTGTGGTTGTGTACGTGTGATATACATACACTTTTTTTGGATCATATTTTCTATTCCGCTATTTAATTTAACTGGGCCTCCATGCGAGACCTGTGTGCCTTGTTGCGCTGTTTTGAGTACTCCACCAACATGGCCAGTGGCAATGACGCCGTTCTCAGCTTAACTATCCCACTTCCATGCCTCCTTGAAAAAACAATTCGGGCGATGATGGAAGAGGATGTGGCACAGGATGAGGAGGAGGAGGAGGATGAAGAGGTAACATTTCCAAGGCTTTCAGGGCAGTCATTCGCAAGGGGCTCCGAGGGTGGGTTCCTGCACACGCAAACGCCAGGGACGCAATTGTCCAGCAGGGGCACAGTTCTGGAGGATGAGGAGGATGAGGAGGAGGAGGAGCTGGAGGAGGAGATGGAACCATGTTCACAGCAGGGTGGCACCCAGGCCAGCTCATGGCCATCACTGGTGCGTGGCTGGGGGGATACAGAGGACACGGACGATACACCTCCCACAGAGGACAGCCTTTCGTTGCCTCTGGGCAGCCTGGCACACATGAGCGATTACATGCTGCAGTGTCTCCACAACGACCGCCGAGTTGCCCACATTCTAACTTGTGCTGATTACTGGGTGGCCACGCTGCTGGATCCCCGTTACAAGGACAACGTACCGTCCTTAATTCACTCACTGGAGCGCGATCGCAAGATGCGCGAGTACAAGCGCACGCTGGTAGACGCCATGCTGCTGGCATTCCCATCTGACAGCGGGGCCACAGTGGAAGCACAAGGCAGAGGAGGAGGAGGAGGAGGTCGCCAACGCAACCAGGGCACCGCCAGCACCTCAGAAGGCAGGGTTAGCATGGCCGAAATGTGGAAAAGCTTTGTCAGCACGCCACAACAAACAGCAGCACCAGCAGCTCAGATGGAACGTCTTAGCAGGAGGCAGCATTTTACCAACATGGTGGAGCAGTATGTGTGCACACGCCTACATGTAGTGAATGACGGGTCTGCCCCCTTCAACTTCTGGGTCTCCAAATTGGGCACATGGCTTGAGCTTGCCCTTTACGCCTTGGAGGTGCTGGCGTGCCCTGCAGCCAGTGTATTATCTGAACGGGTATTTAGCACGGCTGGGGGCGTTATAACAGACAAGCGCAGCCGCCTGTCCAGAGACAATGTGGACAAGCTCACGTTCATTAAAATGAACCAGGCATGGATCCCACGGGACTTTTCCGTACCTTATGCAGAATAGCAATGGATACCGACCTTACCCACCCATTGTTCCATTTTTGCTCTTTCTCACTCTTTTGGGGTGTACCCTCATTTAAAATTTTTGAAAAGAAGCAGTGTTGGCTACCTCGTCCTCCTCCTCAGGGCCAGATTAATGTAGGGGCTATTGGAGCTGCAGCTCCAGGCCCCTACCTTTTATATAGGCCCCGGGTTGGCCATATTCACTGTTACCGCTCTTCTGTCACTTGTAAACACAGAAGTCTGGCTTCTATGCTCGCTTCCCCAGGCAGCACCCTCAGAACCTCCCCACACAGCGTGAAGGCCGGACAAGGAGGGACAGTTGGCGATGCATGGATGTGTTTATGGGCTTCAGAGACAGCATCCCATGTTGAATTAGGCATGCATGGCTGCACCCTTCCTCCTCTGGGTGCATGGCAAGGCACGGCCCTTAAGGCCCTTCAAAATCCTCAGCACCAAGCCCATGATGCTGTTAATCCGGCCCTGGTCCTCCTCCACCGCCGCTTCCACCTACACCGCCCATAGGTGTGCGCAGCCTATTGCATTAAGGTGTGCACCCCAAAGTTGAAATACACATGCATGTGTTTGCCAGCAGGGAGAGTAATGTATCGGGGCCATGTACCTGTAGGCAAGGAGAAATAGAGCAGAGCAGGTCCCAGGGAGATCTTTCCCATCTCCTCACTGGCAATGCTATGTGCCCTAGGTGATTAGGGTGTGCCCAGGCACACCCAGCACACCCTGTGCGCACGCCTATGTCACCGCTAGGCTTGTGACGGTATCAGATTTTCATGCTGCGATTAATTGATTAAGGTTTTGCCACGGTATACGGTATTATCACGGTATTCTATTATTAAATTTAAATTATTAAATTTCCACCTCACTTCAATTTCATTGCTGAATTTAGGGGCTTTGGTTCACTTATGCACATTATTATATAGTCAGTCAGTACAGACTCTGTGAACCAGGCCTAAAATAGGTCATCAAGCAGTGTCTGGCCTAACTGGTGATAACTGGTTCTGGCGCTCGGCTCCGATCCGATGGCCTGGTCATTAAGAGGGCAAATCCTTGTGGTCAAGAAGTGGTTAAACCTGAAGGAGGTGTTGTTTATAAATTACTTTACTATTGCTTTAGGCCTGGTTCACATGTATGCGGGTTGGTGGTTCACATTTGCACAGGCATAGCAGCCCATTGATTTGAATGGGCTGCTATGCCCTCATTTTCCGCAGAAAAAAGGTGCATGCAGCATTTTTTTAAAATTCAGTGGCCTTGAAATCCATCCTGCTTTTGCACCATGCGACTAACCTGCAGTTCCTGCTCTGGCAAGCTTTCTGCATTTTTTGTATACGTGGGCACGGCATTTAAAAATAAACAGTTTGCGTGTGCAGCAACGGCAGGTAAGTCGCATGGTGCAAAAGAAGGATGGATTTCATGGCCACTGCATTTTTTTAAATTCTGCATGCACCTTTTTTCAGCTGAAAACGCAGGCATAGCAGCTCAAGCCCATTCACATCAATGGGCTGCTATGCCTGTGCAAATGTGGGCCCCCAACCCGCATACATGTGAACCAGGCCTAAAGCAATAGTAAAGTCATTAATTGGTTAAACCTGCAGGAGGACCGGTGTTTTTATCTATTAATGACTTTACTATTGCTTTAGGCCTGGTTCACATGTATGCGGGTTGGGGGCCCACATTTGCACAGGCATAGCAGCCCATTGATGTGAATGGGCTTGAGCTGCTATGCCTGCGTTTTCAGCTGAAAAAAGGTGCATGCAGAATTTAAAAAAATGCAGTGGCCATGAAATCCATCCTTCTTTTGCACCATGCGACTTACCTGCCGTTGCTGCACACGCAAACTGTTTATTTTTAAATGCCGTGCCCACGTATACAAAAAATGCAGAAAGCTTGCCAGAGCAGGAACTGCAGGTTAGTCGCATGGTGCAAAAGCAGGATGGATTTCAAGGCCACTGAATTTAAAAAAAATGCTGCATGCACCTTTTTTCTGCGGAAAATGAGGGCATAGCAGCCCGTTCAAATCAATGGGCTGCTATGCCTGTGCAAATGTGGGCCGCCAACCCGCATACATGTGAACCGCCAACCCGCATACATGTGAACCACCAACCCGCATACATGTGAACCAGGCCTAAAGCAATAGTAAAGTCATTAATAGATAAAAACACCGGTCCTCCTGCAGGTTTAACCACTTCTGGATCGCAAGGATTTGCCCCTTTAAAGACCAGGCCATCGGATCAGAGCGCCAGGACCAGTCATCACCAGGTAGGCCAGACACTGCTTGATGGCTATATAATAATGTAATGTGGGCTGCTAGGCGTGTGTGTGTGTATATATATATTTATTAGAGCTGCACGATTCTGGCCAAAATGAGAATCACGATTTTTTAGCTTGGAATAAAGATCACGATTCTCTCACGATTCTCTGTGTAACAAAAAAAAAAAAAATTGGGATAACTTTACTGTTACGTTTTTTTTTTTTTTTTTTTATTCATTAAAGTCTAATCATTGCGTTTGAAAGACTGCTGCGCAAATACAGTGTGACATAAAATATTACAACAATCGCCATTTTATTCTGTAGGGTCTCTGCTAAAAAAATATATAAAATGTTTGGGGGTTCTAAGTACTTTTCTAGCAAAAAAAAAACTGATTTTAACTTGCAAACAGCAAGTGTCAGAAAAAGATCCAGTCTTTAAGAGGTTAAACTTCCTTTCTCCCTGGCAGAGGGAAGGAAAAGATACAAATGTAATCATTTTTGTTTATAGTTAGGAGACTTAATGCTGAAAGGTGTTAGCTGAGTGAGTGAATGAGTCATCCAGCTCACTGAAATGTATCAATTCACAAGTCAGGCAGACTTGACAGAGAAACTCGGTATTTTAAAAATGCCACAATAACAATACCGTGGCTATGCAATACCGCGATATATCGAATTACCGAAAACCGGCATATGTCTAGTCACCGCCACATCCACCACCACCTCAACCTCCCTCCTACTCCATATGGGCCTCGTCCTTCAGAGATGAAGAAGAACATTGTTTTATTTTTCTGTTTTTTTTTGTTGTTTTAAGTTATTTCCCTATCCACATTTGTTTGCAGAGCACTTGCCATGCTCTTAATTACGTTTTGCTGCCATTTGCAGCACTCTAGCCCTTTCCTTTGGTGTTTTAGAGCCATTTTAGTGCCTTAAAGTTCGGGTCCCCATTGACTTCAATGGGGTTCGGTGTCCGGGAAAAGTTCGGTAAAAGTCCGGGACACGGACCCGGACTTTTTTTTAAAGTTCGGCCGAACCCGTCGAACACGGACATCTAGGTGTTCGCTCAACCCTAGTCGTCTCTATTACGCCCGAGTCTGAAAGGAAATGACAACCAGAGTTTCAAAAAGTCTTTTGTCACCTCCTACTCCACCCAACATTTCTTAATCAAAAACATTATCAAAAAACATTGGCCGGTCTTAAAAAACGACCGCATTCTGGGCCCTATTTTATCTGAACACCCCAAAGTTATTTTTAGGGGAGTCCCCTCCCAAAGACACAAAATAGCTCAAAATGTTATTGGGAGACCCATTCAACCCTCTCTTTTTGGTGATTTTAAAGGTTTTTACCCTTGCCACAGATGTCAGATCTGTTCTCTCAACTCTTCTAAGGGGAGAGAAATTGAGAGATTTACATCCTCTTCCACAGGACGTGAATATAAGATTGATTCTTTCATTACCTGTGCGTCCACCAATGTTGTCTACATGTTGCAATGTAAATGTGGTCAGCAATACGTTGGACGAACGACGAGGAAATTACAGATCAGGCTAGGGGAACATGTGGGAAACATTAGGAAAGGTTTCCCTGGTCATAGTGTGTCTAAACACTATGACCAGTGCCACCACAAGAACCCTAAAAACACATTGTTTATAGGGATAGATAAGTTCTCACCTCACTGGAGAGGATCCAACCTAAGACGAGAGATATCAAGAATGGAAACCCGTTGGATCTATTTATTAAAGACTTATGTCCCTCATGGGTTGAATGTGGAATGGGATGTAAACTCTTTTATTAATAATAGTTGATTTTTAATATTTTAACCTTTTATTATTTTTATTTTACATTTGTGATGATGATAACTGTGACAAATACAGTATATATTTGGTATATATTTTGGATTGTTATAGGACACACATCCTGCTAATATAATTTTTCACTAGCACGACACACTTTATAGTATGATTCTTGGTGATTCATTCAGAATTTTTCATCATTTATTAAGAATAATATGTTTATGGATACTATTTTTTCCATACATGTGTTCATTCACAAGCACTACTTTATATACACCTTCATGTATATATTTTTAGATATATATTTATATATATATATTTTTCTTAATTTCATTTTTTAATATATTCTTAATATCACACTGTTTTCACCAACAGTCTTTTTTGTATACATTTTTAAAGTTTTTAGTAATTTTTTACTGTTTTTTCACCTTTTCATCACTTTCTTTCATTAGATGTTTCACACATTTTTGGCCACAAGATGGCGTTGTATCTATTCACAACAGGATGTGTGTTCATATTAGCCCAATCTATGAATAACGAGATGTGTTTAGTAATATGAAATACATAGTGCTTAATAGGTATTATGTTTTAATATAGGTATTTTTAAATTGTGTAATTCTCCTCAACCTTCGTGATTAATACACTGTACTCCACCCTATTTCTTATAGTTTTTAATCACGAGCGAGGTATACTGACTCTAGTGGTGGGTGCATGATATAGCCCTCAGTGGTTCGTTTGCACCAAGCTACCATAGAGAGGGATGGAGTTCAGGGTAGCCTATCACTTCCTATTGAGTGAGATCATGTGATGATACCACTTCCGCTTCCGGGTTGGCGGTTACCATTGGCAGATATGATGATACTGCTTCCGTTTCCGGGTTAGCGGCCATCATTGATGGATGTATACAACCTTTGTCTCCGCGCTGCTTCATCATTGGCGGACGAGGTTGTCACTCACCTAGATGTGGGGGTACATATGGCGTGTGAGTTGCGTCTGGAGTCACGCCCAGACGAAGTCTTTTGATGACGAAACGTTGGCGACTCCAGACGCAACGTCCACACGCCCCCTTACGGAGCCGGCTGCTTTACATTGCTTGATGCTGCTTTGGACATTTGCGGGACGCCACTACCTGGTCCTAGAAACAGCACGTTCTATGTACCTGTTTTTTACCTTCTCATTGTGAGTAGTACTCTTTTAATAAATTGGATTTTATATGTTACGGAATTACGCTATGGGCTCTTATTCTTTTTATATACTCATGCTTATATGATGGAGTGATTATGAAGCATTGGAGCTTGACAACCGCTGGTGACATTGGTATAACATCTTGCTGGGGGAGGCTGTCTCATTAAATTGAGTAGCCAAGGAGTTCTGGTAAGCTGCTTGTGATACTTGTGCACAGAGGTGTCCCCATCCTTCACTTTTCCCTGGGTGTCACTGAAAAGGATTGTTCTCCTCAACACCTTGCATGCGGATTCATTTTCATTTGCATCTTTGTTTTGGGACTTTATTCAGTATTTTGGACACTATTTTGCTTATATTGTATATTGTGTTTTTCCACTTGTCACATTATTTAGCGCTGCACTTTTTGTAAAGATTTTGGTTATTGATCACTGTTAGTTGATTTTGGTGCTAGCTGCTTATATAATTCATATTGAATTCACTGTCATTTATTTAATTTAGCGCAGGAATTTTTTCTCCCCTTTATATTGGGGCTCAGACTGCTTGGCTGATTTGCAAGGGGGTGAGGTGAAAGATTGATGGACTTCGGCTGCAGGTGCCAACTCTGACATTTCAGCAGAAGACTGGGTGGGAGACAATGTGAAGGAACTGGAGGCACTGTCAGCAACCCAATCTACTATCGCCTGTACTTTTTCTGGCCTCAACATTTGTAGAGGCGCATTAGGCCCTGCCAAATACTGCTGCAGGTTCTGTCGCCTACTCGCAGCTGAGAAAGGTGTTTCACTTGTGCGTGTAGCTAGCACAGATCGACCACGTCCTCTCCTTGCAACAGGAGCTCCACCAGCGGCACCACGACCCAGCACTAACATGGTGGAGCAGTATGTGTGCACACGCCTAGACGTACTGAATGACGGGTCTGCCCCCTTCAACTTCTGGGTCTCCAAGTTGGGCACATGGCCTGAGCTTGCCCTTTACGCCATGGAGGTGCTGGCCTGCCCTGCAGCCAGTGTATTACCTGAACGTGTATTTAGCACGGCTGGGGACGTTATCACAGACAAGCGCAGCCGCCTATCCAGAGCCAATGTGGACAAGCTCACTTTCATTAAAATGAACCAGGCATGGATCCTACAGGACTTGTCCGTACCTTGTGCAGAATAGACATGTATACCAGCCTTACACAGCCATTGTTGTATTTGATCTTTCTTACTCTTTTGGGGTGTACCCTCATATAAAAAAAAATTTAATTAAAAACCAAAACCAGTGTTGGCTACCTCATCCTCCTCCTCCACCGCCACCGCCGCTTCCACCTACACCGCCATATCCACCGCCACCTCAACCTCCTACTCCGTATGGGCCTCATCCTCCTCCTACATCATTCAAGATTTTTTTATTATTGTGTATTTTATGGTATTTTAAGTTATTTCCCTATCCACATTTGTTTGCAGAGCACTTGCCATGCTCTTAAGAAGATTGCGCTGCCATTTGGAGCCTTCTAGCCCTTTCCATGTGTTTTGGAGCCATTTTAGTGCTCAAAAGTTCGGGTCCCCATTAACTTCAATAGGGTTCGGGATCGGGGTCAAGATCGGGTTAAGTCCGGGTCATGAAACCGGACTTTTTTTTCAAGTGCAGCCGGACCCACCGAACCCAGACATCCAGGTGTTCGCTCAACTCTACTTCCTAGTCATTATACAAATAAGTGAAATAATCCTATGATTATAATCAGTGGCAGCAAACATCTTAAAAGAAAGGAGTAATCATACTAATCCAGTGACATAAGGCTGTACTAATGGGCACTGATGAGGTGGTACTGATAAGCTGCACCCATGTGGCTGCACTGATATGCTGCACTGATGGGCACTGATTTGATGCACTGATGGGTGGTAAAAGACTGCACTGATGGGCACTAATATGGTGCTCTGATGGCCACTGATGAGGCAGCAATGGTGGGTACTGATAAACTACGCTGATGGGCACTATTGAGGCTGAACTGATAAGGCAGCACTGATATGCTGCACTGATGAGCACTGATTGGCACGAGGCAGCACTGATAAGCTTCACTGATGGGGCTGCACTGATATGCTGCCTTGATGGCCACTGATGAGGCTGCACTGATGGCCACTGATGAGGCTGCACTGGTGGCCACTGATAAGTCAGCAATGATAAGCTGCAGTGATAGGGCTGTACTGATAAGGCACCATTGATGGGCAGTGAAATGATGCACTGAGTGGCTGCACTAATGGGCACTGATAGGCTGCACTGGTGGCCGCTGATGGGGCTGTACTGATGGCCACAGATGAGACCACACTGATATGCTGCACTGATGAGGCTACACTGATGGGCAGTAATGAGGCTGCATTAATGGGCACTGATGAGGCTGATCTTAAGGGAACTGATGAGGCTACACTGACTAGCACTGATAGACTGTGGTTGTGGTCTGTGGTTTACAGATGACAGGGCAGGTCATAAAAAGGAATGGGTATGGCCTTTACAGGAAGGGGTGGGTCATATTTAAATTAGGGGGTGCACAAGTTTAGTCAGGCCTAGGGCAGCACAAAACCTAAATACACCACTAGCCTTCAGGCTGCAAAAGGTTATTCGACTATAAAAAGATGATATCAAAGACATGTCATTTTCCTTGGATGATAAAGCACTCCTAAGGCCTCGACCACCCCTAGAGAATCCAAAAAAGGGGAGAAAAAGGATAGACTCCACAATCTCTGATATACAGATTAAAATATATATAATGGCTAGATTAGCTAGCATTTACCTAGAGTGTCTCCAAAAGTCTATATGTCCTCCTCCTTTGTGATTGCAGGGCCCTATTGGCGCTGCTTCTGAGCTCCTTATATACTGTCGCTCACCTCCAGCGTATATTGACGCTAATGGAGGTGCGAACGCCATTCTCGGTCCACTGCTCATGCGCAAGATGGCGCCGAGTGATGACATCATGCATGTGCCGTGAGTCTGCTGACACCAGTGTTGCCAACTGACAATACAACCAAAGTTCACTGGCACAGCCATGTTTTTACTGGCATTTCCAAAAGTTACAAAATTAGAGTTTTAAGTGCAAATTTCAGTATTTAAGCTATAAACAAGTACAGTATGCAATTAACAATGTGATTTAAGGAAGATATTAAGGCAAAAAACATATTTCTTATTTTACATTCTTTATAGTAAGTATGTAGCTTAGGAACAGGACAGGAGGGCAAGAGAATTAGATGATGATGACCCATCCCTTCCTGAGTTACAGTGACAGTCTCTCTCCACACCAAGTGATCCCTTCAGTCCAAACAGCTCCCTTCTTGCCTTGCTCCCATCCCGCAGGTCCAGCTACTCAGCTCGGCTCTCTTGCCCCATGAAATCACAAGACATGCTCAGGCACTGCCTCTGCCACACCTACCCCCAGCTGGTGCTGCCTGAACACACTGTAGCAGGCACTTGGATGGTCTCGGCTAGCTCCAGACCAGAACAGCGCATGCGCAGTTCCGACCTGAGTGTTACAGTCGTATTTTTTACTGACAACCTTTTCCTTTCACTGGCAATTACTGCAGGAGAAAAGTGCCATTTTTTTCCTGGCTTCCAGTAAAAATACTGACGGTTGGCAACACTGGCTGACACCATCTTGGAAATTCCGATCGTCAGTCACGGCAGCACACCACGCTGCCAGTAACTGACAAAGGGGAATCTAAAGGTGGAACAGGGCCAAAAAAAGACACTTAGTGCACAATAAGATAGGCCAGGCATATAGCCCATCAAACTGTGCACATCATGTCCCGGGCACCTGTATGGTCACCCATCCCTCCTATTGGGACACCACACACATAGAGGTTCTTCTGAAAGTAATCTGGGGATGTGTTTACATATTTTGATACAATATCATCTATTACTAATAAGTGCCAATATTTCTCCATAATACATTGAACCTGATCATGGTCAGGGGCGTACCATGGGGTTGGCGAGAACGGCACCCGCCAGGGGCGCAGGCCGAGGGGGGGGGGCGCAAAAAATCAATGTGTTAACAGTTGGCAGTGTTCGTTTTTGCTCCTAGCGCTCAGCCTGTGCCCCCAGGCAGCCTGCCGTTCCTTAATAGAGCAGTACCAGTGCAGCAGCGTCACTCACCCTGCCTGTTCGCGGCGGCCCAAGTGTGCTGTGCTTCGGTGTCCTATTGGCTCCCCCTCCTATAAGGTCCACCCCTCTGCAGCAGCCTATTGGTCCTCCCACTGCCCGGCAACATTCAAGTGCAGAGAAAGGCGGAAGGGAAGGGGAGGGGCGGTGCATGGTGCTGACACCATGGATGTTGGAGTGCACTGAAGATACAGCGGCTGTGCCTGTGGACCAGCGGGGGATACTGAGGAGCGGCTGGGTGGCTGGAAGAGCCCGAAGATGGAGCCGCCTGGAAGCCATGGACAGGTAAGGAGCAGTGGCGGCCAGTGCGTTGGGGGCGCAGGGCCAGGGCGCACACTACATTGATCTCTCTGCATTGAAAGGGGCACACTGAGCTCTTTGCATTGAAGGGGGCACACGCTGGTCATTCTGCATTGAAAGGGGGCACGATGATTTCTCTGCATTGAAAGGGGGCACACGCTGGTCATTCTGCATTAAATGGGGGCACGCTGGTCTGTCTGCATTGAATGGGGGCACGCTGGTCACTCTGCATTGAAGGGGGGCATGCTGGTCTGTCTGCATTGAAAGGGGGCACGCTGGTCATTGTGCATTGAAAGAGGGCAAGCTGGTCATTGTGCATTGAAAGGGGGCACACGCTGGTCATTGTGCTTTGAAAGGGGGCACGCTGGTCATTGTGCATTGAAAGGGGACACGCCGGTCATTGTGCATTGAAAGGTGGCACGCTGGTCATTGTGCATTAAAAGGGGGCATGCTGGTCATTGTGCATTGAAAGGGGGCACGCTGGTCATTGTGCATTGAAAGGGGGCATGCTGGTCATTGTGCATTGAAAGGGGGCACTCTGGTCATTTTGCATTGAAAGGGGGCACGCTGGTCATTGTGCACTAAAAGGGGGCACGCTGATCATTGTGCAATGAAAGGGGGCACGCTGGTAATTGTGCATTGAAAGGGGGCACGCTGGTCATTGTGCACTGAAAGGGGGCACGCTGGTCATTCTGCATTGAAAGGGGGCATGCTGGTCATTCTGCATTGAAAGGGGGCACGCTGGTCATTCTGCATTGAATGGGGGCATGCTGGTCATTCTGCATTGAACGGCGGCACGCTGGTCATTCTGCATTGAAAGGGGGCATGCTGGTCATTGTGCATTAAATGGGGGCACGCTGGTCATTGTGCATTAAATGGGGGCACGCTGGTCATTCTGCATTGAAAGGGGGCACGCTGGTCATTCTGCATTGAAAGGGGGCATGCTGGTCATTCTGCATTGAAAGGGGACATGCTGGTCATTCTGCATGAATGGGGGCACGCTGGTCTCTCTGCATTGAAAGGGGGCACGCTCTGTGCCGATCCTGGACTGGTGCATGGGATGCACCGCACCCAGGCCCTGCAAGCTGAGGTGGAGGAGGGGCGCCGAAGCTCCAGTGACAGAGTCCTCCCCTCCTCCAGCGGCAGTGGTGGGCGGGCGGTGTGTAAGGCCGGTGTGAAGGAGAAGGCAGCTCCTTCAGTCCACGCTGCTCGTGGGGCGGGGCGGAGCCGCAGTGGGAAGAAGGTGAGTGCCCAACTCGAGTGTGTGTGCTGTAGGATAACACAGCACACACTGTACACAGCACACACTGTACACGGCTCGGCTCCTCACTGAGGTGCTCTTTGTGTGTAGTGTGTGTTCCTATGTACAACTCTCTGCTGCTGCACATCCATGGACGGCACTAAGCACATAGAAGAACATGCACAGCGCGCTCTCCCTCCTTCCATCATATCACTGTACCTGGCAGGATGCTGCTCTCCTCCCTCCTGTGCGCTCTACACACTCTGGAATAGATTACCTCCCTCGTAAGGGCTCCCACACCTGGCCCTCCACCTCCTCTCGTATACAGCAGGCACACCGCCACAGGCCCCCTCACAGCTGCCATGAATCCCCGCTCTACAATGTCTACAAGGGGAGGGCCGAGGATGTGCACGCTGCGCTGCGCCTGCTCCCATTCTGTATGAGGGGACGAGTCCTGTATAGCCTCATAGCAGAGTACATGAGGCATGTGAATGAGAAGACATGTCCTATGTACCCTGCTCCCACCCGCCCTGAAATGAGGGGGGCCCTGCATGAGCCCTCTGTGCCCTGCTCCTCAATGTGTGAAGGGACATGTCCCATATAGCCTGATAGTAGGGTACATGAGGCATGCGTATGAGGGGACATGTCCTATGTACCCTGCTCCCACCCCACCCTGGAATGAGAGGGGCCCTGAGCCCTCTGTGCCCTGCTCCTCAATGTGTGAGGGGACGTGCCCCATATAGCCTAATAGTAGGGTACATGAGGCATGTCAGGGGATGGGGCAGCTGCATATGGAGGAATTCATCTTTCCCTATTCTTCCTGCAGCCGCAGAATGTCTGATTCTCCTCTCAGTGGCTGCAGGAAGAATTGGGAAAGATACATTCATCTATATGCAGCTGCCCCATCCCCCTCCTATACAACTTCTTTTGCTGGCCCCCAGTGCTCTCCAGCCCCCCCCCAGTGCCCTTAGCCCCCCTTCAGTGCTCCTACCCCCCTCAGTACTCTTAACCCCCCTCAGTGCCCTTAACCCCCCTTCAGTGCTCCTACCCCCCTACCATTGCTCTTAACCCCCCCCTCAGTGCTCTTAACCTCCCCTCAGTGCTCTTACCCCCCCCCCCATGTGGGGGCGCCAGAAAATTTTTTGCACCCAGGTGCCTGTGGTTAGGGTGGTCAGTGTAGTGGTTAGGGTGGTCACAGTTGAGGTCAGCATAGTGGTTAGGGTGGTCACTGTAGTGGTCAGTGTAGTGGTTAGGTAGGTTAGTGTAGTGGTCAGTGTAGGGGTTAGATAGGTTAATGTAGTGGTTAGATAGGTTAGTGGTCAATGTAGTGGATAGGGTAGTGGTTAGGTAGGTCAGTGTAGTGGTTAGGTGGGTTAGTGTAGTGGTTGGATAGGTTAGTGTAGTGGTCAGTGTAGTGGTTAGGTAGGTCAGTGTAGTGGTTAGGTAGGTGAAAGTGGGAACCAGGTAGGTCTGTGTAGTCTCCACTGAATACATGGGCAGGGCAAAGGTAGTGGAGTCAGGGGCGAGGCCAATTGGGGGGAAGGGGGGTGGCAAAATGAGGTTTGACCTAGGGTGTCAAAAATCCTTGCATCAGCCCTGCACAGTACACAGGGGGAGCACTTCCCCCTCGCGGTCTGTGTAGGAGCGCCGGGTGTCGCATTACTACCCGGCGCTCAGCATGACACAGACAGCACGCCAGACATCAGACGCCCCCCTCCGCTCCCCTACCATGAAGAGAAAAACGGCAGGGAGGGAGGCAAGTAGCCCTTTATTGGACAGCTGGCTCTGTGAGTGCTGCGTGGGACGAGGATTGCATAGGTAGATTTCAGGAAGGATGGGAGGGTATATTGAGTAAGGGGGGGAGGTTGGAAAGGGGGCTGGGCTAGAGATATTGAGGAAGGGGGGAGATGGCAAGGGGGGTAAATATTGAGGAAGGGGGAGGTTGGCATGGTCATGGGGGGGTGCCGATACAGCTCCTCGCCAAGGGCTCTGGAGACCCTAGGTACGCCTCTGATCATGGTGGCCTGAATACCTTGTAATTAGTCTATTTCCTGGGGGGGTTTAGATCCTTTTTTATGTATTAGTTTTTCTCAATTATGACCATTTGCCCTGTGATAAGCTTTTTTGAGGCACGATCGGCTATAGCCCCTGGCCAATAGCCTTGTTTGTAACACCTTTGCTTCAACTATAAAGTCTTGTTGATGACTGCAATTCCTTTTAAGCCTTAGATATTGGCTATATGGTATACTTTGGACCAAAGGGGAAGGATAGGAGCTTGACGCATGGAGGATAGTATTCCCAGCTGAGGGCTTTCTGTACAATGAGGAGCCCAAACTTCTATCTGCATTCAAAAAGATTTGTACATCCAAGAAATCTATAGTGTTTTGGTGACATGACATGGTAAATTTAAGATTAAAGCTATTTACCTCTATGATCTTCAACAAGGCCATTAATTCTTCCCTAGAGCCAGTCCATACAATAAACACATCATCTATAAACCAACGCCAAATCAGTACTTGATTAGTATACTCTAGTAAGTCATCATTGGAAAACAGGTCATATCCCCCCCCCCCAGTACAGGTTTACATAAGAGGGGGCATAACGGGTGCCCCCTCTGCACCTGAAGGTAGTGGGAGTGACCAAACATAAAAACATTGTTGAACAGGATAAATTCTAACAGTTCTAGGACAAAGCCATTATATGATTAGTTGTTAATCCCCACTCAGATAAGAAGCCCTTCACAACCCGAGCCCCCAAAGAGTGGGGGATGGAGTTGTAGAGGGCTTTAACATCTATGGCTACCAACCGAGCCCCCTCTGGAATACAAATTCCATCAAGGGCCATAGCAAATTTATAGTGTCTTGAATATATGAACTCAAAGCTTTCACATGAGGATGAACATAATCGATCACTAGCTGACTAGCAGGTTCTGTCAGGCAATTAATACCAGATACTATCGGCAGTCCAGGTGGACGAGCCATATTTGTATGTATGTTAAAATATCCATGACCATTGCTCTACTGTATATTATAACCTATAAATTATTACTAAATTACCACCCTTGTCGGCCAGTATGATGATAATCTCATTATTATTTTTTATAGAGAATAAAGCAGCTTTCTTGGCAGAGGTCAAATTGGATATGGGTTTCAGGTTCCATTTGGTTTGTGCAATCTCCTTAGTAACTTGCTGGGTAAAAGCCCAGATATTAGGAATGGCTTGAAGGATAGAAAAAGCTCTAGATTTTGGCCTATATAAGTGTGAAGGGGGGGGGGGGGCAAGCTGTCGAAGGGATGTTGGTGGGGGGAAGAGAACTAGAGGGACCACCATCTGATGGAGGCGGTCCATCAGATGGACTGCCCTCTTCCTACAGATCCAGCAAATCATTTATAGTAAAGTCACTCCAAACTTCAGGATTGGGAGGCTGTGATAGAATAGATTGGTTATCTTTGTGATAAATAAACGTATACATCAACCACCTTGTGAACAGATGTACATCCTTAATGAGCTCAAAGTTGTCTATGTTTTGGGTGGGACAGAAGGTCAGTCCCAAACTTAGTAACGGAGCTGATCCTCTGATAAAGGGTATGAGGACAAATTGACTATTTGGAAATTGTTTTTTTCAGATTCTTTTGGTGTACAGCTTCCACATCACAGATCTCTTTGGGATCTGACATGGGTAGTAGGCGAAAATTTGTGCAGTGCGTAAGTCCCCTGATTGAGATATTTAATTAGAGGGGATTACCTGTGATGGAGTGAGTGAAAATAAACTAATTAGTGATGTGAACAACTTAGTAGCCTCATCCACTGCTAAGGCCCCAGTGCCTGATTTAGAGGTGACATTTGAATTAGATGATTGAGACAAATGTTGTGTGTGATCTGAGTGCACAGTGCGTTTGGGTTCAGATAAATGAGAATCAGTTCCTTCATTTTTACATTTAAGTGGAAATTGTTTATCCCCCCACGTTGACCATTGGCAACCTGTGTGGAAGAGACAGAGGAGACTGATGAACCATCAGAATCACTAGGGTAATTTATAACAGTATCTTGTGAGTTATTATGTATTTGTTTACGCTTTCTATTAGTTTCATGTGTTCATTTATAGGCCATATTTGAATCATATGCAATTTTATCGCGATTGTATTTCTTATCTTTGGTTTTTAGTATAGATGTAACAAAAGTTTCCACATGTTTATTTAAAGACTCTTCTCTGTTGCCAAAGATAGGATCTAGGGTCAACTTGGTATTCTCTGTAAATAATCTCTTGATCTCTAAATCCAGGGCATCTGGATCTTTCTGATATTGAAGACATAAGCATTCCATCATTTCCATCATTTTAATAGAACAAGCTTGGAGATTGCTCTCCCATTCAATGCGGAGATCCGCCTCAACTTTTTTTAAATTGGGAAAAATCTGTACTCTAAGTCCCCATGGAACAATTTTATCATCTATATATTTCAGAAAGTATTTTCTATTCTAAAATATCCTGGATTTTTGATTCACTATCAGTCCCTTTTCTTTACATTGGGCACCTGCTCCGTGGAACCTGCTCCTTACATTGCTGGAATTCCATCATTGCAAAGCGGACCAGCTTCCAGGCTTCTTCGCGGAATTTCCTGTTCTATAGCAGTACATGCTCAAGTCTCCCTGATTTCTGGTAAGCACCCATCTTTACCATAAAGTGTAATTACACCAACGACATAGAAAGTCCATCACTTGAAAGCTTTCCGTAAAGGTTTCTGCGGTAAGGGGCCACCTTGACAAATATCAAAGATCCTATTTGGGAACACGATCACTTTTACAGAATGGCACACTTATTCGGCACAGAACACCTTTTTTTATACCCCACATTTTTGAGAGACTTGTGTTTTTCTCCCAGTTTTTGTTCATTTGATCAACACGGACTTAATCATAACATTTTACATGTTTTGCACCTATTTTGATATGTGATAATCACTAAATGTCATGTTTATTGATTTTTACTCATATATTAGGTTAGCGCACTATTCATTTTGTTTATTCTTCTATATTTATACATATATATATATATATATATATATATATTTTTTTTTTTTTTTTTCTTTTTGCACCTTATTTGCAATTTTATTTATTCACTTATGTACGGTACTTTAAATCCTATATTTAATATATTATCTATTTAGTGGAATTTGGTTGAGCGCAACTTTATATTTAGCAATATATACAGTATATATTTTATTCATAAATAAAAGAAAGCTTTCACTCGGAACGTACTGTGCACTCAGATCACACATGACATTCATCTCAATCATCTAATTCAAATGTCACATCTAAATCAGGCATTGTGGCCTCAGCAGGAGATGAAGCTACTAACTCGTCCACATTGCTAATTAGCACCTTTTCACTCACTCCTTCACAGGTAAGTCCCTCTAATTCAATATCTCAATCGGGGGACTTATGCACTGCACCAATTTGTCACCTACTACTCACGTCTCGTCCAATCCCAAAAAGATCTATGATGTGATCTTGATGACTTGATAAAGCAAGATTGCTTATCTTCACTGGGGACCTACTAATGTGAGCATCATAGCTTATAGAGATATACAGTATCTCACAAAAGTGAGTACACCCCTCACATTTTTGTAAATATTTTATTACATCTTTTCATGTGACAACACTGAAGAAATTACACTTTGCTAGAATGTAAAGTAGTGAGTGTACAGCTTGTATAACAGTGTAAATTTGCTGTCCTCTCAAAATAACTCAATACACAGCCATTAATGTCTAAACCGCTGGCAACAAAAGTGAGTACACCCCTAAGTGAACATGCCCAAATTAGGCCCAACTATCCATTTTCCCTCTCCGTGTCATGTGACTCATTTGTGTTAGAAGGTCTCAGATGTGAATGGGGAGCAGGCGTGTTAAATTTGGTGTTATCACTCTCACTCTCTCATACTGGTCACTGGAAGTTCAATATGGCACCTCATGGCAAAGAACTCTCTGAGGATCTGAAAAAAGAATTGTTGCTCTACATGAAGACTATAAGAAGATTGGCAAGACCCTGAAACTGAGCTGCAGCATGGTGGCCAAGACCATACAGCGGTTTAACAGGATAGGTTCCACTTAGAACAGGCCTTGCCATGGTCGACCAAAGCAGTTGAGTGCACGTACTCAGCGTCATATCCAGAGGTTGTCTTTGGGAAATAGCAGTATGAGTGCTGCCAGCATTGCTGCAGAGGTTGAAGGGGTGGGGGGAGGGGGTCAGCTTGTCAGTGCTCAGACCATGTGCTAAACACTGCATCAAATTGGTCTGCATGGCTTTTGTCCCAGAAGGAAGCCTCTTCTAAAGATGATGCACAAGAATTGTTGAAAACCATTTGCTGAAGACAAGCAGACTAAGGACATGGATAAACGTATTTGGTTCAGATGGTTACAAGTGTGTGTGGCAGCAACCAGGTGAGGAGTACAAAGACAAGTGTGTATTTCCTACATTCAAGTATGGTGGTGGGAGTGTCATTGTCTGGGGCTGCATGAGTGCTGCCGGAACTGGGGAGCTACAGTTCATTGAGGGAACCATGAATTCCAACATGTACTGTGATATACTGAAGCAGAGCATGATTCCCTCCCTTCAGACACTGGGACGCAGGGCAGTATTCCAACATGATAACGACCCCAAACACACCTCCAAGGTGACCACTGCCTTGCTAAAGAAGTTGAGGGTAAAGGTAATGGACTGGCCAAGCATGTCTCCAGACCTAAACCCTATTGAGCATCTGTAGGGCATCCTCATACGGAAGGTGGAGGAGCGCGCTCTGTGATGTCATCATGGAGGAGTGGAAAAGGACTCCAGTGGCAACCTGTGAAGCTCTGGTGATCTCCATGCTCAAGAGGGTTAAGACAGTGCTGGAAAAATAATGGTGGCCACACACAATATTGACACTTTTGGCCCAATTTGGACATTTCCACTTAGGGGTGTACTCACTTTTGTTGCCAGCATTTTAGACAATAAAGGCTGTGTGTTGAGTTATTTTGAGGGGACAGCAAATTTACACTGTTATACAAGCTGTACACTCACTACTTTACATTGTAGCAAAGTATAATTTCTTCAGTGTTGTTACATGAAAGATATAATAAAATATTTACAAAAATGTGAGGGGTGTACTCACTTTTGTGAGATTCTGTATATACGTTTGATAAAAATAGTTTTGAATGTCTTTTTGGGAAAAAAATCTATGCAATAATTATTTGTATGTTACTGTTTTGCCAGTTTACATGAGCAATATCCAGAAATATATCACCTGAGGAAGCTATTTCTATATGGCGACACATGTCGAGAAAAAACTGGATTTTCTGTTTGACAAACATGTAAAAGCTTTCTTTTATTTATGGCTTTTAATATTTTGTATCAATAAAACTAAAAGTTTTTACTTGGAAAAATGTACTGTTTTGTTTCTTTGGCACCTTAAAAACCCTATCATTGTGTACCATTCCAATTTAAAAATTTCATAGGGTGTGGTGCGGTTGACTGACACTCATTTTCATTATTTAACACTTTAAAATGTTCTTTTTTCATTACTGCTTTTTTAATCGTATAGAATACAGGAGTATGTGTATTGCTAGTTCCTAAATGCTTCTGAATTCAGAGCTTGCTTTTGGAAAAAAAAAAATATATAAATCATAAACTATGAATTTCTGAATATAGTAAATTTCTGCTTCAAATGTCCGAGTTTTATCCTTAAGTATATTTCCCAATTACAATGTGTGATGAACGCATCCACTGCATCAAAGCCCAAAGATAGCACACAGTTCATTTAATATATGATTACACTAGATCAGGGCAGCCCAAGGGCTGGCTGGCTGGAACCTGCGTTCAATTCCCACCAATAGGTATACTGAATTTGGTACAATTGATCTTGCCTAAAATTACCAATTTCATCATCATACATTTTTTTTAAGCTTATTGGTCTGCTACTTTCTTAGTTTAAATACAATGTTCTAATTGTTTTATATGCAGGGAATGTACTTTTTAAAGGGTGCATTTGATAATTACTTGTGTAGTGTTATTTACAGGTCCAGGATAGCTAAAAGAGGATTCTGTAACCCTCAGATGCCATTTAAAGCTTATATATAGTGCAGTTAGACACGTGCACTCATATACATCCCACTCAAATCTTACCTTTCTCACCCTCCTTCTTCTATAAGCCTCAGGGGACATTTCTCCAAATCCTGGTCCTCCATTTTCTAACTGAATCCACATATCCAGCACCCCTCCTCCTCTGGCCACAGCAGCCACAATCTAGTGTAATTTCTGTCCCCCTGCTTTCTAAAACCAGCCCCCCAATATCATGTGCCCCTTGGAATGCCTGCTCCATCTGTAACAAGCTCACATCTGTGCATGACCATTTTATCTCTCATAGCTTTAACATACTCGCCATTACTGAAACCTGGCTTCAAAATTTTGACTCTGCTTCTCCTGCTGCCCTCTCCTATGGTGGGCTTCACTAGACTCACTCCCCCAGACCCAACAGACAGAAAGGAGGTGGAGTTGCATTCCTTCTATCCCCACAAAGCACCTACCAATTCCTTCCTATCCCTCCCTCTCTGTCCCTCTCTTCATTTTAAATACACTGTATGTGTCTGTTTTCTCCCATTTATCTGAAGATTGCCGCAATTTATCGGCCTCCTGGACTAGTATTGTGCTTTTTTGATGACTTCGCTGCCTGGCTACCCTACTTTCTCTCCTCTGAAATATTCACTATCATTCTTGGTGACTTCAGCATCCCTGTCAATGTTAACAGCCCAGCTACAACTCAACTTCTCAACTTACCCTCATCTTTTGACCTAACCCAATGGACACACAGTTCCTCTCACTCCAATGGTAATGCCCTTGACCTTGTATTCTCCCATCTCTGCACTCCTGGCAACCTCACCAACACCCCCTTTCTTCTCTTTGATCACAACCTCATCAGTTTCACTGCATCTTTGCCTCCAATCACCCATCCCTCCAAGCAGCAAACAATTACTTGTAGGAACCTTTGTCACGTTAACCCTTCTCTTCTCTATTCTTCTACTGACCACCTATATGATATAATCTCTCCCCTGTCCTGTCCTGACCTGGCCACCTCCGTTTATAACAGTTCACTCTCATCATCACTGGACGCACTTGCTCCTCTAACTACACCCAGAAGCAAGCCCCAACCATTGCAACCCTGGCAAACTGACAACAGTAAAAATCTCAAGAGACATTGCCGTGCTCTTGAACGACTGTAGCATAAAACCAAATGCCTGCAGGACTTCACCCTATATAAATCTTCCCTAATAAAATACAATTCCTGCCTCCATGCTGCCAAACAAGCCTACTTTGTCTCTCACATTAATACCTTGTCATCCAGTCCCCTTTAACTCTCTGCTTGGTACCCCACACCCTCTACCCACTAACTTACTCACTGCCCAAGCTATTGCCAATCACTTCAAAGACAAGATTGATGCAATACGTGAGGACACCTCCACTGTGTGTACATCTTCCCCACTCAACATACCTTGCCTAACAGCACAGTCAACACTCTCCTCTTTTGAACTGGTTACCACTGAAGAGTTTACAAGAATTTCCTGTTATTCTATTTAATCAGGTTATTCTGTCTATGCTCCCTCACTGACATCTTCAATCTCTCCCTCTCTAGTGGCTCCTTCCCCTCCTCTCTTAAACATGCACACATCACTCCCATACTTAAAAAGCCCTCACTTGACCCCACCAGTCTGAACAACTTAAGACCCATCTCACTGCTCCCATTCACCTCTAAACATCTAGAACACTTAGTCTGCAACCGTCTTAGCTCCTATACAGGGAAAATAGCTTGCAGCACTCGACAGAAACTGCCTTTCTAAAACTCACTAACGATCCAATGGCTACTACTCCATACTCCTATTACTTGACCACTTTGCGGCCTTTGATACTGTTGACCACTTGCTACTTCTTAATAAACTCCGTTCACTTGGCCTCCAAGATTCTGCTCTATCTTGGTTCTCCTCCCACATATCACAGCGCTCCTTCAGTGTTACCTACAACTCTATCTCCTCCTCTCCATTGCCCCTTTCTGTGGGGGTTCCCCAAGGCTCTGTTCTTGGACCCTTTCTCTTCTCTATCTACATCGCCTCCATTGGTACCATCTATGACACTCAAATCTATCTGTCTTCTCCTTACCTCACTTCTTCAGTCTCCTCTTGCATTACTAACTTACTTACTGACATATCAGCATGGATGTCGCACCACTTACTCAAACTAAATCTCTCTAAAATTGAGCTGGTAATATTTCCCCTGCCCGTGCCCCCCTCCATGACTTTTCCATCAAAATCAGTAATGCAACCATCAATCCCTTCCCTCATGCCAGGGTACTAGGTGTAATTCTAGACTCTGACCTGTCCTTTCAGCCCCAAATCCAATCGTTGTCAAAAGCTTGTAGACTTCACCTCCGTAACATCTTTAAAATTCAACCCTTTTTAACAACTGAAACTATCAAGCTACTCATTCACTCCCTTGTAATCTCTCGCCTCGACTATTGCAACTCCCTTCTCATAGGCCTACCTCTAGATAGGCTACCCCCTCTTTAGTCTATCATGAATGCTGCTGCCAGTCTTATCCACCTTACCAACCACTCAGTGTCTGCCACCCCTCTCTGCCAATCCCTACACTGGCTCCCGATTGCCCAGCGAATTAAATTCAAAATACTAACCACAACATCCAAAGCCATTCACAACTCTATGTCCCGAGCTACATTATCAATCTTGTCTCCAAATATCACCCAAACCGTCCTTTCTGCTCTTCCCAAGACCTCCTACTCTCAAGCTCCCTTTTCTCCTCCTCCCATGCTCGTCTCCAGAATTTTCTACCTCAATCTGTCCAGCTATAGCCTTCTCTAGCTGCCTTCAGGCGACCCCTGAAAACTCATCTCTTCAGGGAAGCCTATCACTCCTCCAACTAATCTTTTACCTCTTCCATCAACTCATTCCTTACAGTTACAACCTCTTGTAACACCTTCCCCACCCTATCAGATTGCAAGCTCTTCTAAGCAGGGACCTCTTAATCCTTTTTTTTTTTTATTGTTTTGTAACTGTATTGTCTCCCTTTTATATTGTAAAGTGCTGCGTAAACTGTTGGCGCTATATAAATTCTGTATAATAATAATAATATTGTGCCTACCCTGGCTCATCCCTTTCCCCCATCAGCATGCAAATTAGATTTACAAATAAAACTTCTATTTGACTTCTTGTGGCTTCTAATGCACTAGTAAGCAATTTCTAATTACTTGCTAGTGCATCAATGCACTTTTAATCAGAGTAAACAATTTCATTACAGGAGAAGAGCCTGTACAACTGTACAAGACTGAATGGAAGAATGGAGTTCAGCTTAAAAAAACACCAACAACCAAGCTAATTTTTCCATTTTCCATCAAAAAATGACTGCTGAAATGACTACATTTTGCTAAAATCTCTAATTTTTGCACACATTTTGAGGAAATAAAGACTCTCAATTTTTTAAAAACTTTACATTTTTATTAAAGTATCAAAAAGATAGAGTGTGCTATGTAGATAAATTGCAATCAACTCTTATTAAAGTCTTTCAGGTAATTAGAAGCATTGTGGTTTACTAGCCAGGCTTTCCGTGCTTTTATGTACTTTGTGGTGGAAAATTTCTTATTAGCCAGCATCAGTTCATATTGCGTATGTACAGTGCATTGCGAAAGTATTTGGCCCCCTTGAACTTTTCAACCTTTTGCCACATTTCAGGCTTCAAACATAAAGATATAAAACTGTAATTTTTTGTGAAGAACCAACAACAAGTGGGACACAATCATGAAGTGGAACGAAATTTATTGGATATTTCAAACTTTTTTAACAAATAAAAAACTGAAAAATTGGGCATACAAAATGATTCAGCCCCCTTAAGTTAATACTTTGTAGCACCACCTTTTGCTGCTATTACAGCTGTAAGTCACTTGGGGTATGTCTCTATCAGTTTTGCACATCGAGAGACTGAAATTTTTGCCCATTCCTCCTTGCAAAACAGCTCGAGCTCAGTGAGGTTGGATGGAGAGCGTTTGTGAACAGCAGTTTTCAGTTCTTTCCACAGATTCTCGATTGCATTCAGGTCTGGACTTTGACTTGGCCATTCTAACACCTGGATATGTTTATTTGTGAACAATTCCATTGTAGATTTTGCTTTATATTTTGGATCATTGTCTTGTTGGAAGACAAATCTCCATCCCAGTCTCAGGTCTTTTGTAGACTCCATCAGGTTTTCTTCCAGAATGGTCCTGTATTTGGCTCCATCCATCTTCCCATCAATTTTAACCATCTTCCCTGTCCCTGCTGAAGAAAAGCAGGCCCAAACCATGATGCTGCCAGCACCACATTTGACAGTGGGGATGGTGTGTTCATGGTGATGAGCTGTGTTGCTTTTACGCCAAACATAACGTTTTGCATTGTTGCCAAAAAGTTTGATTTTAGTTTCATCTGACCAGAGCACCTTCTTCCACATGTTTGGTGTCTCCCAGGTGGCTTGTGGCAAACTTTAAACAACACTTTTTATGGATATCTTTAAGAAATGTCTTTCTTCTTGCCACTCTTCCATAAAGGCCAGATTTGTGCAGTATACGACTGATTGTTGTCCTATGGACAGAGTCTCCCACCTCAGCTGTAGATCTCTGCAGTTCATCCAGAGTGATCATGGGCTTCTTGGCTGCATCTCTGATCAGTCTTCTCCTTGTATGAGCTGAAAGTTTAGAGGGACGGCCAGGTCTTCGTAGATTTGCAGTGGTCTGATACTCCTTCCATTTCAATATTATCGCTTGCACAGTGCTCCTTGGGATGTTTAAAGCTTGGGAAATCTTTTTGTATCCAAATCCTGCTTTAAACTTCTCCACAACAGTATCTCGGACCTGCCTGGTGTGTTCCTTGTTCTTCATGATGCTCTCTGCGCTTTAAACGGACCTCTGATACTATCACAGTGCAGGTGCATTTATACGGAGACTTGATTACACACAGGTGGATTCTATTCATCATCAATAGTCATTTAGGTCAACATTGGATCATTCAGAGATCCTCACTGAACTTCTGGAGAGAGTTTGCTGCACTGAAAGTAAAGGGGCTGAATAATTTTGTATGCCCAATTTTTCAGTTTTTTATTTGTTAACAAAGTTTGAAATATCCAATAAATTTTGTTCCACTTCATGATTGTGTCCCACTTGTTGTTGATTCTTCACAAAAAATTACAGTTTTATATCTTTATGTTTGAAGCCTGAAATGTGGCAAAAGGTCGAAAAGTTCAAGGGGGCCGAATACTTTCGCAATGCAATGTATATTTAATCTCAAAATAGCCTCAGAGAGGTTGGGAGCTACATTGGATTTCCACATCTTAGCTATGGTAAGCCTTGCTGCTATTAGAATGTTAGCAACAATAGTTCTATAACAGTGTGGGTATATATCAAGATTTATTCCCAGTAGGGCCATTGCAGGTGTGAGAGGTAATAGCTTACCTGTAAGTGATGTGATAAAGGATGATAATGCATTCCAAAAGCTAGATAGAGTTTTACACTTCCAAAGTATGTAGTATAGTGTGCCTGTATGATCCTCACGTCTCCAACATAAAGGGGAGGAGGACGGAAGATTTAAGAAAGTTTATTATATTAGTCGCCAAGCGAATATTATCAGTGATTTGGCGTCCTGGGATGAAACCAGATTGGAATGGGGAGATAAGGGAGGTAATTACTAATGATAGTCTATTTGCCAAAAGTCTGCTGAAAATTTTTAGGTCATTGTTTATTATTGAAATGGGCCTATAATTCTGTGGGAGGGAGTGATCTTTATCAGGTTTCGGAATCAGGGACATGTTGGCCAGTAGCATTTCTTCAGGGAAGATGCCACCTTCAAGGATATTATTGTTAAAGGTTGTCAGTCTAGGGGTAAGCTGGGGGGCAAATTGTTTGTAACAGAAGGACGAAAATCCATCGGGGCCTGGGGCAGAGCCATTTTTAAGCGATTTTATAACCAAAGAGATTTCATCTGCAGTGCATGGGGCATTTAATTGCTCTATCTGTGAAGTGGTTAATTTAGGGACAGGGATATAGTCCAACCAAGAATAATCAACAGGTCTAGAGTCATTTGAGGTTTTAGAAAGGAGGTCTTCGTAAAATTTTCGAAATATAGAGACTACCGTTCTAGGGTTAGTTTCCAATTGGTCGGATGGGTTTTTGAGTTTATATACATGAGGGGGTTTCAGTGATAGCTCTAATATCAGATCCTTCACGACAAATTGAAGTGGCCTTAGCTATTGAAGAATATTTTACCCTAAATGATAGCCCGGAAACATCAATCTCAACAATTTGGACTGCACACAAAGCTGTCCTCAGTGGTAAATTGATTAGTTTAGCTGTTGCCCGTAACAAACAAAGGTGGGAAAAAGTTCTGGCTATTACCAAAGATCTACAAAAAATCTACAGAACACATATGAATACTCATGACCCGGTTATTGCTGACTTAATTAATACCAAGAGGGCTGAATTAGACTCCCTCATGACCTACAAAGCAGAGAAGGCTATTAGATGGTCTAAAGCCAGATTTTTTCTCTCCAGCAATTCTTTCTCCACTATGTTCGCGCGTAAATTAAGAATGTTTATAAGGTGTCATATACCAGCGATTTATAATTTTCTGTGAGTTTTCTTAATGCTCGATGCAAGATGTAGATGAGCAATTTATTTTATTGGCTGATTGCCAGGACTTCCAAGAGAAGGTTTGGGATAGTTCCTTTTCACATTTGAGCAAATTAGTGGGAAATGAGGACAAGGATATACCTTTAGTATTGTGCCTCTGTTTATGTGAAAGGAAGTTCCTTATTTCAGTAGGAATTTCTAAATTACTATCAGGGTTAAAATTCTTTAATATTTCAAGCTTACTAATTTTGTCTGTTATTAGGTTTTGTTTTTTGGTTATTGGTTAATGTAAAGTACATTTTGAAACCTTGAGTTACTAAAAAATTAAACGAAAGATAGGCTAATCAATAGTTCTTAAGTGGATAGATACCTGGGTTATGTCCTTCGAGAGTTGTGTTTTTTGTAGCATATGTTTCCACATTGCCAATGTGGATTTGATCGTTAGGTAGAGAGGTACAGTTACCTTACGAAGTATTGTGTAAGCAGCTGATAGGGCAAATAAGTCATAGCCTTTGGTTACCTCTTTCATGATAGACAACCATAATTTGTCAGTATTATGGGTGAACCAATACTTCATCTGATCTAGGAGTGTGGCTATACAGTATTGATAAACATCAGGTAGGTTCATGCCTCCTTTATTTTTGGTTGTGGTTAAAATTGCTAGTGCAATTCTTGTTTTTTTACTCTGCCAAATTAGATTGTTTAGTTTGTAATTATTTGTTTAAATAATTTAGAAGGTAATAGGATAGGAAGAGCTCAAAAATAGTAAAGGATTTTGGCAAAGTTAGCATTTTAAATATCACCATTCTTCCAATCTATGATAGTTGGGTTTTTTGTAAATGTTGAAAGTCTTCTTGAATTTAGGTTAAAAGTTTGGGAATATTTACTTCAAATAATTTGTAGGTCGGGTAAGCAAGTTGAACCCCCAGATATGAAATGGAAGGTTGATCCCAATTAAACTTATGATTGAGACGTAGATTCTCAATAGTTTTTGAAGGAATGTTCATTGGTAAAGCAAAACATTTTGTACTATTAACCCTTTAGTAAGAGATACTTCAAATATTGTCTAAAGCTTGTTGGACCTCTGGCAGAGATTTTTCTGGGTTTGATAATGATAATATTATGTCATCAGTGAACAATTTTGTGTTCAGTTTGTCCAATCTTGATACCACTATATGGATTTTTCCTGATGGAGACTGCCAGTTGTTCAATAGCTAAAGAGAATATTACAGGTGAGAGCGGACAGCCTTGTCTTGTACCATTTGACAAATTAAAGCTTTTAGAGATACTGCCTGAGGTGAACACCCTGGCCGAAGGTGATGTATAAAGGGACATTATGGCTCTGTGAATAAAATCGGTAAGACCAAACTTGTTTAGAGTTTCTGAAATATATCCCCAATGAACTCTATGGAATGCCTTCTTTGCATCGAAACTAAGAAGCAGGGAAGGCATTCAACTGCGTTCGACATGATTAATCCGGTCATACATGCGCCTGGTACGATCTGGGCCTTGTCGGCCTTTTACAAAACCCACTTGATCTGCTTCTATGAGGTATGGTGTAACATCAAGAAGGCGGTCAGCTAATATCTTGGCATATATTTTCATGTCTGAATTTAATAGGGGAATCGGCCTGTAATTTTGAGGGGAAGAGGTATCTTTACCATGTTTTGGGATTGTAATGATTGTGACGGTGGCAGGTATCAGACCCCTGGCCTTCTCATCCAACTCGTGACCAAAAACCAATCAATCTCACACCCTGCCGTCACTTGCGTAACAATGCCACTCTCAGCTGCGCCCGGCACAAAGATTTTCCAGCTTGCGGGACCACAATCTAGATGCCAGCAGTCTGAGAGCTATTGTCACCGGGCTAATTAAACCATTAACCCTTTCTCTGCCACCATCTCTACGTTATAATGAGTCCAGAGGACGCTCGTAATTTTAGAAATACCAATTATGACTTTAGAATAACCATCTGTAACACACACTGTCACCTCAGACGGGAATGTTCAGATGATTTATCCTAAACAGTAGCACTCTTTCAGGAGGCAGTTTCTTTGGGTCAGTTTGCGTTGAAGAGCTTATAGACAAAATTAACACTTTTCAAAATAAGGTTTAATTATAAGTAAGGTTAAGATTGGTGCGAATAAAATATTTACAGAAAAATGGGTTACAAAAAAATAGAGACACAATTCAGCAATTTAGAGGAATAGATAAGGATTAGAAATGAAATACTTGCATTCAAAAAGTCCTGGTATTATAAGAGTTCCAGAAGCTGAACATGTGTGATCAGTCTCCAATGGGTAGATGTTCCTTTCCTTGATGTTACATAAGACTGAGAGCTCCATCAGCTCCTGTCTTATTCTCGGAGATCAAAGGGGCGGTGATGGACACCCCTGACCAATTACAACAGAGTGGCAAAAGGGCTGTCCAGTGGTTTACTACCATTTCAAATGTACTTTTGTGGACCGAGTCATACCACTCTTAATATCTCGACATATGTAAGGGTTACATTCTTGAAACTGATATTTTATAACTAAGCATGTCATTTGCTTTCAAACAATATCAAACATGAATATCTTTTATTACAAAGGGAATATCTTATCACTCGTTCCAATTCCCTGTATGACAGGGTGATCATGTGTGGTCTTGTTACGTCCAGTATGTTATTCGGCATTCAAAAAGTTACTTTTTGTTAATATGTTATGTTCAGGTAAAAAGTTATGACTTTTGTGTGTAACTGTGGTCATTTTCCTAATGATCAATTTGGCTTGTGGAATTCCACACAGCCTGGTCAGCCGTAGTGAACATCTGTGCTGATAAGTGTTGCTTTGTTTATGACCCAGCCGGAATGTGTTAAGATAAGGCTGCTTTGAGGCTTGCATACTAATGTTCGGTGACCCCGGGAGTAAATTAACACTGCCAAAAGGAGCTGGGGTGAGGGGCGGGTAAAGGAATGACCTTTTTGGTTCTGAAAACTGTCAGCTGCGCTCTGAAACACAAAATAGTTGCTTGCGACAGCTGTAAACGAAATGGCTGCCTGACAAACTGGGGTCCCAACACACGATACCATTACACCTCCCCCTCTTGTGGGTGCATCGGAGGGGACTGCAAATCCCCTCTTGACGCAACCGACACCCGTGGGTTCGGTTTGTCGTGACAAACCCCCAGCATTGCCATGGGTGCTGCCTTTCTTCTGCTGGGTGACAGATGCTACTCCCCTGGGGAGCAGCTCCCGGCTCAAATAGAGGATGAGAGTTTCCTCTCCCTTAGCATCCTTCTGGCCAAGGGCTGCCTATGGCCCAAAGGTAACTGCATAGGGTTGTGCCGGGACTGGGCGTTTAAATTCCGGGGACCATGTCCCAGGTGCACGGACCAGTACCTCCGTCAGGGCCGGACGGTCCTTCTGACACACTGGCGTCAAGGAGGTCCGTTTAGCCCGGGTACCGTTGGGTGGGTCAGTCACAGGTTCAGCTGAGCCACTATCGTCGCACCCCAGCATCCTCCTGTGGCCAGCTGTACCCAGGAATGACGTGCCCAAAGTGGTGGTTTGAGGAGTAGGCCAGGTCCTGGTAGCCTCAGTTCCAGATTTCTGGGTGCCTACTCCTCCCTGCTGTTCCCAGTACCAAACCGCTGACAGGTCCATCTGACAGTTACTATGCAGAACTGTTAAACTAGACCGTGCCAGAATGTTTGGGACTGTGGAAAGGAGCTCTGGGTGTTTCCCCCGGACAGGGCCAAACACCACCAGGCCCCTAAAGCAGGCCACTGCACAAGGTTCAACCTCTCCCTGTAGATCACACATGACCCTTAGGGAGGTGTCTGATGCGTTCCTAACCCCATCTAGCACTGCCGTAGACACAGTTAAGCCACATGGGGTGGGGAAGGCTGGCTTGTCCTGAGCATTTCCAGGTTAGAGGGTTTGATCCACGCCCCCTGCTCAGGTCCAAGGTGGTTGGACAGCGGGCACCAGCCAGCTGCCTTGACACCTCATGGTTACTTGGCACGTGGTAGGCCCCAATCGCAGGGCTGGCAATCAGCCTGCTAAAGGCTCCACAAAGCCTTTGCTCAGTTTCCTGTTCCCCATCGGCCTGCGCCTCCTGTGAGACAGGAGGGGTCACAGGTATGGGAGGAGCAGACACCCAGGCACCCATCTCGTGGACTTCAGGGTGTGTCCTCCCAGAGTCTCCAATATCTCTGACGTGGCATGCTGTAAGCACTGCCAGCAGCATAGTTGCCTGGAGGGGGAAGGGTGGCTTCAGCTGAAGGCCCAAGCCCACTCTCTGAGTGTCAGCTACCGCTAACAGGACACCTGTCTTTCCCAGTTCAGGGGTGCTAACTCTGCCCCTGGCATGTGCTGGGCTAGGATGCTGTGTGAGAAGCAGGTTAAGCCACAAGCCCTGGTGCTTCACTCCCGGCCTGGCCCTCCTGATCTCACAGAGATCCTTACCAAACAGATCAAGTGACACCTTCAATACATGTCTGTGAGGTTGACTGGACACAATGAACAGTTGTTTAACCCCTTCAGTCTCCAGGCCTCCTGCCTGTTGGCCTGTCACACCTATCTGCCCATTGTCCCAGTCAAGCTGTTGTTTACTCATCACAGCAGGGGGCCTTAAAAGCTCCATTCCTGAGTGATTTGAGAGTCTGGTCGATCCACAGTGCTGGCTGACAGGCAGTACTACAAGTCCCAGCCATCTGTCCTGTGGCGAAGAAAGACAGCTGCTGAGGCTTAACAGAGGTGGAGTCCACTGGGTCAGAACAAGGAGAGGGCATAGAGACCTCCTCCTGCTGCTCTGCAACCAGGGCCTGCATTTTCACTGCCTTTGCAACACTGCGAGGGACCACCAACATTGGAAAAACATCTTTAGCATTATCATCATTATTTGCATCATCATTTTCATCATCATTAGCATCAACATTATCATCATCATCATCATTTTCATCATCGTGAGCATCAACATTATTACAGCATACCCCTGGTAACTTCACAGGCAAGGGGGCCTCCTTTCCTTCTTCAAAAGATGGAGGACCTAGTAATTCAACACTACCCTTCCCCTTCCCCTCCCTCTGTCCATCCATAGGTTGCCCAGACATTAACCCAATATCTGCACACAGTACCTTGTCAAGTCCAGAGAGTTCCATGGAGGCATCCAGGGTGCTTTTAGCAGGGGTTTAGTAAGAAACAAGGGTACCTAGGTCGGCACCCAACAAAACATCTGTTGGGATTTCCTCAGAGACTCCCACCTCCCTCATTCCACTCCCAGCATCCCAATCAATGAAAACACTGGCAAGGGGAACCTGTGAGTGGGTCCCCTCAACTCCAGTGAGGGTAAAAAACTTTCCAGGGATGATGTCCCTTCTTCTTATCACTTCTGGTCTGACCAGGGTGACTTCAGCTCCTGTGTCCCAGAAACCAGTGACAGTCCAGTTGCCCACGGTGATGGGCTGCAAGTTGGCGGCGGTCACCCGGGATCTCCTGCAGACAAACATCACTAAGGAAGAGTTGCTGGCCGGCTGGCCAGGTGATGTCATCTGTTTCTGCTCAGGGCACTGTGTCCTGAGATGTCCAGCTTTTCCACAGGTGTAGCATCTGTGGGTGTCAGTGGCAGTGAAGGTGACACCAGGGACTGCAGGTGCTGGTTGCTGGGGAACGTGACTCAAAGGTGCAGGAGGTGTTTCCATGTAAGATTTCCCTCCTTTCGCGCCATACAGAGGAGTTGCGATGGTCAGATACCCAAGTGTGGATGTAGGTATCTGCCAGTTCTGCTGCTGCTTGGGCAGAGACGGGCTTCCGTTCCAACACAAACTGTCTGGCGTCTGTAGGACATATGTGTAGTAAAAATTGATCTCCAATCATGAGATCCTCCAGGGACTCAAACATAATGGCGTTCAAGCCTTTAGTCCACTGCCGGAATGTGGTGCGTAAGTGGCTTACCACATCCATATATGAGTCCCCAGGCCCCTTTTGCAGGGACCTAAATCGCTTCCGTTACACTTCCGGGGTTAGCTGGTACTTTTTGGTGATTTCAGCCTTTACGGCCTCATAATCACCATCCTTTTCTGTTGGCAATTCGACGTAAGCGTCCAGGGCCTTGCCTTGCAGCCCTGGCGTCAGGTACTGGGCCCGCTGTGCTTGGGGCAGCTGGTACTGACGGCAAGTTTTTTCAAACAACAGTAGGTACACATCAATGTCACTGTCCTTTTCCATAACTGGAAATTTGGCTGCCTGGCTCAATAGCAGAGAGCTGTCCCAGTGCTCTAGGGATCCGTGGTTCTGAGACTGTCGCTGCGGCGGGAGCTTAGCCATCTCCAGGTTGTGCCGACATTCAGCCTCCCTCTCCATAGCCTCTCTCAGCCTGGCGTTCTGCTGCCTCCCTCACAGCCCGGCGTTCCTCTCTCTCAGCCACAGCCTGGCGTTCTTCTCTCTCAGCCGCAGCCTGGCGTTCCAGAAACTGCAGGTACGCCATAGGATCATTCTCCTTGACACGTTGCAGCGTTTCCTGCATTTGAGGAGAGTCTATGCTGGTTGCAGGCAAGCTGGGGCTGGTCTGCTCATGCTGTGGAGTGGAGGTGACATCCAGTGGTATTCCAGTGTCAGTCTCTGCTGGCCCATCCTGCGCGGCCGTGCCTGAATCACTGAGCTCCGAAGAAACGGAAGCCTCATCTTCTGGTTCCGCCAGAGTTTGGCTTGCCTGGATATCATGCTCCTGCAGGGCATGAATCATTCCTTCACGAGTTTTGCCACTGACATCAAGTCTTCTTGATGTGCACTCAGTAGTCAGTTAACTTTTGTTCATTTTCTTATATTCCGATAAACAAGGCATGTTTGCAAGCAGAAAAGATAGAACAGAAAGCAAAGATAGGAAAGAGCTGTAGAAAGTAGAGATTGCTGTGTGTCTCTTTTTAAAAAACAAAAAATATGCACCAGTTTGTCTCTAAGGACTGCTTTCCACAACCATTACAATCCTTCAGTGCAGAGCTAATTCCTAACAGTGCACTGAATGCTCTTAAATGCAAAACTATCCCACGTACGCTGCCAGCCAATATGTGACTGTGGCGGGTATCAGACCCCTGGCCTTCTCATCCAACTCGTGACCAAAGACCAAGCAATCTCACATCCTGCCATCATTTGCGTAACAATGCCACTCTCAGCTGCGCCCGGCACAAAGATTTTCCAGCTTGCGGGACCACAATCTAGATGCCAGCAGCCTGAGAGCGATTGTCACCGGGCTAATTAAACCATTAACCCTTTCTCTGCCACCACCTCTACGTTATAATGAGCCCAGAGGACGCTCATAATTTTAGAAATACCAATTATGACTTTAGAATACCCATCTGTAACACACACTGTCACCTCAGACGGGAATGTTCAGATGATTTATCCAAAACAGTAGCACTCTTTCAGGAGGCAGGTTCTTTGGGTCAGTTTGCGTTTAAGAGCTTAGAAACAAAATTAACACTTTTCAAAATAAGGTTTAATTATAAGTAAGGTTAAGATTGGTGCGAATAAAATATTTACAGAAAAATGGGTTACAAAGAAATAGAGACACAATTCAGCAATTTAGAGGAATAGATAAGGATTAGAAATGAAATACTTGCATTCAAAAAGTCCTGGTATTATCAGAGTTCCAGAAGCTGAACATGTGTGATCGGTCTCCAATGGGTAGATGTTCCTTTCCTTGATGTTACATAAGACTGAGAGCTCCATCAGCTCCTGTCTTTTTCTCCGAGATCAAAGGGGCGGTGACGGACACCCCTGACCAATTACAACAGAGTGGCAAAAGGGCTGTCCAGTGGTTTACGACCATATCAAATGTACTTTTGTGGACCGAGTCATACCACTCTTAATATCTCGACATATGTAAGGGTTACATTCTTGAAACTGATATTTTATAACTAAGCATGTCATTTGCTTTCAAACAATATCAAACATGAATATCTTTTATCACAGAGGGAATATCTTATCGCTCATTCCAATTCCCTGCATGACAGGGTGACCATGTGTGGTCTTGTTACGTCCAGTAAGTTATTCGGCATTAAAATATTAACTTTTTGTTAATATGTTATGTTCAGGTAAAAAGTTATGACTTTTGTGTGTAACTGTGGTCATTTTCCTAATGATCAATTTGACTTGTGGAATTCCACACAGCCTGGTCAGCCGTAGTGAACATCTGTGCTGATAAGGGTTGCTTTCAGTGTTGAGCGAACACGGACTGTATTATTCGGGTTCGTACCGAATAATTGGATTTTTGCTACCCGGACACGGATCCGAATACTTTACTGTATGTTCGGGTTTAAAATCCGTGTTCGGTAATTTTATTTCCTGTTTTGTATGTAATGGCGCGCTTTTAATGACGGGCTTTCAACAGCCAATCAACAAGCGTTTAACTGGTGTGCCTTAAGCCATCCCAGCCATGCCTACTAATGTATTGGTAGCTGTGATTGGCCATCTGAAGCATGTGACCCATGTCTTTATAAGTTCGAGAGGCACAGCGCGGTGCGTTATTCTGCTGTAGTGTAGGGACAGAGCACACATCATATGTGCTGGCTGCTGATTAGGGACAGACAGTGAAAAATTGTGCCCGAAAAGAATGCAGGGACAGGTCGGAGTGTAGGCAGGGAAAGTTATTTGAGCATTTTAGGGACAGGCTGGAGAGATTAGGCAGGGACAGTCTACATCGATTTTGCTGTGTGGGGGGTGGTGCAGTGAACGATCTTTGTGCCCTCACTTGAGCCCACTGAGGAGGAGGGAGAAAAAAATCAATTTTTATCAGTCTGTTGTGTGCAGCGTTCAGCTATATTTTACTACAGATTGCTGTTCTAATCTGCTATTTAAAAATTAAGTTAAAGGGGAATTTTTTTTTTCCCCCTTCATAGCCTGCTTGCTGCTGAGCTGACCGTGACATAAGACACTGCTGTGTTCACATGTGCTATTGAGTGATTTTCAATTTTATATACTTTTTTCTATTCCACTATTCAATATACACCCTTTTGGGTTAAAACAAATTAAATTGTGGCATAGTCTGTACTAATCTGCTATTTAAAAATTACAAAGTTAAAGGGGAATTTTTTTTTTTTCCTTCATAGCCTGCTGCAGAGCTGACCGTGACATAAACCATAAGACACTGCTGTGTTCACATGTGCTATTGAAAAATCACCAATTTTATATCATAATTTCTATTCCACTATTCAATCTACACCCTATGGGGTAAAAAGAATTAAATTGCGGCATAGTCTGTATCATTACATGTGAGATACACCTTCCAAATTTTTGGGGCGCATCTTCCACCGCCGAGGATTGCAGGGTGCTTCAGTTTGCCTCCTGTTCCGAACTCCTCCTACTCCTCATCCTGCCTTTAGGGTACAAAAAATTGTAATCGGGGCCTAGTCTGGGTCTGTACATGTGAGATACACCTTTTGATATCATATTTTCTATTCCGCGATTCAATCTACACCCTTTGGGGTAAAAAGAATTAAATTACGGCATAGTCTGTATTGGTACGTGAGAGATACACCTTTCCAATTTTTTGGGCGAATCTTACACCGCCGAGGATTGCAGGGTGCTTCAGTTTGCCTCCTGCCTGTTCCGAACTCCTCCTACTCCTCATCCTCATCTTGCCTTTAGGATACAAAAAATTGTAATCAGGGCCTAGTCTGTGTTTGTACGTGTGAGATACACCGTTTTATAAATTTTTTTCTATTCCGCTTTCAATATACACCCTTTTGGAGTGTAAAAAATGAAATTACGGCATAGTCTGTATCGGTACGTGTGAGATACACCTTTTTAAATTTGTTTGGCGCATCTCCTTCCACCGCCGAGGATTGCAGGGCGCTTCAGTTTGCCTCCTGTTCCGAACTCCTCCTACTCCTCTTCCTCATCCTCATCCTGCCTTTAGGGTACAAAAAATTGTAATCAGGGCCTAGTCTGTGTTTGTACGTGTGAGATACACCGTTTTATAAAATTTTCCTATTCAGCTATTCAATATACACCCTTTTGGAGTGTAAAAAATTAAATTACGGCATAGTCTGTATCGGTACGTGTGAGATACACCTTTTAAATTTGTTTGGCGCATCTCCTTCCACCGCCGAGGATTGCAGGGCGCTTCAGTTTGCCTCCTGCCTGTTCCGAACTCCTCCTACTCCTCATCCTCATCTTGCCTTTAGGATACAAAAAATTGTAATCAGGGCCTAGTCTGTGTTTGTACGTGTGAGATACACCGTTTTATAAATTTTTTTCTATTCCGCTTTCAATATACACCCTTTTGGAGTGTAAAAAATGAAATTACGGCATAGTCTGTATCGGTACGTGTGAGATACACCTTTTTAAATTTGTTTGGCGCATCTCCTTCCACCGCCGAGGATTGCAGGGCGCTTCAGTTTGCCTCCTGTTCCGAACTCCTCCTACTCCTCTTCCTCATCCTCCCTTTAGGGTACAAAAAAATTGTAATCGGGGCCTAGTCTGTGTTTGTACGTGTGAGATACACCGTTTTATAAAAAATTTTCTATTCCGCTGTTCAATATACACCCTTTTGGAGTGTAAAAAATTAAAATACGGCATAGTCTGTATCGGTACGTGTGAGATGCACCTTTTAAATTTGTTTGGCGCATCTCCTTCCACCGCCGAGGATTGCAGGGCGCTTCAGTTTGTCTCCTGTTCCGAACTCCTCCTACTCCTCTTCCTCATTCTCATCCTCCCTTTAGGGTACAAAAAATTGTAATCGGGGCCTAGTCTGTGTTTGTACGTGTGAGATACACCGTTTTATAAAATATTTTCTATTCCGCTATTCAATATACACCCTTTTGGGGGGAAAAAAATTAAATTACAGCATAGTCTGTATCGGTACGTGTGAGATACACCTTTTAAATTTGTTTGGCGCATCTCCTTTCACCGCCAAGGATTGAAGGGCGCTTCAGTTTGCCTCCTGTTCCGAACTCCTCCTACTCCTCATCCTGCCTTTAGGGTACAAAAAATTGTAATCGGGGCCTAGTCTGGGTCTGTACGTGTGAGATACACCTTTTGATATCATATTTTCTATTCCACGATTCAATCTACACCCTTTGGGGTAAAAAGAATTAAATTACGGCATAGTCTGTATTGGTACGTGTGAGATACACCTTTCCAATTTTTTGGGCGCATCTTACACCGCCGAGGATTGCAGGGTGCTTCAGTTTGCCTCCTGCCTGTTCCGAACTCCTCCTACTCCTCATCCTCATCCTGCCTTTAGGATACAAAACATTGTAATCAGGGCCTAGTCTGTGTTTGTACGTGTGAGATACACCGTTTTATAAAAATTTTTCTATTCCGCTATTCAATATACACCCTTTTGGAGTGTAAAAAATGAAATTACGGCATAGTCTGTATCGGTACGTGTGAGATACACCTTTTTAAATTTGTTTGGCGCATCTCCTTCCACCGCCGAGGATTGCAGGGCGCTTCAGTTTGCCTCCTGTTCCGAACTCCTCCTACTCCTCTTCCTCATCCTCATCCTGCCTTTAGGGTACAAAAAATTGTAATCAGGGCCTAGTCTGTGTTTGTACGTGTGAGATACACCGTTTTATAAAATTTTCCTATTCCGCTATTCAATATACACCCTTTTGGAGTGTAAAAAATTAAATTACGGCATAGTCTGTATCGGTACGTGTGAGATACACCTTTTAAATTTGTTTGGCGCATCTCCTTCCACCGCCGAGGATTGCAGGGCGCTTCAGTTTGCCTCCTGTTCCGAACTCCTCCTACTCCTCTTCCTCATCCTCCCTTTAGGGTACAAAAAAATTGTAATCGGGGCCTAGTCTGTGTTTGTACGTGTGAGATACACCGTTTTATAAAATTTTTTCTATTCCGCTATTCAATATACACCCTTTTGGAGTGTAAAAAATTAAATTACGGCATAGTCTGTATCGGTACGTGTGAGATGCACCTTTTAAATTAGTTTGGCGCATCTCCTTCCACCGCCGAGGATTGCAGGGCGCTTCAGTTTGTCTCCTGTTCCGAACTCCTCCTACTCCTCTTCCTCATTCTCATCCTCCCTTTAGGGTACAAAAAATTGTAATCGGGGCCTAGTCTGTGTTTGTACGTGTGAGATACACCGTTTTATAAAAAATGTTCTATTCCGCTATTCAATATACACCCTTTTGGGGTGAAAAAAATTAAATTACGGCATAGTCTGTATCGGTACGTGTGAGATACACCTTTTAAATTTGTTTGGCGCATCTCCTTCCACCGCCAAGGATTGAAGGGCGCTTCAGTTTGCCTCCTGTTCCGAACTCCTCCTACTCCTCTTCCTCATCCTCCCTTTAGGGTACAAAAAATTGTAATCGGGGCCTAGTCTGTGTTTGTACGTGTGAGATACACCGTTTTATATCCTTTTTTCTATTCCGCTATTCAATATACACCCTTTTGGGGTGAAAAAAATTAAATTGTGGCATACTTTGCATATTTGACTGTGAGATACACCCGTTGTATTTGTATACTGTTTTTCTATTCTGCTATTTAATAAACACCCTTTTGGGGTAAAAAATAAATAAATTGCGGCATAGTTTGCATATTTGACTGTGAGATACACCCGTGCGATACTGTTGTTGTTTTGTTCCGCTATTCAATAAACACCTTTCTAGGGAAAGATCATAAATTACAGAAATATGAGGAGACCGTCAGGGGCCGTGGCCTGGGTCGTGGTGCTGCTGGTAGAGCTCCTGTTGCAAGGAGAAGACGTGGTCAATCTGTGCCAGGTACACGCACAAGTGAAACACCTTCCTCAAGTGTGAGTAGGCGATAGAACCTGCAGCAGTATTTGGTAGGGCCTCATGCACCTCTACAAGTGTTGAGGCCAGAACAAGTAGAGGCGATAGTAGATTGGTTTGCTGCTGACAGTGCCTCCAGTTCCTTCACATTGTCTCCCACCCAGTCTACTGCAGAAAGGTCAGAGTTGGCACCTGCAGCCGATGTCCAACCGTCTTTCACCTCACCCCCTTGCAAATCAGGCAAGCAGTCTGAGCCCCAAGTCATGCAGCAGTCTCTTCTTCTTTTTGATGACTCTGTCCGCAGGGTTTCCCAGGGCCATCCACCTAGCCCTGCCCCAGAAGTGGAAGAGATTGAGTGCAGCAATGCCCAACCACTTATTTCTCAAGATGTGTACATGGAAGGACCATTGCAGCACGTCTCCGATGATTACGAAACGCAGGTGCCAACTGCTGCGGCACTCAGAATTGTGGAGACCGTCAAGGAGGGCAGGGGTGAAGACTGGGTGGAAGATGATGTGGAGGACGATGAGGTCCTCGACCCCACATGGAATGAAGGTCATGCAGGTGACCTAAGTAGTTTGGAGGAAGAGGCGATGGTCGCACAGAGTCACCAGCACAGCAGAAGAGGGAGCAGGGTGCAGAAGCGGAGCGGCCGTGCCCTAGACACTACGCCTGCTACTGCCCAACGCAGCAAGGGACCGAGCGCACCAAAGCCAGCTCAAAGGAGTTCTCTAGCGTGGAAGTTCTTCAGAAAATGTGCTGATGACAGGACACGAGTGGTTTGCACCCTGTGCAATCAGAGCCTGAAGCTAGGCATAAACCTTCTCAACCTGAGCACAACCTGCATGATCAGGCATCTAAGTGCAAAGCACGAGCTGCAGTGGAGTAGACACCTTCAAAACCAAGAAACGTCTCTGGCTCCTCCTGATTCCTCTTCTGCTGCAGTCTCGGCCTCTTCATCCACCTCTGTAGTGATACCAGCACCTGCCACCCCGCAAACAGACGATCTGTCAGCAACACCACCACCTGGGTCACCAACCATCTCCACAATGTCCCGTGGAAGCGTTCAGCTTTCCATCTCCCAAACACTTCAGAGGAAGAGGAAGTACCCCCCTACCCACCCGCGATCCCTGGCCCTGAATGCCAGCATTTCAAAATTCTTGGCCTTTGAAATGCTGTCATTCTGTCTGGTGGAGACGCACAGTTTTAAAAGCCTTATGCCAGTGGCTGTCCCACAGTTCGTCGTGCCCAGCCGCCACTACTTTTCCAGGCAAGCCATCCCTTCCCTGCACAACCAAGTGGGGGAAAAAATCAGGTGTACACTGCGCAACGCCATCTGTGCCAAGGTCCACCTAACTACCGATACGTGGACCAGTAAGCACGGTCAGGGGCGTTATATCTCCCTAATGGCACACTGGGTAAATGCAGTGGCGGATAGCAATTTGGCGCATGTCCTTCCACCACCGAGGATTGCAGGGCACTTCAGTTTGCCTCCTGTTCCTAACTCCTCCTACTACGCTTCCTCATCCTCTACCGCCTCCTCATCCGGTCAGCGTAACACCTTCACCACCAACTTCAGCACAGCCAGGGGTAAATGACAGCAGGCAGTTTTAAAACTTGCCTGTTTGGTGGAAAAACCACACACCGCGCAGGAGTTGTGGAGGAGCATGGAACAGCAGACAAATGAGTGGTTGCTGCCAGCGAGCTTCAAGCCCGGCCTGGTGGTGTGCGATAAAGGGCGAAATCTCATAGCAGCTCTGGGCCTAGCCGGTTTGACGCACATCCCTTGCCTGGCGCATGTAATGAATTTGGTGGTGCAGAGGTTCCTTAAAAATTACCCCGATATGTCAGAGCTGCTGCAGAAAGTGCGGGCCATCTGTGCGCATTTTCGGCGTTCTCACCCTGCTGCTGCTCGCCTGTCAGCGCTGCAGCGTAACTTCGGCCTTCCCGCTCACCGCCTCATATGTGATGTGCCCACAAGGTGGAACTCTACCTTGCACATGCTGGAAAGACTGTGCGAGCAGCAGCAGGCCATAGTGGAGTTTCAGCTGCAGCACGCACACCTGAGTCGCTCCACAGCACCACTTCACCACCAATAACTGGGCCTCCATGCGAGACCTGTGTGCCTTGTTGCGCTGTTTTGCCTACTCCACCAACATGGCCAGTGCCGATGACGCCGTTGTCAGCTTAACTATCCCACTTCTATGCCTCCTTCAAAAAACGATTCGGGCGATGATGGAAGAGGATGTGGCACAGGATGAGGAGGAGGAGGATGAAGAGGTAACATTTCCAAGGCTTTCAGGGCAGTCATTCGCAAGTGGCTCCGAGGGTGGGTTCCTGCACACACAAACGCCAGGTACACCATTGTCCAGCAGGGGCACAGTTCTGGAGGATGAGGAGGATGAGGAGGAGGAGATGGAGGAGGAGATGGAACCATGTTCACAGCAGGGTGGCACCCAGGACAGCTCATGGCCATCACTGGTGCGTGGCTGGGGGGATACAGAGGACACAGACGATACACCTCCCACAGAGGACAGCCTTTCGTTGCCTCTGGACAGCCTGGCACACATGAGCGATTACATGCTGCAGTGTCTCCACAACGACCGCCGAGTTGCCCACATTCTAACTTGTGCTGATTACTGGGTGGCCACGCTGCTGGATCCCCATTACAAGGACAACGTACCGTCCTTAATTCACTCACTGGAGCGCGATCGCAAGATGCGCGAGTACAAGCGCACGCTGGTAGACTCGATGCTGCTGGCATTCCCACCTGACAGCGGGGCCACAGTGGAAGCACAAGGCAGAGGAGGAGGAGGAGGAGGAGGAGGAAGAGGTTGCCAACGCAACCAGGGCACCGCCAGCACCTCAGAAGGCAGGGTTAGCATGGCCGAAATGTGGAAAAGCTTTGTCAGCACGCCAGAACAAACAGCAGCACCAGCAGCTCATATGGAACGTCTTAGCAGGAGGCAGCATTTCACCAACATGGTGGAGCAGTATGTGTGCAACGCCTACAGGACTTTTCCGTACCTTGTGCAGAATAGAGATGGATACCGACCTTACCCAGCCATTGTTATATTTTTGATCTTTCTCACTCTTTTGGGGTGTACCCTAATTTAAAATGACTGAAAAAAAAGCAGTGTTGGCTACCTAGTCCCCCTCCACCGCCGCTTCCACCTACACCGCCACATCCACCGCCACCTCAACCTCCCTCCTACTCCATATGGGCCTCGTCCTTCACAGATGAAGAAAATTGTTTTATTTTTCTGTTTTTTTTTTTTGTTGTTTTAAGTTATTTCCCTATCCACATTTGTTTTTAGAGCCCTTGCCATGCTCTTAACTACGTTTTGCTGCCATTTGCAGCACTCTAGGCCCTTTCCATTGGTGTTTTAGAGCCATTTTAGTGCCTGAAAGTTCGGGTCCCCATTGACTTCAATGGGGTTCGGTGTCCGGGTAAAGGTCGGAAAAAGTCCGGGACACGGACCCGGACTTTTTTTTCAAGTTCGGCCGAACCCGCCGAACACAGACATCCAGGTGTCCGCTCAACTCTAGTTGCTTTGTTTATGACCCGGCCGGAATGTGTTAAGATAAGGCTGCTTTGAGGCTTGCATACTAATGTTCAGTGACCCCGGGAGTTAATTAACACTGCCAAAAGGAGCTGGGGTGAGGGGCAGGTAAAGGAATGACCTTTTTGGTTCTGGAAATTGTCAGCTGCGCTCTGAAACACAAAATGGTTGCTTGCAACAGCTGTAAACGAAATGGCTGCCTGACAAACTAGGGTCCCATTACAATGATGACTGCCTCTAACATTTCTTTAGGGAAAAGGTTATCGTTAGCCACTTGATTATAAAGATTTGTTAGGTATGGATCTAGGGTATCTAAGAATGCTTTATAGCACATGTGTCAAACACAAGGCCCGCGGGCCGAATTCGGCCCTCCAGGCCATTTTATGTGGCCCTCGCACCTCACCTGCAGCTGCAAGAGAGCTTCAGCCCTCCTCTGGTCCTCCTCTAGACCCAGTACATTATGCTTTTCAGCAATACCTCCAGCTTCTTCCCAGCAGCAACACAAGGTAAGGGGGGTGCACTGTGATGTAAGGGAGGACTCGACTTCTGATAGTGGCTCGATGTCCAATGTAAGAGTAGGTGATGCTCTAAACATCTAATCTTACAGATACAATCTGCCCTTGGTGGGGAGACTCTTGACGTCTTATGTAAGGGTATGTTATGCTCTGGACATCTAGTCTTACAGATTCAACCAGCCCTTTTGAGGGCAATCATAATACTGATGCGGCCCGCGATTAAATTGAGTTTGACACCCCTGCTTTATAGTATTCGCTTGATAGGCCATCAGCCCCTGGGGCCTTATTTAAAGGTAAGGAAAGAATAACTTTGCTTGTTTCTTCAACAGTGATTGGGCCAATATGTTTTTTTAATGTGTTAGGATTAAATAGAGGGTAGATGGACCTTATTTAAAAATGTTGTTATTTCAATTGGAAGGGGTTGGGGTGTTTCGCTGTCTTTTTTCAGGTTGTATAGGAGCTCATAATACTCTGAGAATGTATCCGCTTTCTCTTGTGGATTAGAGATGTTTTTTCCCAATTCATGATGTATTAGTTTTGAAATGTTATGTTTGTTCTATCTTTGGCGCAGTTGGGGGGCTAGTAATTTTCCTGCCTTGTTATTTTGGGAGTAATAGTTCAGTTTAAGTTTTTTTAGGTAATGCTCATAATTAGAGATTAAATTTGCTTTTAGATCATTTATAGCCATGTATAATTGCTGAAGGAAGGCGGTATTATTAGGAGAGGTTTTATGGATTTTCTCAAGTTTGGAGATGTTGTCCATAAAATGAATAATTGTTTGTAGTTTCTGTTTTTTATCCCTAGAGGCAGCTTGCATCAGTAAACCTCTAATATAGGCCTTATGTGTGCACCAAAGGTTGGCTGTAGAGGTAGAAGTTTGATTGTTAATCGTATAAAATTCCTTTAATCTTTCTTTTAGCACAGACAGATGTTTCTCCTGAGAAAGGATGTAAGTGTTGTTTTTCCAAAGTAATGTATTAGTGGGCAATGCGATTACTAGTGAGATCGGTGCATGGTCTGACCAAGAGATATTATGAATTTGAGCATCCCTTATTTTCTGCAGGAGAACTCTGTGATAAAGAAATCAATACAAGAATAAGACTTTTGAACATTCAAGAAAAATGTAAAGTCCTTTTCAGTTGAATGAAGGCAACTCCATGGATCAAAAAGGTCCTCTTGCGTAAAAAGGTTCCCCCAAAACCATTCTTTACAGTATGAGTTCCTTTGGAGGTGTCAATGGTCGGGTCCTTAGGAGCCATAAAATCTCCACAAATGATAAGGTTACCTTTTTGTATTTTTCCTATTTTCTTTATAGTTTTTTGGATGAACTCGTTGGGTTTTTTGTTAGGAGCATATAAGCTAGCAATTGAGAAAATTGTGTTGTTGATATTAGCCACCAAAATCAAATATCTTCCTTGTGGATCTGATTTAACATCAAGTAATTGTAAGGTGACAGAGTCCTTTATAATGGTAGTGACACTCTTTTTTTTTCTCGAATAGTTGGAGAAGAACATATGTGGGAATTTTCGGTGTGAGAATTTGGGTGGACTGTCACTAAAGACTCTCAATTTTGTTTATCTCTATCCACCAGGATCATTTGTGAGCAGGGATTTTTTCAGCTGGAAAGGAGCAGAGCTCCATTCCACCACCTCTGGCAGCATCCAACCTGTCACTAAAGGGGAAGTTTCTGCACCACTCACTTCCTCTACCAGCTTCTATGGAAGGGCACCCAGGGCAGGGCATATGTTGGTGGGTGCCCCAGGTCCAGGCACTTCAACTGTCTGAATTCCTGTGGCGCTTCAGGAGGTAGCTTCTGTTCCCACCCCTGCCTATTAGACATGTAACACAGAGCCGAATGCTCTGAAATTCTTTGGCTCTGTGGAGACTGCACTGTGTTAGAAAAAAAAAATGTTTGTGAACTAATATATTTATATGTGGGTTACTTTTGGATGTTCTGATTTCCGAAGACAATACTAATAGGCTAAGGGATAATTTCACCTCTCTGATTAACTTCATAAATTGTAAAATACTTTATACACTCAGGGGCGTACCAACGGGAGAGCGGGGGGTCCACCCTGGGTGCCACATATTGGGGGATGTCAATGGTGATGCTATGGGATGCTCCCCACTCCCGGTTCGGGTGACACCTGTCAGAGGTGACACCATCCTGAGGGTGGCAAGAGCCATGGCTGCTTCTTTTGGCAGTTTTTTTCCAGCCAGGACATCCCAGGCACCTCGGCCATGTTTATGTAGAAAAATATACAAAGTATATTTCCACGCGCCACTGGGAAGGGTTAGGTGTAAAATGCAATCAATTTAAATACCTGAGAATAAAAAATAAATAAATGAATAAATAAATATGTAAACTAGCAGCTGCTGTAGGAAATTGAGGTAGTTGTAGGTGAATGATCTGGAGGACCAAATACAGCGATTGCTGTGGTAATAGTTAATGGACAGCAATACCCATTCAAATGAATGTGAAAAAATATCCAAATTGTGTCATGAAATAATATTATATATGTATCCTGTAAGTCATCAATAATTCATAAATATTTAATTTGAATATTAAAATTAAATAGTCCAAAGTAAACAGTGACTTAAAGTGCTCAGAATTATATATAAATGTCCTTTAGTGAAAGTGAATCTTCAAAGTTAAAAAGTGCACGTGCTCAGGCTTGATTGATAAAATCTCAGCAGTTTCTGGTCCCAAATGAATAGTAAGTTGGGTCACTTACCAGATGTAGTGGGTCCTAAATGCAGTATGGCACTAGGACCATTCAAGCTTGTAAGCCCCCTGGGCTAAAGGGATTCCCTCTAAGCGTTGTCCTATGGGCTGGTAATGGCTCCTTAGGCTCCAATATAAATAGCCAGATGCAGTAGGGAGGGAGAAAGAATGCTCCAAATAGTGTAGTAATTAGGTTGAAAAGCATTTTATTTACCCAATATCTGGGTTTAAAGCAGGGGTGGGGAACCTTTTTTCTGCCAAGGGCCATTTGGGTATTTATAAAATCATTCGGGGGCCGTACAAAATTATCAACCTAAAAATGTGCCTGTTATATTTGGTCAAACATTTAATTAACTCACCCCTAATGTGATGGCTGCAACTGCTTCTCTTTGGTGAGGTGTGTGATGTTAGCTGGTATTGATGATGTTGCTACTCGCAACTGGTTTTACAGGTTTGCGTCGGTCAGTCTGGAGCGCAGTCGACATTTTGTGGTAAGTTTTGAAAAGAACTGCTGGCGGCGGGTACTGCTGGTTGGTACTGCTGGTGGGTATAGCTGGCTGGTACTGCTGGTGGGTACAGCTGGCTGGTACTGCTGGTGGGTATAGCTGGCTGGTACTGCTGGTGGGTACAGCTGGCTGGTACTGCTGGTGGGTATTGCTGGCTCAGGCTGGTACTGCTGGCTTGTACTGTGCTGTGGGTACTGCTGGCGCTGGCTGGTACTGCTGTTGGTACTGCTGACTCTGGCTGGTACTGCTGTGGGTACTGCTGGCTCTGGCTGGTACTGCTCTGGGTTCTTCTGTGGGTATTGCTGGCTCTGGCTGGTACTGCTGGCTCTGGCTGGTACTGCTGTGGGTACTGCTGGTTCTGCTGTGGGTATTGCTGGCTCTGGCTGGTACTGCTGGCTCTGGCTGGTACTGCTGTGGGTACTGCTGGCTCTGGCTGGTACTGCTGGCTCTGCTGTGGGTATTGCTGGCTCTGCTGTGGGTATTGCTGGCTCTGGCTGGTACTGCTGTGGGTACTGCTGGCTCTGGCTGGTACTGCTGGCTCTGACTGGTACTGCTGTGGGTACTGCTGGTTCTGCTGGCTCTGGCTGGTACTGCTGTGGGTACTGCTGGCTCTGGCTGGTACCGCTGTGTGTACTGCTGGCTCTGGCTGGTACCGCTGTGGGTACTGCTGGCTCTGGCTGGTACCGCTGTGGGTACTGCTGGCTCTGGCTGGTATTGCTGGCTCTGGCTGGTACTGCTGTGGGTACTGCTGGCTCTGACTGGTACTGTTGTGAGTACTGCTGGTTCTGGCTGGTACCGATGTGGGTACTGCTAGTTCTGGCTGGTACTGCTGGCTCTGGCTGGTATACAGTGGGTACGGAAAGTATTCAGACCCCCTTAAATTTTTCACTCTTTGTTATATTGCAGCCATTTGCTAAAATCATTTAAGTTCATTCTTCTTCCTCATGAATGTACACATAGCACCCCATACTGACAGAAAAACACAGAATTGTTGACATTGTTGCAGATTTATTAAAAAAGAAAAACTGAAAGAAATATCACATGGTCCTAAGTATTCAGACCCTTTGCTGTGACACTCATATATTTAACTCAGGTGCTTTCCATTTCTTCTGATCATCCTTGAGATGGTTCTACACCTTCATTTGAGTCCAGCTGTGTTTGATTATACTGATTGGACTTGATTAGGAAAGCCACACACTTGTCTATATAAGACCTTCCAGATCACAATGCATGTCAGAGCAAATGAGAATCATGAGGTCAAAGGAACTGCCTGAAGAGCTCAGAGACAGAATTGTGGCAAGGCACAGATCTGGCCAAGGTTACAAAAAGATTTCTGCTGCACTTAAGGTTCCTAAGCACAGTGGCCTCCATAATCCTCAAATGGAAGACGTTTGGGACGACCAGAACCCTTCCTAGAGCTGGCCGTCCGGCCAAACTGAGCTATCGGGGGAGAAGAGCCTTGGTGAGAGAGGTAAAGAAGAACCCAAAGATCACTGACTGTGGCTGAGCTCCAGAAATGCAGTCAGGAGATGGGAGAAAGTTGTAGAAAGTCAACCATCACTGCAGCCCTCCACCAGTCGGGGCTTTATGGCAGAGTGGCCCGACGGAAGCCTCTCCTCAGTGTAAGACACATGAAAGCCTGCATGGAGTTTGCTAAAAAACACCTGAAGGACTCCAAGATGGTGAGAAATAAGATTCTCTGGTCTGATGAGACCAAAAATAGAACTTTTTGGCCTTAATTCTAAGCGGTATGTGTGGAGAAAACCAGGCACTGCTCATCACCTGTCCAATACAGTCCCAACAGTGAAGCATGGTGGTGGCAGCATCATGCTGTGGGGGTTTTTTTCAGCTGCAGGGACAGGACGACTGGTTGCAATCGAGGGAAAGATGAATGCTGCCAAGTACAGGGATATCCTGGACAAAAACCTTCTCCAGAGTGCTCTGGACCTCAGACTGGGCCGAAGGTTTACCTTCCAACAAGACAATGACCCTAAGCACACAGCTAAAATAACGAAGGAGTGGCTTCACAACAACTCCGTGACTGTTCTTGAATGGCCCAGCCAGAGCCCTGACTTTAACCCAATTGAGCATCTCTGGAGAGACCTAAAAATGGCTGTCCACCAACGTTTACCATCCAACCTGACAGAACTGGAGAGGATCTGCAAGAAGGAATGGCAGAGGATCCCCAAATCCAGGTGTGAAAGACTTTTTGCATCTTTCCCAAAAAGACTCCTGGCTGTATTAGATCAAAAGGGGGCTTCTACTAAATACTGAGCAAAGGGTCTGAATACTTAGGACCATGTGATATTTCAGTTTTTCTTTTTTAATAAATCTGCAACAATGTCAACAATTCTGTGTTTTTCTGTCAGTATGGGGTGCTATGTGTACATTCATGAGGAAGAAGAATGAACTTAAATGATTTTAGCAAATGGCTGCAATATAACAAAGAGTGAAAAATTTAAGGGGGTCTGAATACTTTCCGTACCCACTGTACTGCTTTGAGTAATGCTGGCTCTCACTGGTACTGCTATGAGTACTGCTGGTTCTGGCTGGTACTGCTGTGAGTAATGCAGGTACTGCTGTGAATACTGCTGGCTCTGGCTGGTACTGCTGTGAGTACTGCTGGATCTGGCTGGTACTGCTGGCTCTGGCTGGTACTGCTGTGGGTACTGCTGGTTCTGGCTGCTACTTCTGTGAGTCCTGCTGGTTCCGGCTTCTACTGCTGGTTCTGCCTGGTACTGCTGGTTCTGGCTGGTACTGCTGTGTGTGCTGCTGGCAGGAAATGCTGGCTAGGAGAAGTGTAGCAGCGCCACACTGGAGGAAGAGGTGATGTTTCCTGTATTTGTCACAGGCGGAGTGCATTTAATAGCTCTCTGCCTGTGACTCACTCAGACTGTCATAACGAAGCACGAACTATACAGGAAGCATCGGCTCCGTTCTGACATATCAGCTGAGAGAGACACAGACTCAGCTGCACAGGGGGCCGGACCAAATGACTTTGGGGGCCACAATAAAAGGTAGGTAGACAATGTCACTGGTGGTCAGCGGTGCGGGCTGCATGTCCTCCTCTCGGAATAGTGAGCTTGCTTCCGGTTTGTGCTCCACCTACGTGACGCAACGACGCTATGCGGTCCAAGCTGGCGCGTTTCGTCACTTCCGGTGATGTCCTCAGAGCTACAATGTGTGTGTACCACAAGCAAGGAGATACTTGCACTGCATGTACTCAGGTACAGTTTTTTTAACACCTCTGTGTATCAAGTAAAAAACAAATGTAATAAATACTAAAATTAGATAATAGCATAAACCACATTCAGCAGCGCAAAGTATGTTTGCCCATAACATGTATCAATAAAGTCCTCGTAAAGCACCATGCAGGTCAAAATATATGACTTTAAATTCCTCTGCTGGTAAAACAAGGTTCAAAACATCGATGGTACTCCCAGTGCTCTTATGTGGATCAACCAGAACGCCTTCACCACACCTAAAGTGCTCCCCACCAGAATGGGCACTCACCAGATGACCCCAGGTCATAGACGTATATGCAAAGGTTGCATGCACCCTTTGTAACTCCGGATAGAGACACTCCTAATTTTTCATCTGGGGAAGTGGAGAGTACAGATAGAAAAAACAAAAAACTAATTTTAGATGTGTTTTTTAGCAAACACAATGTACAGGGATTATGAAAATGGTGGTGACATAAAGACACATTCAGGTTGAACTGGATGGACTGGTGTTCCTATACAGCCCTACCAACTATGTAACCATATGTAAAAGTAATAAAAAAATAAAAGAATAAGGAATGTAACATACTTAGCATAGCTGACATCCAGGGTTGCCCAATATGACAAAATTATTTTCAGTAACATTAATGAACAGAAACAAATATTAATGAACAGAAAAGTAATGTAGACCATATAATCATAGCACTTTTTCAGTTGCTGGTCAGTAGAAATGTGCCCCCTACATTGCTGGTCAGTGAAGTGCTCCCTTACACTGGTGGCCAGTGAAGTGTTCAATTACATTGGTGGTCAGTGGCAAGAATGGTCCTTACATTAGTCAAATGTGAAAAAGGTCCTTATTACACTGGTAATAAATAAACCTTACATTGGCCATCAGTGGGAAAATATCAGTGGTGTCATTGGTATCTTAGAATGAACAGACCATGAAGTTTTTATGCACCAACACAACCAAGGGTTTTTAAAAAATTACAAATTTAATTTCACATCTTAAAAAACATAGAATGTATCTAAAGTCTCAGGAATAAAAAGAAAATATTCAAAATAAGCTACTACTGTGGTCAAGAGACCTACACCAATACTAAACAGATGTTATTGTCTCAGCCAAAAGATATATGGCTGTCACTGTCCAGGAAAGATTGGTGTATATTCATGTAACTTTTTAGAGCTCAACATTTTTTTCGGCAAAGTGCTTCCTTGGGAGCTTGAATGTATGCTCTAGACAAATTAAAATGCAGAGTAAAGAACTAGTACAGAACATATAATAAATACATGCAAGCAAGCATCCTAGCCATAATAATATCCATTTTTCATACTAGTGCAAGGGACAAAACCATATTGGTAACTTATCTGACAGGTAGGATTTGCTCATTGCTCAAAAATACTTGTAGCAACCTCTGAAGGAACCTTAGGGGTCCAAGAAACCTTGGTTGAGTAAGGCTCCTCTACATAGCAAAGCCGATCACACATGGATTGGCTTTATTCGAAGCAGGTGGAGGAACTCACCCCCCCCCATTGTGGTATTGTATTCAGACAGCAGGAACTCCTCTGTTTTCAGAATCCACTTGGACAGTCCTTAGTAGGCAGAATTGTGCAGTGTAAGGGTAGAAAGCCAATAGGCTGGACGTCTTATTTATTATACCATGAATGTGTTAGGGTCCATAATCAATATAACTTGTAATGGCAAATGCCATTACATCCTTCTTTCTTCCCACTTTCCACTATACTATTATACCATTCTTACTTGGTATACCCTTCACCTTTTATCTGAAGAAGTGACCATTCATCACAAAATGCGTTATTGGTGTTATAATTAATATTTCATTAATCAGAAGTTCATGCCTATTGGAATTTTATTTCTACACTGCACTCTTACCCACCAGGGACTATGTCCACCTATGGGTGCCTCTGCTATCACAGGCTTTTCTGTTTATACCTAAGTCCCAGGGATAATTCATCTATGGCTTGTCCATAAACTAACCCGCAGGTGAACCTTTAACTGTGGATGACCCCTTGAAGAACAGCTCTGCATGCATTGTATTGTGAATTTAATGATTGTGTCTGGGGGGTAGACATTTATAGGCACCCAAAAAATTCACACAACTCCATAAATTCTTAAATTATGAGACTGTAAATCGTAATTGCAGTTTTGATGTCTTTCTCCCATGCTTTCCCTATTATAAGAAATATAAGTCATAACATATGTTGGATCTACGTGCGTGAGAGAATTTTTTTTATATGTGATATTTTTTGCCGATTGCCATGACTAAGTTTAGTTCTCCTGCTTTGGCTACACATTAGTTAATGACAAAACTGGAAATTAGACAAACATAATTTGCCCTGGGATTCCATGACTTCACAAAATACCACTTTCTGGCATGTGCCCACTGGTCGCAGATTTCATTTTACTCCAATTACGGAAAAGAAAAATGCCTTAATTATCTTTGTGATCAGTGAGCGTATAGTAAACAGGAACAATCAAGAAATATCCAGTTCTTCTCTTTCTTAAAGTAAGGCAGCATAATTCTTAAAACATAACAATCCTAATAAAAGAATACTAAATTTATTGATAAAAATCATTGATTTTTAGTAAAAGATTACAGATCATCCTGCTTTTTTAAATGGTGTAATTTCTTATCTGCCTTGAGGAATCCTGAGCTTCCTTCTCTACTTGGAGTACCTGCTTAGCTTTCATTGTTCATTATAAAAAAAAAAAAAAAAGAATACTTATGACTGTAAATGCTCAAAGCAAAGAGAGTAGGACCCCACTATAAAGGTTGCAGCAAGAATTAGTCCTGAATGGTTAATGTGTCACCCCTGGACAGCCCAAAATACACAAGAAACTGAATAAGTGAGTTATTTTACATTTAGTTAAATTGTAATGCATTATTTAAGCATTTCTCTAGAATTTCAAAACTCATTATATGCTCCTAGAGTAAAATGTAAGATGGTATTATTTATGGTATTAAGGTTTGAACTTAAAAATATACAAGCCCACCCCCCCCCCCCAAAAAAAAAAAAAAAAAAAAACTGTAATGTCTATTGGATGGTGGGAGTGCAGGAGTGCACAGGACAGGGTACATTGTACTTTGGGGATGGGGGGGGGGGGGTGACCTGCGGGTGGGGATGAGGAAGGAAATGGGAGTGAGGGAGTGCACAGGGCAGGGAACTAGATGGTCTGGGGAGGCTGTTATTTTACAGTGCTAAGCACTTCTATCTTGCTGGGAGGGGAAACACTCACCACATCACATCCAGACAGACATGAATCCATCGGATTCAGTGTTTTGCAGGGCATTGTTCCAGAAGTCCCAGGCAGCAGGCAGACAGAGGGAGCTGCATCTCTTAGCCAATACAGCTTACTGATAGAGTCAGGGGATGGGGCTTTAACAGACAGGCAGAGCTCAAAGGACTCTGAGACTGAGAATGAGACAAGCTTTGACAACCTTGCTCTGTGTCTTGTTTCTGGTGAACCTTGCTTCCTTCCTTAAACTTCCTGATTTAGGCCATGTCTCTGCACTTCCTGTTTGCTAGATAATTGTACTCTCTCCAGCTGATATCTTGCTCCTTGTCTTCCAGCTGCAAGCCTTTGCTACCACTTGTTATTGACCCTTGACTTGTTCATTGCCTTTGTTTTCATCTGTTTCCATCCAACTCAAACTTGTTACTGTCCTTATGGCTTGTTCATTGACTATGCTTCCATGCAATCCCATTCAGTTACGACTTTTGGCTTGTTCATTGAATACACTTCTGCTTGTTCTTTTCCTCCTTCATCTGTTACCCAACCCCCACTTGCTCTTTCCCCACTGGGGCAATCCAGAGGACTGAGACCGGGCATTAGCATTCAGAGAAACCCTTCTCCAGCATCAAAAGCTCTGGGGATGACCGGCTAGTGCTTAGACTCTGCGCTTCTGGTGAGATGGCATTATCCACTAGGGGGATCTGCTTTTATATTTCTAGCTGGCTACTCGTGAACCTTTTTACTGCTACAGCCACTGGCCTCTGAGCTTGATCAAAGACCGCAACACAACTCCTTATTAAACTTTATTACACACAGTACCTTCATTTTCCTTTCACCCAGAGTAATTCACATATACGTGTAGAAACAGAAGAAATGTCTGGACGGCTGCACTCCAATGCAATCCCGTTTATTAAAAAAGGTACAATTCTTACAGCATAAAGTGGTGCAGGAACAAAACAGTTGACGCATTTCACACTTGTATCAGTGCCTAATCATAGCTAGCACACATACAGAGCCCCAGACTTCTCTAGCACACACAGTGCTTTATATCTTTGTATTACACACTATGCTTCATGTATTTGTATTACATACAGCTGCTTGCAACTCTTTATTGCATGCAGTGCCCCATAACTCTTCACTGCATAAAATGTTACATACAGAGCATTATAGCTTTCCAGTAAGGTAGGTGCTCCATGCTTTTATATTACATGCAGTGTTTTATACCTCTGCATTATACACTCTGCTTCATATGTTTGTTATACATGCAGTACTTCATACTTTTGTATTACATACTGCTTCATACAACTCTCTATTACAGTGGTTCTTAACCTTGTTGGAGGCACTGAACCCCACCAGTTTCAAATTGCTCATTCACCGAACCCTTTTTAATTGGAAAAATAAAATATGATTTTTTCAAATTCAAAACATAGGTATATATTTATACATAGGTGCACAAAATGAACAAAACCATTTAAGAACAAAAGCATTAAGAACATAGAACAAAACCATTAAAACATGATTTTCACACAAAAACAAAAACATAATAATGAATATTTACTGCAAATCAGTGTGACTTCTGCTGTTGTCTTTCAGAGACCAGTTCAGAAATGCACGGCTTTACCTTGGCAAGTGCCACTCTCATGCCTTTTCATCGAATCTGGCTCTCCTCACCTTGAATTCAGCGAGCGTTGTGTTCTTGTATTTTCCATCTCCATGCAGCTTAAGAAAGTGTTCTCTTAGTTTTGCCGGTGCTAGACTAAAATTGCTCAACTTGGCATTGCAAATCATGCAGTTAGGACGCTGACTCCCATCACGTTCCGTTATACATGTGAATCCATATTGTACATATTCGTCCGACCACTTTCTTTTTTTGCTCGACATAGTTAGTATGAAGGGATTAATATGAAGAAAGAAATCACACAATGTACAATCACGACAGTTACAATTCAACTACTGGGCGCGCCAAATTCCCTGCAGCACAGATAGGCCAAGCGATGTTGCGTGATCACCTGTAGCCAATTAGCGGGGTGTGTCATCGCCGAACCCACGAGACTGACTCACTGAACCCAGGTTAAGAACCACTGCTCTATTACATTTACAGTTACATTTAAAGAGGATCTGCAGTCTGCTGACATAATTTGTAGTAAAAACATCTTTGCTATTCTGAAGCTTCCCTCCAACCACTTTGCATAATATTTTATATATACTGTGATTCTGTACTTGCCAAATATGCTGCAGAAATCTCCCTCCACTGGCTGCAGTCATTTTAACTGTGGGCAGCTGAAGCTGCTGCCTGTTCACTTCCTGGATTTACACACACACACACACACACATAAATACAGACACATATATACAGACAGACACACACACTCACACCACTGCTTCTCTGCAGATTTCCCCTCTCTCGATAAATACATACGGATCTCTGCAGTCTCATCCTATCTCCGCCCTCATCCAGCCCCCTCCAGCTCCGCAGCTCTCCTTGGCTCTCCTGTGACTCATCCCTCCTCCACTCTCCCCCCCCCCCCCCCCATCCTTGCTGGCAAACCTCTCATGAGAGTGAGAGAGAGAGCTGTGCATGAAGTCATTAGCCTAGGCTAATTAACAGACAAGAAAGAGGAAGTGGGCTGTATAAGGTATTTACTGGCAGAGAAAAAATGTTTTACTATCCAAAGTTAAAACAACAAGGGCAGAATATTTAATTGATGGAAACATTAAAGAATGACTGAAGGTCCGCTTTAATGCTCCACAATTAACAGTTAAATACATTGTATCAATTATACCTCTATATTGTAAATGGAGGAAGCTGCGCTAAGTGACACGAAACATAAATAAGATTGAGTCCAAAATAAGTCCAAAAAAATATGTGATTAGTATATAAATATTAAATCAAAAAAAGGTCCAGATATTCAAAAGGTGCCCCTTTCACCAGCACATGGTTTGATATCTCCATTATCATTTATATATGAACTTCGGAGCCATATTTGTGGGTCAGCCATCTATACCACCAGGGACCAGACCTGTTCACAGGGGATAGGTGATCATATCCAGGGACATCCGGACTCGTGTTATATGCACATATTCGCTTATTTCTGGTAAGCAGGGATTTCTGGTGACGGTCCCAAGGGGGTCACTAGTTATCTGAGTGATCTTACATGCTTGTTTTACCTGCATAATCTGGTAATTAAACTGGGAATAAGGTGGTGGCTTATCTTTCGGCTTGTCTCTGTCATTTGGGATTGCTTTGGATAGATTTGCTTTATTTAACTTTTCATCTGGTAAGCAGCCTGTGATGGTGGTGGTTTCTACTAGCACCTTTCTTTTCTGATATACACGGGAGTTGTTTATTTATACCTTCATTATTCAGTATCACGCTATGTTTTTGCATTTGTTTTTCACTCCAATATCCACTTAATTGTGATCCTGGGACGGATATCGCTGGTGAGGAATCCTTCATAGATCTTCATCTGGCTTGGCCATTTATACGCAAGGCTTATTATACTGCTACATCTGGTAAGCAGTAACTTCATTCATCGTCTACACTTGTGGATTTTCGTTTGAATATCTGGACTTTTTTTTTTATTTAATATTTATATACTAATCACATATTTTTTGGGACTTATTTTGGACTCAATCTTATTTATGTTTCATGTCACTTAGCGCAGCTTCCTCCATTTACTGTTTTTTTTATGTTTGTCACATATTAAGTTGCTGCTACCTTTTTGTTGATATTTAGCGCAGTTTCTTCCTCCCTTTTCTATTTATACCTCTATATTGCATTACGGCTTTCTGTAACTCTTAGTGCCTCATAGTTCTGTATTACACACAGTTCCACATATGTCTGTATTAAACAAAGTGCCTCATTCCTTATCACAAACACAGTAGGGTTGATTTACTGAAACTGGAGAGAGCAAAATATGTTTCAATTCTCCATAGAAAGCAATTAGCTTCCAGGTTTTTTTGACAAAGCTTAAAGTGGAACTCCAGTCAAAAATGAAAATCTCCCCCAGATTTCCATGCTTTCTCACATCCAAATCTGTATTATCCACTTTTTAGTTTCTTGAATGGTTAATTAGATACATCTATCTAATCAAGAGCATCAGAACCCCTCCTCTTCTTTACCGACAACATTTTATGTGAGCAGATGAAAGTTGCTGCACACTGTCACTTCCGTGTTCCGTTGTCAGTCCTGATTATACCAGCCAATCAGCTCTGCTCTCTCTCACTCACTCGCCCCTCCCATTTCCTCTTCTTATGAGGTATGCATGTCACATATTCTTTCAGTCCCAATCTCCAAGCTCCGCTTTGCCCTACTCAGTCCCACCTCTCATCTTCTCATCCTCTCACATTCCTTCTCATGAATGACGAAGCTAGCAAATAATGCACTCGCCCATGGACCACTTTGTGCTGGCAAGTGAATCAGGATTGTGGTCATGTAATGGAGAGAAACACTGCTTAAAAAAAAGGTAAAAAGGGCGATTTTGAGGATTAATTGGCAAACTTTTGTCAAAAATCATGCAGCAGATACAGGTTTTTTTCATATGGCTTAAAGGGCAACATTGAAAAAACAAAAACCCTTTAAATAATAAGCTTAGTGTGCCTTATGGCATTACATGTTACAGAACAGTACCGTTTTCATGCACAGTTTTATTGACAGCATTTTATAACTTTGGAATTCATTTTTTTTTTCTTTTACAATTAGCTTGGCTTCCATATAGCAACACCTCATACTAATTTTATACAGTTAAAAAATGCTTTTTTTCAGCAAATTTTAGCAGAAATTCTCTGTGGTTGTCCTGTTCTAGCTGATGTAAAACCGTCCTGCTGCTGGCCAATTTCTTTTAAGCTCTTATCAAGAATTGACAGACTTCAAGTGGCACAAATGTGTAAAACTAGCCATCTGTAGGACAGTTTTTATTTAATATATTTCTCCTGTTCTCACAAGACAATAATGTAGCGGTACCCCGTAGGGGCCGCTGGTGAATGTTGTCTTCTCCCACCCTGCACAGCCAGGCACATGAATTTCCAGTCACTCAGAGACAAGAAGCAGTCCTTTTTTTCATGTATTTAGGGGAATTGAACTTGGATGGGGAAAGGTGCATATTGGATGCCTATTTGATCGATGAAACTCTGTAGGGACTTGAACTATATACACTCCAGTATATACATTCTCCCCTCTTCTACCTCAAGCACACACTTGCTTGCAGACTATCACTCCCAGGACCAGCTAGCAGAGGTTTCAGATCCAGCACAGTCTCAGCTGAATCTGGACGAATGCCCTTTGCAGGCAGGGACCGGGGGCCCCTATGGTGTAGCAAAAATGGAAGTCTTAAGTGCTAGCTGTCCTATCTGCGGCTACTGCTCCCAGTACCTCGTCTTCAGGCACTGTCAGCCCTCCTTGCTGCAGCAGCCCCTTTCCACTGCCTGTGCCACCACAGTCCTCCTGACTAGCTCTACACCCATCCCAGACTGCTCCATCCCAGTCCTCTCAGGCAGTCCTCCTGACTATGTCACTCACCAGCCCTCTTGGCTATTCCTTGTCCTCCTGGAGACTTGCCTATCAGTGTTCTCCTGCTGTCCTCTCCTTGCTCCCTTGCTCTTGGCCAGGACACCTCTGTCTGTCTTGAAAAGTGTCCTGTCAGCACCTGAGCTCAGGCCCAAGGTCAGCCCCCCCAGAGTGGAGAGCTCCCTCAAAGGCCACCAACAGCCTAACACTCCATCTCCAGCTTCCACTCGAACATACTCTTTCCCAGCTAGGCTGACCCAGAGTATTTGAGGGGGCCTGCCCCCTGCCCACTTAGGTTGGGGATTGGTTAGGCCCCTCAGAATACTAAAGGCAGCTCCACCTTACCTCCCCTCCATTCTGCTAGTGGTTTCCAGTAAAATCGAAAGTAGGTGCAGGGCCAGGACAAGGGGTGGGCAGGAGGGATGGCTGCCCTGAGCGCGATGGGTTATTGCAGGGATGGGAGCCCCCTGACCCTAACCCCAAGGTAAGGGGGAGGGCACAGTTTGGCAGATTTGCCCTGGGCACTGGATGACCTTGTCCCAGGAGCTGAGTAGGTGGGAGGTCTCAGTAATGCTGCCTGTGAGTAATCTGTGAGTAATCCAGCTCCGGAGTGGGGTTCAGCAGCAACTTTTCTGGCTCTGAGGGAGGGGGTTCGGCCCTGAAACGCATCAGCCCAGCCACAGCAGCCCCATGCGGCCCTCTGCATGCCATTTTGCTACGTATGGGACCTTGGCTACCTTGGAGATTGTATATGCAATGTTGATGTGTGTATAATCACACCTGCTTTGTGAGTATATTGTATACTTTTTAATATTTTAATAAATGGTTTTAGTGGTGATGCACTAGGTCGGTGCGCCCCTTTTCTTTTGTCTTTTTCTCTCAGTAATCCAGCTCTCCATGGATCTCCACTGCAAAGGTACATTCATCTGTCTTGAAGAGGCATCTTTGAATTGCATTGAGCAAGAACATTGGCAACAACAGTATCAAAGATCAATAACATAGGGCACTGGGGATTGAGCAAGTTCAATATAAAGGAACTAGATTAAATATTTGTCGTGTTCGAAAACAGGAGTTAACAAAGCAACAAAAAATTAGAGTTGACATGGGGGAAGGATGAGAGAAATAGGAGTCCCAGTGGTGTATTCAATCAGCCCCAAAGCATAGCAATTGGGAATAAGGACAATGCTTCGGAAAATCATGGTTCCATAAATGATGAGTCAAGGTCCAGAGGGAGAAAATGGGTAATCCAGGGGAATACCATGGTAAATTGTGTATTGTGGCTTTGATTTTTGCAGTAGATCAGGGCTTGGGTGATCCTGTTTTTGGTCTCCATAGTCAGAGCCTAGAGGTCTTCCAGGCCTTTACTAGAGGTTGTTTTGCAGCAGTTGTTACATGAAGAAGCAACTTAAACTGGATTGTGGTGAGTTCAGCAGCTTTCCTGTTAAGGAGAGTTACAGTAGGGCATGAGGGCGGTTTTCAATGGCAGGGCTATGCCCAAATATACTAGAGACAGGCTAGGTTTTACTACAAAAGCTACGATGCTGCAGATCATATAGCAGCAAAACATTGGCCGGTATCAGGACAGTTTTAATAAGGCATAATATACTAAAATTTACTAGAGAAAAAAAGAGTACAGACGGATGTTTTACTACTGCTCTGTGCAATGGTTCCCATTGCTGTGTCTCAGCTAAGGAGGAGAGAGAGACTTAGAAAGCCAAGGCTCCTGTGCACATTGCTGGATTGAAAGAGGGCTCAGGTGAGTATAGGGGGGGGGCTGCACACAGAAGGTTTTTTTACTTTCTTGTATAGAAGGTACAGGGCACTTTGCAGCAGACTGGTTATCCCTGTAGCCCTGTAGGCGATGAGGTTTCGGAAGGGGCTTGGTGGCACTATGGAAGATTTGGAGGAACTATGGAGGACTGGAGGCTCTACAGCACTGCTACACTGTGGGGGCTGAGGGCTCTCTGGGAAATTGGGGGTGCTATGGGCGACTATGGGAGGTTGGGGTTCTCTATAGTGCTGGGAGGCACTTTGGAAGATTAAAAGATCTGCAGCTGGAGGCCTGGGAGAGGGAAGGAAGAAGCCTTGCAATGGGCCAGAGCCTGGTGTTTGAAGACCACTGGGGTAAGACACTAAGGCTATTGCTGATCCTGGCAGTAACCAATGCTAACTGAGTTTCTGTCTCCATTTCTCCTTTCTGTATAGGAAGGGCATACAACTGAATGAGCATGCTGCTTTTGTCCCCAGCCTTGGTGTGTGATAAGGAACACCATTAGCAAATAGGGAGAGAGTCGAGCAACCTAAACATTGCATATCCAAAGGATAACTACTGATTACTTTATACAGTCTAAAAGTCTACAATTACCTGACCGACCACCATTAAGTTTAATGATAAAAGAATTCCTAAGGATAAACTTTGCTAGGGGCTAGCATGGAAACAGATCTTGGTCCATGGTTCTCTCTTAAACAATAATATATAGTATGTAGCACTGTCTGTTGTCATGGTGAATCACAAAGCATAGTATAAACATGCATGGCTGAAATAACTTTAATTGTTTATATGGAAAATGTATCATATACAAACTGAAAACATACATACAAACATCATATTCATGGGGAGAACAGTACCATTCCTGTTAAATGGCCTGCCATTACTTCATATAACCCTTTTGTTTAGGCTACTAATAAAGATTGGAGGAGACTTCAAATTGAACACTTGATACTATCCTGATAATGATAATGGGGTACTTTGACGCAGTGGTGGGCTTGAGCACGATATGGCCATATGGTGGAACTAAATCCCCATTTTTATTTATGGATTGTCTCCATATTTGATAGTCATTTCTTTTGCATGGTTGGGCTATTCTTTTTTAATATACATGTTGCTTGGTCCATAGCTGCACCGGCTTTAGATATACATGTTCAGGGTTTGCTCCCCCAATTTTTTGCTTGTTTATTATATATTCAGGTGCATCTCAGAAAATTAAAATATAATCAAAAAGTTATTTATTTCAGTAACTCTATTCAAAAAGTTAAACTCATATATTTTAAATGGATGCGTTACACACAGAGTGATATATTTTTAAACATTTCTTTCTTTTAATTTTGATGATTATGGCTTACAGCTAGTCAAAACCCAATATTTTGTATTTCAGAAAATTGGAATATTACATAAGACAAATAAAAAAAAGAATTTTTAATACAGAAATGTTGGCTTAGTGAAAAGTATCTCCATGTACAGTATAGTATGCACTCAATACTTGGCCATGGCTTATTTTGCATGAATTACTGCATCAATGCGGAGTGGCATGAAGGCGATCAGCCTGTGGCACAGCTGAGGTGTTATGGAAGCCCAGGTTGCTTTGATAGCGGCCTTCCCCTAAATCATCACTGACTGTGGAAACTTCACACTGGACCTCAGGCAACTTGGATTCTGTGTCTCTCCACTCTTCCTCCAGACCTTGGATCTTGATTTTCAAATGAAAAGCACAATTTCCCACAGTCCGTGATGATTTGGGGAGCCATGTCATCTGCTGGTGTTGGTCCACTGGGTTTTATCAAGTCCAAAGTCAGCACAGCCCTCTACCAGGAAATTCTAGAGCACTTCATTCTTCCCTCTGCTAACCAGCTTTATGGGGATGCTGATTTCCTTTTCCAGCAGGACATGGCACCTGGCCACACTGCCAAAAGTACCAATACCTGGTATAATGATCATGCTATCACAGATGCTTGATTGGCCAGCAATTCACCTGACCTAAACACCATAGAGAATATGTGGGGTATTGTTAAGAGGAAGAGGAGAGACACCAGGCCCAATGCAGATGAGCTGAAGGTCACTATCAAAGCGACCTGGGCTTCCATAACACCTCAGAAGTGCCACAGGCTAATCGCCTCCATGGCATGATGCATTGATGCAGTAATTCATGCCAAAGGAGCCCCGACCAAGTATTATGTGCATACTATACTGTACATGGACATACTTTTTTGGTAAACCAACATTTCTGTATTAAAAAACACCATAATCACCATTCACGATTATCTTCCGTAAAACTAAGAGGGGTATATGCTAATGCCAGGAGCCTAGCTAATAAAATGGATGAGTTGGAAATGTTAGTACATGAGGATGACATAGACCTTGTGGGAATAACGGAGACTTGGTTCGACCCCTCACATGACTGGCTGGCCAATATCCAAGGGTATTCGGTGTACCGGAAGGACAGGATAGGAAAAAGAGGGGGAGGGGTATGTCTCTATGTCAAGAACAATGTAAGGGTGATAGAGAGCAGTGACATTACGGAAGGGATGAGTATGGATTTAGAATCCGTGTGGGTAGAACTTCATAGGGAAGGAGAAAAGGGAAAAGTAATTGTGGGGGTTTGCTATAGGCCACCTAACCAAGGGGAGGAGGTAGAGCTGTAATTTTTAGCACTATTGGGTAAAGTGGCAAAACTGGGATCAGTCATCATATTGGGGGACTTCAATTATCCCGACATTGACTGGGAAGAGGGGACTGCACACTCACAAAAGGCCCGTCTATTCACGGAAACCTTACAGGATAACTACATGTCACAACTGGTGGATTCTCCTACTAGAGAAAACGTAGTCCTGGATCTATTGATCACTAATGACCCAAAAATAATCTCGGAGGTAGGAGTCCAGGACAACCTGGGCTCTAGCGATCACAGGATGATCACATTTAGTGTAAATAACAATATAACAAGGTAAGTGGGGAACATAAGAACCCTAAACTTCAGAAGGGCAAACTTTCCAAAATTGTACTCATTGATGGAAAGGATAAACTGGGACCAAACCCTGGGATCACTGACCACAGAGGAATAATGGGAATGCTTTAGGAACATATTAGGCAAATGCATCTTGCAGTGCATTCCTATGGGAAATAAATTTAGAAGAGACAAAGCCAAACCTGGCTGGCTAAACCGTAGCATTAAAAAACTTATTAGGGGAAAAAAAATGGCCTTCAAGAAAAATAAATCAGAGGGCACAGTATCGGCTTTTGAGCAATACAAGGAGGCAAATAAGAAAAGTAAACACAAAATCAAAATGGCTTAAATCAACTTTGAGAGACAAATAGCGGAGGATAGTAAAAAAAAAAACAAAGACATTTTTTAAATATATCAACAGCAAAAAAACTAGGGCAGCGCATATTGCACTCATAATTAACGATGATGGGAGGATGGTTACAGAGGACCCTTAAAAAGCAACCGTGCTGAATGCTTTTTTCTCATCAGTCTTTACACAGGAAACGGAGGGGTATACTGACCATGACTGTATGGTTAGTAGTAATACACAGGACTTGCCACTATGGCTAACAGAGGGTGAAATCAGGGTAAGGCTGGATAAACATAACACAAACAAATCACCAGGCCTGGATGGCGTACATCCGAGAGTACTCAAGGAACTCAGTAAGGTTATATCTAGACCACTGTTCCTGATCTTTGCTGACAGTATTAGGACAGGAGATGTACCAAGGGATTGGAAGAAAGCTAATGTGATTCCGATTTTCAAAAAGGGGCAGAGGCATATCCCGGGAAATTATAGGCCTGTCAGTTTGACATCGATAGTATGTAAACTTCTGGAGGGGATGATTATGAACTATATCGTAGAGTTTAAATCCTACCAAAATGTGATGCGCCAGAAATATAATAAAAAAGTGATGACTTTAAATACAATAAATCATATCCAGTTCATAAGGCACATAGCAATGTGTGTGCTTCCAATAAAGTGATATGAAGAGTGTCCCCGTATCCAATTGAAGAAAATCCAGTGATGAAAACAAGTTGTAAACACCAATTAGTGAATCCCTCCACCAGGTGAATTAGCCTCTCACCTTCCTAAAGGACCCAAACAGGCCAGCAATCACATGTTTTATGGATCAGACTTCCAGGAAAGAGCCACACTGTATTGCACCTCGAGGGATCCCGGGACATATAAAAAACAGATGAAGAAATCTAGTGCTCTCTGCTTACTAATAAGGGTGTGCTTTATTAGAGAAAGGCAGATCAACTCACATTTGTTGGGCACTCAGCCGTGCCTGCTGTATAAGCGATGTCAGCGATCTGTTACCAGAGAGAGACTCTGCGTCGGCCACGCACGCTCCGTCCCCCTATACGCGTTACGTCGAGCGTAATGCTCCTTTGACTTCCTCGGTATTGTGATTTGTGAAACACGATTGGTGTATGCTGCCGGATACCACTTATATACTTTCACACACCTGATTTATGCACAGTGAATTGAGGTTGAGTTATTTTATCACATATATTGGGTTTGCGCTGATAGTTTTTTTGTATATCGTAGAGTTTGCTAAAGACAACAACATCATCAGCAGTAATCAGCACGGGTTTACAAATGGGCGTTCTTGTCAAACCAATCTCTTAACATTCTACGAGGAGGTGAGCTGTGAGCTAGATAGGGGCAGACCAGTGGATGTGGTGTACTTGGATTTCGCTAAGGCGTTTGATACAGTTCCCCACAAGCGCTTAATTTATAAAATAAGGTCTGCAGGTATCGACAGCAGGGTTTGCTCTTGGATACGGAACTGGCTAAAAGGGCGTGTCCAAAGGGTGGTAATAAACAGCTCATACTCAGACTGGTCTGAGGTGGTAAGCGGGGTCCCCCAAGGCTAAGTCCTGGGACCAACCTTGTTCAATTTATTCATAAACAGCATTGAGGACAGTATCAGAAGTTCGATATCAGTTTTTGCAGATGACACAAAATTGGGCAGGGCAATAACTGCTCAGCATGAAGCAGATATCCTACAGAATGACCTGGACAAAATAATGGAGTGGGCAACGACATGGCAAATGAGGTTTAATGTGGAGAAGTGTAAGGTTTTGCACTTGGGGACCAAAAACTTAAAAGCACAATACACTTTAGGGGGGGAACCCTTGGGGGAATCAAAAATGGAGAAATATCTGGGAGTCTTGGTTGATGATAGATTAGGCAATAGCATGCAATGTCAAGCGGCAGCTGCCAAAGCCAGCAGAATATTAGCATGCATAAAGAAAGGGATGTATTCCAGAGATAAGACTATAATCCTTCTACTCTATTAAACTCTGTTCCGACCGCATCTGGAGTATTCTGTCCAGTTCTGGTCACCAGTCCTCAGGAGGAATGTGTTGGACCTGGAAAGAGTCCAGAGAAGGGCAACTAAACTGATTAGGGGATTGGAGGACCTTAATTATGAAGAGCGTCTGCAATCGCTTGATTTATTCTCCCTGGAGAAGAGACGCCTGAGGGGGGACATGATAGCAATTTATAAATATCTCAATGGGGATCTAAGATTAGAAAAAAAACTATTTGACTCCATTGGCTCGCTAACAGGAGCTTTTTTTCCTCCTTCCGCCGGAAGGGGCGTGGTGTTGAATGGCGCAGAGAAGCCGCGTCTAGGCAGACCCGGCCAGGGCTGCGGCTGATACAGGGAAGCGATGCCATCAAAGGGAGCCAGGACTCACTCGACCCGCTCCGCCCGCTCTACGTGCTCTACCCGCTCCGCCGGAGTAAAGAAAACCAGCAAACAACCACCGCCAAGACCGCTGTCCTCCAGCTCCATCACAAGATTCCTGACTCAGGACGCAGCCAGTGCCGGAAAGCACAGCGAGGTACGTGCACACAAAGCACACAAGGCTGAGAAATCCCTCTCCCCGCAAACACAAATAAGTGAAAGCTCTCCAGACCCCTCGTCAGACTCAGACTCAGAGCTTATGGAGGAGATGGGCGATGTTATAGGAGCTATAGGAGAAGCAGGATTACACAGCAATACAGGGATGCCGGTCTTCATGCAAGAATTAAAAAGGGAGATAGCGGGGATGTTCCACAACATGGAAAAATGTATAAAAAAAGAACTGGGTGCAGTTAGAGTTGATATGTCACACATATTGAAAAGGGTGGAGGAGTCCGAAAGCCGCCATGACAGGCAGGAAGAAGCTGTTAAAGAACTTCAGCAGTCTATTACTAAATTGGCTACAGCACACAGGTCCACTCTCTATAAGCTAGAGGACATTGAAAACAGGAATAGGCGTAATAATGTGCGGATAAGAGGGCTGCCAGAAACCATAAAAGATGAAGACCTGCAGGTGATAATACAAGGTATCTTTAAAAAAAAACTGGACAGACCCTCAGATGCTCCTATCCGATTCGATAGGATCCATCGAACATTACGCCCACGCAGTCTCCCCTCTGACCTCTCAAGGGATGCATCATTTTGAGGACAAGAGCAGTCTAATGGCCAAATTGCGCAGTTTCGCCCCAGTAAACTTCGGTTGTGCCAATCTTCTTATATTTCAAGATCTAGCTAAGGAAACCCTGGAGCGTAGAAAGGCCCTCAGGCCATTGCTGGAGTTGCTTAAGGCAAACGAGATTATGTATAGAGGGGGCTTTCCCGGCCGTTTAACTGCGACCAGAGATGGTAAATCCTGTACGCTGAGATTCCCGGAGGATATCCAGACCCTCTGCCAGACTTTCCAATTAAAAATCCCTGAACTCCCAGACTGGCATGATGATATTCCATCTTTTGTGAATCAGCCAGACTCCTCATGGCGGAAGACATCGGCTAAAAAGAATCGCACCGCCACTACTGGCCCTGTGAGACCATGGGAGGCTATGGAGGCTATGGACAGTGGACAGCGGCAGGGAACAGGGATAGTGAACCCTGTGGGATGTCTACCGTTAATGCTCTCATTCTGTTGCCATTTTTCTCACTTTTGGGTTTCCTTTTTTTTTTTTTTGTATAAAGCTGCAGTCTTTCTTCAAAAGAATGAGGGTCCTCTGGCAGCTGTAGGACAAAGCACTGGGGTCCTGTTAACGTTGATGGCGCAATAATATAAAGTCTTTGCTGTTTATTCCCTCCCATTCCCCTATACTTGGGGTTGGTCTTCTCCTTTTTTTTTTTTTTTTGTTAGTACTTTTGCCCTGCCTGTAAGATGTCTGTGATGTGGCTCTATTCCATTGGAAAATATATTTAGCTTAATATTTAAAAAATAATACGGTAGATATGGAGCGAGCGGGTATCAGCAGACAAAAGGTGGGACAAAAGTGATAATAGGAGATAAATTGGTGGGTATAGGGAAATATAGAAGCATATATTGTAACAGTTAGCCGTATGCCCCATGGGAATCTGCCTGCTCCATGCAGTTGGATGGAGCACCACGCCCTGGCCCCTGCGGGGACGGACGGCCCCGGGTGCCTGGCGTGCAAGGCCTGGTTATTGCTGGGTGTTGCGCTGGGTGCACGGGGTCGGGTGGCCCTACAAGGGACCTTGTTTTTCACGCGCAATATGCACGTGTCCACCCCCATCCCCCCTTTCCCTCCCCCCCCCCTTTTTTTTTTTTTTGTTGTTGTTGTGCTTCCTGTTCCAGTATGGTTAGTAAACCTCAAACCCTCTACCTGGGTTGTAGAAGTGTTGAATCACTTGGCGACGGGGAGGATATATCCTATGTGGAGATGATGGAGCTTTTGCTTTGGTCATGGCCACGTTAAATATAATCTCATATAACGTAAGAGGTTTAAACACGGCTACCAAACGCCATCTGGTTCTGCGGGAACTTAAGAAACTAAAAGGATCTGTAATTTATTTACAAGAAACACACCTTACTCACCAGACGGCGGTCCGACTGTTTTCACCTCTTTTTCCAAAATGGTACTATGGTTTATCAGACACTAATAAAGCTAAAGGAGTGGCCATAGGCTTCAGCAAAGATGTTGATTTTCAGATAGAGGAAATGCAAGCAGATGCTTTGGGCAGATATATATTTTTGAGGGGGACAATAGGCACTTCTGTTTGTACATTTGCGAATATCTACTGCCCTAATGACCATCAAATACCATTCATGTCAAAAATCCTTACTAAACTAATGGGATTTGCAAAAGGGGTATTAGTGTTGGCAGGAGATATAAATTTAACTTTAGACCCACTGATGGATACATCTCTAGGCCGTTCTAGTATTTAATTTAAAAAAACTCATTTATCATTTATTTATTAGGAAGCGGTTACACGACTCTCAAATGATGGATGTATGGCGTCTATTAAACCCTAAAACGCAGGACTATTCACACTTTTCTAAGACGCATAATTCATACTCCCGAATTGATGTCATATTTTTAAATCACCATTATCTCCCAATGGTGCGCACAGCATCAATAGGCCAGCTTACAATCTCTGATCACGCTCCAGTACAGATTACATTGGCATTACCATCTTTGACAAAGAAACAATACCAATGGCGCTTGAATGATTCACTATTGGCAGACCCAGCGGATGTGGCGTCATTATCTTCCTTTATATCACAATATTTTGAAGAGAACACTGGAGATGATTCATCACCTCCAGTAATATGGGAAGCCCATAAGGCAAGTATAAGGGGCCAACTGATAGAATTGGGGGCTCGGAAAAAAAAGGAACGATCCCAACAAATGGAAAAGCTCTTATCTGAGATTAAAATTTTGGAAACCCAGCATAAACTTACTTTACTGGCTAAACATTTAGAGGCATTAGAAATTAAAAGAGATGAACTGCGGTCGCTTCTTGATCTTGAGGTTAAGAACCATGCACACAAAATTTCCTGTGTAATATATGAATGGGGAGATAAACCAGGCAAACAGCTCGCTCGCTCCTTGCAAAGTAAACATACTACTTCTTTTATAGCCCGGGTTAAGACGCGGGGGGGTACCTGGGCACATTCAACTCCGGAAATTGCCAACGTTTTTTAAGAATATTATGCAGATCTCTACAATGTACAAGGGGGGCTTTCGCACATGTCAAAGGAATTTAAACTTGATAAAATTAATTCTTATTTGACATCAGCGAATCTTCTGAAATTATCATCTCAGATGCTCTCTGTACTGGAGGATGACCTTACTGTACTAGAATTTAGGAATCTACACCAGTGGGGAAGGCTCCAGGACCAGACGGCTTTACTATTAATTATTATAATACATTTGGTTCCATACTCCTCCCACAATTAACCACATATGCTAATTTCACATCTGTTTGCCCCCAACTTTGAAAGGAAACACTTGAGGCCCACATTGTGGTATTGCCAAAACCTGACAAAGATCCATCATGTTGCACCAGCTACCGCCCTATTTCTTTGTTAAATGGTGATGTTAAGTTAATGGCGAAAGTTTTAGCTACCCGGCTTATGCCGCTGATACCTAAATGGGTCTCACCTGAACAAGCGGGTTTTGTACAGTGACGAGAAGCCAGGGATAACTCTTTGAGAGCCATTTCCCTGATTCATTATGTAAAAGTAAGCTCCCAATCCACCCTATCAAACGCCTTCTCAGCATCTGTTGAGAGGAGTAGGGTGGATTGGGAGCTTACTTTTTAAATGACTATTTAAATGCTGTCTTTCAACATTTTGGACTTAGATCCAAAATGATGAATAGGATATCTGCATTATACTCCTCTCCAACAGCCCGGGTCAAAATTAATGGTACAGTAAGCGACACTTTTCATCTATATAACGGTACCCGACAGGGCTGCCCCCTGTCCCCATTACTATTCGTATTGTCCCTGGAACCTTTTTTAGCTACAGTTAGAAATAATATAGATTTTCAAGGGGTACAAATAGGCCAATTAACACATAAATATGCCGCATATGCAGATGACATTCTTTTTTTTTTGTACAAAATCCCCTGGTTTCCTTACCTAATTTAATATCAGCTTTAACAGATTATCAACAGGTCTCCAACTTTAAAATTAATATGAGCAAGTCTGAAATCATGAACATAAACATGTCCTCTTTTGACGTTGCTTCAATAAGATCATCTTTTGCTTTCCGCTGGCAAACAAACAGTCTGAAATATCTGGGTGTTTATCTTACACCCAGAGTCTCTATGTTGTATAGACATAATTATATTCCATTGTTAAACAATATTAAGGATCTACTTTGGCGGTGGTCATCTCTTCCACATTCGTGGCTGGGGAAAATTAATATAATTAAAATGTCTATACTGCCTCGAATATTGTTTATACTGCAGATGTTACCACTAGGAGTCCCAAAGAATTTTTTTACAATTATACAAAGATTATTGTCCAAATTTATATGGAAAGGTAAGCAACCTCGTGTTGCTAAAACGACCCTCTATCGAGCCAAATCAAATGGGGGTTTCGCTCTTCCCCAATTGATATTATATTATTATGCAGTAGCACTAGCCAGAATAGCAGACTTCGTCCTTACGAATAATGTGAAACTTTGGGTACAGGTGGAACGGGATTTGAGTGGGGTAGATCTAACAAAATCCCCCTGGATACCACACAAATACAGGTTAATATTGCCCACAGTTTCTCCAATTACTACCTCTACACTCGCTATATGGGATTTTCTACATAAAAAATTTAAGTGGGCATATAATTCGCCACTCATGCCTATGTTAGGCCATGCTCTGTTTACCCCAGGCCTTATGGATATGGGTTTCAGACAATGGAAACCAGGGGAGGAGCTTCGTATATATCATGTATTCAATAATAAACAGATCAACACACTAAGAGAAATAAGATTTCCACAGGTGGCCACACGGATGGATGAGTGGAGATATAGTCAGTTGACGAGTTTTCTAAGCTCTCTCCCACAGCCAAAACGTGAATTGACAGATCTCAACCCCGTTGAAACAATATTATATGCACAACAAACCTTGCGGCATGCTATATCTGCCTTTTACAAAGTTTTGTTGAGTATGTACTACCCAGATTACCCAAAATATCTGGCAAAATGGGAATATGATCTTGTTTCTCCTTTGTCAGATAAACAGAGAGCTCGGATTCTCCAGTTGGCTGTGTCTTCCTCTCTCTCAACTAAAATGGCAGAGGTAAATTACAAACTGTTAACAAGATGGCACTATACACCATCAAAATTACATGCTATGTTCCCCTCACAATCACCATTGTGAAATGTGCAAAAGGGGTTGAAACGGCGCTACCTGAAAAGTGATTAAGTGCTGATATAGTGCAATAATGTGCAAATGCCTTTTTAAAAAGGAAAGTGACACCGGCAAATAATAAATAACGTGAAAACTGATTATATTTCCAAAGGGTTAAAAACCACACATTTCCTTATCAGTAACCACAACCGATATGATCTGTTGGTGTGTGGTGAATTTTATCTGTAAAATAATAATAATAGTGCCAACAAGTGAGCAGATATTGTAGTGGGTTTATTCCAATAGTGATACAGTGTAAATCAAACAATATATAATATGTAAATCCCTGGTGGTGAAGTGATGGATATAAGTGACCAAAGTGAATACTGAAGTGCTGTATTCCTTAGAAGTGTAGGTGCTGTAGTACCCCTGATGACCACTAGGTGAGGTATATACGACCTGTTCACATGAAGTGGTCCCAAGAGGGGTGGATCGTGGAGTCCTCTCTTTATCCCGCAAGGCACCGGCTGGTAATCTCACGGAAAGAAAAGAAAGGGGAGCCCCATCAAGTAGTATGCGAGGTTAAACCAATGTAGAAAGTAGTAAAAACTCACGGTGAAGCTGCCTCGGATCAGTGTAGAGAGACGCCGGGAAGCTTCCACGTTCCACGGCTCCCAAGTCCGAGACCGGAAGTGACGTAATGACGCAATGGACCCGCCCCATTGTGTTGGAGAAAATGCGGCCAAGTGGCATCTCATGCGCATATATGCTATTTTACCCCATTTACTCAATGCAGCGAAGGCCTTGATACCAGCCATTTGGGGAAACCCGGAACCACCTACATTCCGCCAGTGGTGTCGAAAGGTTGAGCAAGTGGCATTGATGGAGGACCTCACACATATTTCAAGGGGATGGGTAGATAGAGGTAAAAGAAATTGGGCTAAATGGAGAGAATTTAAAATTAAATCGCAATCAGAGTTAAAGACTACTCCATAGTATGGGGGAAAATTTGTCTTAGATGGTAATGGAAAATATATATGGTAAGACTGCATGTTATCACCTCCCCGTCGCCAATGTTAGATATATTTAAGGGTTAGGGTAAGTTTGAAAGGTTTAAATTATCCACAACAAGATATACTGGAATTTCTTCCCCCCCTCCCACCCCCCCCCCTTTTTTTTTTTTTTTTTTTTTTTTTTTTTTTTTTTTTTTACTCTTATATAAGCCTTATATAATATTGCTTATACACCTCCCCCGCCTTTTTTTTTTCTTTTTTCTTTTGTGTTTTCTATATTGTATAATGATGGAAAATTTATAAAAAAATGTATTAAATAAAAAAAAAAAAAAAAAAACTATTCAGTCGAAGGGAATGCATGAGGACTTGAGGGCATACATTGCGATTAGAGGAGAAATGTTTTAACCTCAGGCAACGTGGGGGGTTCTCTACTGTTAGGGCTACAAGATTGTGGAATTCTCTACCACAAGAGGTGGTTTCTGCGGGAAGTATGGTGTCCTTCAAAAGACTCTTAGACGTACATCTCAAGGATCAGAACATTCAGGGCTATGTGAGATGATTACAGCCACACACACCTACACAGGTTGAACTGGATGGACTATTGTCTTTATTCAACCTCACCTACTATGTAACTATGTAAAAATCCTTTTTTTATTGGTCCCATGTGATATTATAGTTTTCTGAAACACAGAATTGTGGGTTTTCACGAACTGTAGGCCATATTTATCAAAATAAAAATAAAGAAATGCTTGAAATATATCACTCTGTGTGTAACGCTTAGATATAAAATATACGAATTACTGAATTAATTTACCTTTTTAATGACATTCTAATTTTATGGGATGCAACTGTAATGCAATAGAAAAGGGAATTTAATATTGTTTTACTCATATTTTCTGTGTTTATTATAATCATTAAAAAATATATATATATATATATTTGAGACAGGCCAGGTTTTTTTGACTTTCAACCCTCCTGTAGTAACAGGATTTCCAGAGCACTTTGGGTTAGCTATAAAAACAGCAAAGCATACCTAGCTCTCTTTCCAAATCATCTCTGGTTCATTCACCTCTGTAAATTTCAATTGAGCTATTGATCTCTGTGAACATTTTGTTTCAGCTCTGCAGTAAACTGAAACTATAGTTCTGTTTACCGTGGAAACAGAAACTATTTCCCCATATAAAGTTGTAGTTAGACCTCATTTAAAATACTGTGTCCAATTCAGGAAATCTCACTTACAAAAAGATATTGATAAGATAGAACGAGTCCAGAGACAGGCAGCAAATATGGTTAAAGATCTAAGGGATAGAACTTATCAGGACAGTCTTCAGGAACTTAGGCAGGCCATACACAATGTGAATTTTGTTTCCTGCAACCACGGGTTGCAGGAAAGAAATATTGCACGATTTCCCTATCAACACTGACAGTGTGGAATACCTGAAGTGGCTGAGGACCAGCAAGCTGGCATGGTTTCCACACATCATACACTGACCACCAAAAAGGTAAGCGTAAAGTATCTTTTTTCAGGCTGGACTAGTTTGACTTTCGACCCTACAGTGACTGGCTGGGGCACCCCATACCCATAGGTGTGTATATATATATATATATATATATATATATATATATATATATATATATATATAATATGGAAAAGGAATATAAATATGCCAATGGTGTTTATTTTCAGTGTCACTTTCTTAGATTAATTCCTTCTATTAATATCCAAGCCCTAATTTGATCCCCTAATGTTTAAGTCATGTCACATCATAAGTAAAATATTCAGCCTTTCATCCTATACACTTTGACGTGACATTGACTATTTCTGGGCCAACTAAATTTGGGATGTGAAGTAAATCAACTGGCAAAAAAAAACATTAATGAGTTAAAAACTAAAAAAGAATTTTAATGTACAAGAGCTGAAGGCAATTTTCCATATAATGTTGTGTTTAATTGTCTCTGCAAAACATTTGGACCTGATTACGTTGTGTGCCGAGATTTTTTCAATCACAAGTTTTAAGTTCAGCAATAGAAAAAAAAAATAGCTAATTACTTAGCAGAGTTAGGAGGAAGAATTATGATGTGTTATTGTGATTATAGGCCGGGCTGTTCTTACATTTCTATAATAATATTGGGTAGGAGCGCAACATGTCCTTACTGCAAATTGCAAGTTGCACTCTAGATGTAAGATAATTTAATCAATTTCAGAATTATAACTACATTTTCTAAATCTGTTTACCTGCAGATTGCCCACTTTGTAGAAGACAAGACTAATTCTATAAGCAGGACAAAGAGAAAATACAGTATCCCATTAAAGAAAGAGTTTTGTTTTGTGATGAAAAATAAATGTATATGTAAACCTAATTGCTAAAATCTCATGAAGGATTTGTCAAATTAATGTATTTTTTTTTTTTGTAAATTCAATGTTTATTGAAGGTATAGAAAGGATAAAGGTATACAAGTCAACAAAGGCAGTTAATTGAAATACAGCCGAGCATCAAGAAAACCGCATTACATGAGGCGTAAATCAGATAAACATAGCCGTATGCGAAAAATGATAATATATATCGCAGCAGTGTACGTTTCAGGATGGCCGGTCCCAGAGAGAACCACACCCCTACCGGCTTCTGTCACATGGCCGGCATACCGGAGCGTGGAGGGTACCTCACGGGGTCGCCAATCCGAGGAACCACAAGAAGGTAGTAGTGTCACGTATACCTTATAGGAACTGGGGAAATTTTCAAATAAGAAAAAGAAAAACAGGTAGAAGAAGGAAAGAGCAAAGATCAGGAAGCACCACATCGGAAGGGGACGACACAGGGAGGAGGGGGGGAGGGACGACATAACACACATAAAAAGGGACAAGGGGGTGAGTAAGTAGGGGAGAAGGCCATCGAGTGCGAGCAAATCAGCTATGCGACAAGGTCTCGGTATTCTGTGGTCGAGCTGAACTCATGCCAATAAAACCAACGCTTGAGGAACCCATCTCTAGTGCCCCGCTCGGCCGCCAGCAAGTCCTCCATCTCATTAATAAACGCTACTTTGCGCAACCACATCGCCACAGTAGGAGGACGGGATTGCTTCCATAGGAGGGAAAAAAGGTCTTGGCTGCTGTTAGCAGTATCGGCAAAATTGACTTCCGATAAGACGCCCTTGGGAAGCTGTGATGGTGAAGGAGGAAGAGGGCTGGTTCCAGGGTAAGGGTGTGATCTGTGAATTTTTGGATAATACGGAGGACCTCCGACCAAAAATACTGTAATTTTTTGCAAGACCAAAAAATGTGGAGGAGGGATCCCACCTCCACGCCACATCGCCAGCAAAGATCAGAACAGGAGGGGAACATCCTTCGAAGTTTAACCGGGGTATAGTACCACCTGGTCAAGAGCTTATAACCCATCTCCTGGTATTTAGAGCATGTGGAGGTTTTGTAGGTGAAGAAGAGGATACGTTCGACGTGATAATCCGAAAGGGAAACACCCAAATCACGTTCCCATAGAGACATGTATGGGGGTCTGGAAGGCTGTCCGGGTGACGTCATGATACGATAAAGCAGGGAAATAGCATGGCGCACCGGAGCATCCGATGCGCACAACTCCTCAAACGGCGTGAGGCGTCTGGAAAAAGAGGTCGCCGGCGGTAGCGATTGGAGAAAATGGGCAAGTTGCACCCTCTGCCAGAACGACAGGGTGGCAAACATGGTGCTCGACAATAGGGTCTGGCGAGACATCCAACAGTCCCTGCTGAGAAAATGTCTGGCTTGGTAGACACCGTTGGCCCTCAACACACAGAAGGCCGGATCCTGTAGGCCAGGGGAAAAGTCTGGGTTTCCCACAATCGGGAGCAGAGGTGAAGGTAAAGACGTGAGAAGGCCCTCTTTACAGAGCCTGCGGCCCAGCTGCAACGTGGCCCCAACAGTCGGGTGATCCAAGACCTCCCCCGGCAGGGGAGATGACCCCCACAGTAGACATTCCGGGGGAGAGCCCCCGCCAAGCTGTTCGATCCGCACCCATTGTTTCAATGGGCCATGTAGATGCCAATCCAGAATCCTGGCCAGGTGGCATGCAGCAGAGTACATGGTGGCATCCGGGAAGGCCATTCCGCCGCTGAGCTTGGGCATGCGAAGAAGTTTCAATGCCAATCGGGGAGGGCCTCGGGTCCACAGGAATTTACGAAATGCGCCGTTCACCGTACGGAGGAAGGTCAACGGAATAACTATCGGAAGGGCCTGGAGCACATAAAGCAAACGGGGCATGACAGTCATTTTAATAATATTACAACGCCCAAACCAGGAAAACATGCCCTTCTGCCAGCCGTCCAGGTCCCTCCGGATGCGTGCAAGAAGAGGAGGAAAATTGCAGTCAAAGATGCGTTTGGGGCAGTTGGGGAGGGAGATGCCCAAGTATGTGATATGGGAGGAGCTCCACTTGAATGGAAAATCGCTTTTGAGAAGCTGAGACAAAGCGGGTGGCATCGCTACCGGGAGGGCCTCCGATTTTTGAAAGTTAATTTTGTACGAGGACAAGGCTTCAAATATGTGAAACTCCCGCATAAGATTCGGTAAGGAGATCAGCGGCTTAGTAAGGAAGAAGAGGAGATCATCCGCATAGGCCGCCACCTTAGGGGCGAGCGACGTTGAAAGTGGTAGGCCCGTGACATCGGGACTGGCCCTGACGGAACGCAGAAAGGGCTCGAGAGTCAGCACAAAAATCAGGGGAGAGAGAGGGCAACCCTGTCTCGTTCCGTTCCTGATCTCCAACGGGTCAGAGAGGAGACCATTAACCTTTACACAAGCAGACGGTCGCGAATAAATCGCCCGGATCCAAGCCATCATACGCTGTCCTAAGCCTACATGCTCCATGGTTTCCAGGAGGAAGTGCCAATTCACTCGATCGAATGCCTTTTCGGCGTCCGTCGAAAGAAGCAGCATAGGGGTCCCCCGTGAACAAGCCAGGTGAAGGAGATCGATCGCCTTTGTGGTGTTATCGCGAGCCTCCCGAGAGGGTATAAAACCCACCTGATCGTCGTGTACTAACTGCGGGAGATAGGGGGCCAGACGTGATGCCAATATTTTTGTAAAAAGCTTCAGATCAATATTGAGGAGCGAGATAGGACGATAGTTCTGGCACAGAAGAGGGTCCTTGCCTTCCTTCGCTATCACCGTGATATGTGCCCGAAGAGAGTCCAGCGGAAAGTCTGCACCCAAACCCGCCGCATTATAAGCCGCCAAGAAGTGAGGGGAGAGGACATCTTCAAAGCACTTATAGTAGGAAAGCGAATAGCCATCAGGTCCCGGGGCTTTGCCCCTCTGAGTCCCTGCCAACGCACAAGAAAGCTCGGTCGGCCGAAGCGGTTCATCCAGCTGCTCCAAGGCATCCGATGGGAGACTCGGAAGGCCCGATGCTCGAATATACTCCTGAATGCGTGTCCGAAGAGCATCCTGAGTGGAGGCCGAAGAGTCCGCGGAAAGGTTGTACAGGGAGGCATAGTAGTGGCGAAACACCTCCGCTATACGCTCCGTAGCCTGGACCTTTTGTTGGGAGGGGGAAAGTACCGCAGGGATAAACGCCTGCGCTCTCTGCTGACGAAGCGCATGTGCCAAGATCTTACCACATTTGTCCCCATGCTCGTAGAAGATACGTTTGCATTTAGTGAGGGAGGCCTTTGCTGTAAAGAGGGTCAGAGATCGCAGTTGCTCACGGAGGACCGTTAGCTCCTGCAGGGCGGCCTGAGCCAGAGATCTCTTATGAGCAGCTTCCAGCTTACCGATACGCGAAAGAAGATCCTGCATTTGGCGGATCCTTTCTCTTTTGCGGCGCGAGCCGATGTTAATCAGAATTCCCCGCATGTAGCTTTTGTGGGCCTCCCACACCATCAAGGGGGGACTATCCGGGAGGGCATTAGAGGCAAAGAACCGACCCAGTTCTAAGCGTAATTCAGACAGGGTGGACGGGTCTTGCAAGAGACTGTCATTGAGCCGCCATTGCCATTGGTGTTGCTCTGGGGTCCTCAAGTCCAGCTCAAGGACCACCGGAGCGTGGTCCGATACCGTGATGTTGCCCAAAGAGGCCGACACCGTCCTGCTCAGCAGGGCCTGAGGTAACATGAAATAGTCGATGCGCGAGTAGGAGTCATGCGGAGGAGAATAGAAAGTGTAATCTCTATCTGTTGGATGTAGGGCCCGCCACACATCCACCAGCCGAAAAGCATGGAAGGTCTTCTTAATGCGCCGCAACGCTGCATAGGAGATGTGGGAGGCACCTCGGGAGGCATCCAGTTCTGGATCTAAGGCTAGATTGAAGTCGCCGCCCAACAGGACCTGCCCCTCCATAAAGTCATGTAATTTAGAGGACATCAGTTCAAGGAACGACACCTGGTCAGAGTTAGGCAAGTATAAGTTCGCCAAAGTGACGAGCACGGAGCCTAGACGGCCCTTGACAAATAGAGCTCGACCCGTGTCATCGCTCCATGAATCTAAAAACGACCACGGAGTCCGGCTACCAATCAAGATACTGACGCCTCTGGATTTAGATTCAGAGAAGCAACCATGGTAGACCGTGGGGAATCGTCTATTGCCCAACTTAGGAATTTTTGTAGATTTGAAATGGGTTTCCTGCAGGAAGCCGACGTGGGCTCGAAGGCGAGAGAGTTCAGTCAATACGATGGAGCATTTTTCGGGGGTGTTGAGTCCCTTGACATTCAGCGTGACCAAGCGGACGGGATCGACTCGGGGGACGGCCATCTCCCCACAAGGTTCACGAATACACAAACAGAGAGGAGAGTCCCAGGGAGAAGAAAAAAAAAAAAAAAAAAAGGGGGGGGTAGGGGAGAGAGGTAAGAAAGAGGGGGGGATAGGAGGAAGGTGCAGAGAGAAGAAGAAAAAGAGAGGGTGCACAGCAGGTGCACCGAGGGCTATAACTACAGTGCTAAACGCACTGGAGAGACCGAGTCTCACTGAACCAAGAGGTTTAACCCACAGCACCCAAACGCGGGTAGGGTAGGCGGGACCGCAAGGAACACCCTACTTGGGGAACAAGGAGGGTCACTACAGAGAGAGGGAGGTGACCGCTCCCGGAACCCCTCAAAACCGGCAATGCAAAGAAAGAGAAAATAAAACATTTTCAAACAATGTAACATGTAACACTTAACAGGCATAGTGCAAAAAACTTTTTTGTTGAGCAGCAGCAAATAATCCAGCGAGGGCGAAACCGCCCCCCCAACCGTGGTCAAAGAGAGGCATATACCATGGGAGGAAAGCAAAGAGGCCCAGGAACAAGACAGGGAAAAGGGGGGTGAGGAGCAAAAGAAGGGGGGGGAGACATGAGGGGGGGAAAAGAAGCGCCAGAGGACTGATGTAGGAAAAGGGGGGGGGGGTAAGGGGGAATGTGGGAAGGAGAGTAGGAGGGGGGACAGAGCAGAGAGGGGGGGGGGGTAAAAGAGGGGAGATGAGAGAATGGTTTGGAGGCATGGACACGAACATAATATAGTACAGCAGCGGCAACATTAGTAGCAAAAAAAAACATTCAGCCCCTGGGGGGGGGGGAGGGGGATGGCGCCCCCTCCCCCCCGTTCCAGCAGCCTGTATTGAACAGTGAGAAAACCCAAACTCATCCGCTGACGCGGGAAATCTGCTGAAGATCAACCATTGGGGGGGGAGGGGGAGAGAAGGGAGAGGTGGGAAAGGAAGGAGGGGGGGGAGGGAAGGAGGGGGGAGTAAGGGAAGGGGGGAGAAGGGGGAGAGAAAGGAGGGGAAGAAGGGGCAAAGGGAGGAGGGACAGAAGGAAGGAGAGGGGGGGGGAGGGAAGGAAAAAAAAAAAAAAGGGGGGAGGGAGGAGGATGGAGGGGGAAAAAGGATGGAGGGGGGGAAGGATGGAGGGGGGGGAAGGATGGAGGGAGAGGGGAAAGGAGGGAGGGGGAAGGAAGGAGGGGGGGGAAGGAAGGAGGAGGAGGGGGGGAAGGAAGGAGGAGGAGGAGGGGGGGGAAGGAAGGAGGGGGAGGGGGAGGGGGAGGGGGGGGGAAGGAAGGAGGAGGAGGGGGAGGGAAGGAAGGGGAGGGGGAAGGAAAAAGGGGGAAAAGAAAGAGGGGGGGGATAGTTAAATGGAGCTTGACAGGTACGGGAGGTCTCTCTCCCTCCCAACCAGCCACCCAGGTGCGAGGGTCACAGCCCTCAGTTACTGACTCATCGACCCTGACATATAGCAGAGCGTAAACAGCAATTTATAGAGAAAGAAGCCCATGCGACCCAGCAGATCCAAGCAAGTTCAGCAGCCTTCATCAACAGTGGACATCAACATACCCAGACCCACAGAGACCCATAGGGAGCCCCCACCCCCGAAGGAACCCCGCGTCCCGCGGACACCACTCACGCATCCATAGAGAAGAGGACGTGTACCCGCCGGGACGCAGGGGGACCCCAGATAAGTCAAATACTCCAGCTGATCATGCGGCAGAGTCCCGGGCACAGGGGGGGGGGCTCCAGCGGCACAGCAGCCCTGTCTCCCGCCGGGCAAGGAGGGCCTAAAAAAAAAAAAATCAGCGGTTCCAGATGTCACAGGGCGTGTCAATCGATCCGCAGGGACATGCAAGCACAGGGACAAGCGGGCAGCAAGGCAGGGAGGGGAGACATCCCAACGGCTAGCCGAGAGGGAGGGGGGAGAAATGGATAGAACAGAACGGGGCCATAGTCAGACTCACGGTTGTAGTTTATGGCGCCCTCAAGCCTCCGGGGAGGTCACCATGGGGCCAGTGGAACTCGACCCTGAGGCTCTAAGCTGATGTCTTGGCCCAGAGGAGCGAGGCCTCGAGGGGCCGCCGCCAGGTGGACGACCGTCTCTCTCCGGGAGTCTCGCCATCCAGTCCGGTAAGGTCAGCGGTGCAATGTCCATGAACCGAAATAGAGCTGGGAGATCTGCATGTTTACGGAGGGTAAACGAGGCGCCATTTCTGCGGATGGTAAGCTGAAGGGGGAAACCCCAGCGGTAGGTGGCCTCCTGGGATCTGAGCCGTTCCAGGAGGGGCTTCAACATCGCCCTGCGGGTCAGTGTACCACGGGATACATCCGGGAAGATGGAAATCTGGGCCCCATCGAAGTCCACCGGGCCCCTCGACCACGCCGCCCGCAGGACTTGCTCCTTAACTGAATATCTGTGCAAGCGGTAGATTACATCCCGCGGTCTGGCAGCGTCTTGGGATCTGGGGCCCAGAGCTCTATGGATCCGGTCAAACGTAAAGTCCGCAGGGGGGTCTTGCGGCAAGATCCGGGACAGTATGGCTTGGACCGTCGCCACGAGATCTTCCTGACCCGTAGCCTCTGGTATTCCTCGGAGCCGCAAGTTGTTTCGGCGGCTCCGGTTCTCCACATCTTCCAGCCGGAGCTGCTGTTCAGCCAGAGCGTCGGTGTGAGAAGCCTGTACTTGCTCCAGTTGGGCAACTCGTGCCTGCAGGTCCCCAATAGCCGATTCCCCAGCCGTCACTCTTCCCTTAACCAGGGAGACCTCCGCAGTCATCACCTGAAAGTCGCGGCGGTGCTGCTCCGCGACCTGAGCGACCATGGCCTCCATGTCCTGCTTGGTGGGGAGGGACCGGAGCAGTGCCCAGATGTCTCGTTCTTCCTCGGGACCTGCCGCTAGGGAGGACAGCGAAGGCGGTAAAGGGCCCTGGGACATCCTGGCAGAAAGAGAGGGCGGGGGAGAAGCAGCTGCCAGAGATGGGGAAAGGGCGGCCTGGGCAGGACCGCCGCCTAGGCCCACAGCTTGAGAACGCGACACCGGGGTCGGAGAGTCCTGAAAAAAGCTGCGGATGGGAGCTGAGGTAGACGCCCGGGAAGCAGTTTTTGTCTTCCTCTTTTTGTAGGTGCTCATTTCAGCCTGTAAGTGTCTTTTAATGCCGGTCAGAGAGGTCGGGAAGCGGGAGCACCAGAAGAATGCGTCCTCACGCCGCCATGACCTAGCCACGCCCCCAAATTAATGTATTTTTAAATATTTTAAATGTGCAGCTTTCATTAAAATAATTCCTGATGATCCTGCTCTAAAGGTGTTTGTTCAGCCCTCCATTACAACACATATTAAACAGAAATGTTTTACGTTTGCTTATGATACACAGAGGTTGATTTAAAAAAAGGAAATTCAATTTTCCTTAGCTTAGTGAATAAGGTGAGGCTTTGCAAACTTCCATCATCCAATCATATACAACCAAAATTACTATTTTTTTAAATTTTACTTGCACATGATTGGGTATTCTTTGCAAAGTGAATTTTTCACCACATTCGTTAAGCAGACAATTTGCTTGCAAAGCGTAAATTCCCTTGTTAACAACTTGCCGACCGCCGCACGACTATCTACGTCGGCGGTCAGCCCCTCACAGGCAAACTAACGTAGGGCTACGTTGCTTGCTTGTGAGGGTCTAGGGAGCGAGCGCGCGCCGCTGGAGGCGCGCTCCCGCGTGGTCACGGACCCCCCCGCGCGTGTGACCAGCGGACCCGATGTCCGCCGGCCACTCGGCGATCGACGGGGGAGAGGGAGAATGTCAGGCAGCTTGTGTAAACAAGCCACCTGTCATTCTCCTCGCTGTAAAGACACTGATCACATGGATCTACTATGTAGATCCGTTGATCAGTGTCCTTACAGCTCAAGCCACAGCCAATCACAGTAGAAAGCACGCCCCTAGGGACACACACAGCCCCTCCCTCCCAAATAAAGTTAACCCCTTCACTACCTGTGTATTTTTACAGTAACAGTGCATATATATAGCACTGATCACTGATTACTGTAGAAATGTCACTGGTAACCCCAAAAGTGTCAAAAATGTCAGTCAAGGGTCCGATCTGTCCGCCGCAATGTCGAAGTACCGCAAAAAAAATCGCAGATCGCCGCCATTACGCGTTAAAAAAAAAAACAACAAAAATGACAAAAATCTTTCCCTTTGTTAGTAAACGCGATAACTTTTGCGCAAACCAATCAAAATACGCTTTTTGCGATTTTTTTTACCAAACATAGGTAGCATAAAACAAATTGGCCGAAAATGTTAAAAAATTTTGATTTTTACATGTTTTTTTGGGGGAATTTCATATAAAAAAATGTGAAAAATATTGCTATTTTTGCAAAATTGACGCTTTTTTTTGTTTATAGCGCGTGATCAAAAAATCGCACAGGTGATCAAATACCACCAAAAGAAAGCTCTGTTTGTGGGAAAAAAAGGACGCCAAATTGGTTTAGGTACAGCGTCGCACGACCGCACAATTGTCCGTTAAAGTCACGCAGTGCCGAATCGCAAAATACCCCCTGGTCGGAATGGGGGTAAAATCTTCCGGGGCTTAAGTGGTTAAAAAGTAATGCATGAATTACTTCCCAAATCGTTCTACTTGAAATCGTATCTGTTAAAACACTGCCAAAGAAACACATCCTATTTTCCTATACTAAATCAACTCTAAAGTGTTTTAACATCATAAGGGCTGGTTCACACCATAATGCTCCTTTCCTACACCATTCTCAAAATGTGCAGCCTGTGTGATCTGCCACGGGTGCCAATGTAATGCAAATACCTATATATATATATATATATATATGTATATATATATATATATATATATATATAAAAAGTGCCGCGCTAAAATTGGTATGGAAATATTAAACATGTGTTGTAAGTAACACATAATAAAATCAAGATTCTATTAATAAATATCATATATACCAGTGTATAAACAATGGCAAAAGTGCGAAGAGCAAAAAAAAATTTAAAAAAGTCCAATAATGCTTCCACCTTTCAATGAGAACCAAATGAACTGCAAATCTTGCAAACTAAATAAATAAGTCAAAGTGTCCAAGTCCGAATGATATATCCTTATAAAAAAAAGAGGTATTTCTGTGTTCCAAGACAGAAAAAAGGAAAAGACACCGCCAGAGCTCCAATCACCAAATAAGAAAACTTGGGAGCGCTTACCAGAATAGTGGACTATTTAAACCTGCTGAAACGACCCTTGATGTGTAGTCCCTCTTTGGGTGGCTCAGGTGCTCAAAGAGATAAAGAAACTCCACATAATGTGATAACGTCCAAAATTTGACATTTATTGAAAGGTAAAAAACTTACATTTTCCACAAGAATGACAAGTATAAAAACACATGTGTCTTGAAAGGGCGCATTATCGAGAAGAAAGCTCACTGAAACACAATGTCCATTTCCTCCTCTTGGACTTCATCTGGGGTATGATGTAATGTAAATGCCAACCCAAACTCAGATCCCAAACACAGTGCGTTTGCAGGTACCAGATTGTATTGTACTGCAGTACCATGTGATTTTTGCATGCACTACTGTTTCTGCATTCCAGTGCAATTTGTAGCCCCTGCATGGGAACACTCAGGAAACTCACAGGAATGCGGGATCAGGCTATAGATGGATCAAAATTAGGACCAGTTCATAGACCACGTATGGACATTTCCAATCAACAGAAGTCGATCTAATGATTGACTTCCATTGAATTGGAATGTTGAAAAACTATTGGTGACCAGCAGCTGCAGCCAATCCGAGGAATCCCACTGTCAGAATACAATAGCAAAGCAGGAGGATTCCTCCATCCACCTTGCTTTTGTGGAGGGGGGGATTCATTTGTTTCTTTGATTTTTTTTTTTGTTTTTTTTTGCAACCAGCCTATAATCATCAATGGGCAACCCTAGGCCCTTTTCACATACAATAGCAAAGCAAGAGTAATCCTCCATCCACCTTGCTTGTGTGGATGGGGGGATCCATTTTTTTCTTTGTTTTTTTTGCGACCAGCCTATTGGCTGATCGAAAACAAAACTTGTCATCTATGGCCAACCTTAGGCTCCTTTCATATACAATAGCAAAGCAGGAGGATTCCTCCATCCACCCGCTTACAATCGGATGTCAGCGGGTGTCAACGGACACATGTTCGTTGACACCCGCTGCTCCATAGAGGGCAATGGAAAGTGCAATCAAGTCCGCCTAAAAAAACTGACAGGTGGACCCAACCTGTCTGCCAATGTGAAGGGGGCCTTAAGGATCACAACCCCAGCAAGAATCTGCCTTAAAATTTTCTAGAAGCAAAGGACACTTATCAGTACACACAGCCACTCTGTGTCAAATATATACCTTCTAATGTGCATATAAATCAACTGGAAATTGATGAATCATGTTTAGCAAATCATTCTTTTAATTTCTGATGATATTCTTATGTTCCATCAGAGTGATCTGAGGGGGGAGGAAGGGTTTATGTGTACAGTAGAGATTTATGTATTCTTTGATCTAGAAGGGATGGATGCATTCTATTTTTGTTCTGGCTCTGTTGAACTCAACAACAAACCTTTATATTGAGAAAAGGGGCAAGAAAATGAAATAATCCCTGTAATTTCAAGTTACTTTATAAAACATGCCAATGTTTCATTATAGGTTTACTGCATCCAGATGCTGATATTAATAAGAATATACAAAAGATTCTCTATAGAATATACAGGATATAGTTGCTGAACAGATGTTGTTTCAAAGAATTACAGGCTTACAGGGACTTTAATGTCAAACAACATGTCCTTATTTTATTTTGTGTAGCGCAGAGGATTGTGCATGTAAAATCTAATTTCACTTATCGCTTATTTGCAGTCTTTGAGCAAAGCCAGAGGCCGTGTCTAAGGCTACCCTGGATACGTAAGACAATGCTTGGCAAATCTTAAGTCGTACATGGTTACAAACGAGCAATGATTTCATAAACAAGAACGACCTATCTACCAAGAAAATTGTATGTTGGCAAAATAAACGTGCAACGGTGCCTGGTAATATTTAAACAGTTATTCCAGGTACGCAAAATAAGTATAATTGACCCATTATCTAAAGATGGAAAAAAAATGCACAGACCAGTAAAAGCTGGGTTTTGATTGGTTGCGAAGAGCTATTGTACTCTGTAAATGGTGCATCATTTCTGCCTTATTATAGAGAAATTATTGTGTTTTACAATAGCAACTACTTGGAACTACACAAGGGTATAAGCATATAAGTGGCTTGTAAAAGAGAATAGAATGAAATGAAGTATATGGGTAAAAGCAACCATAAATTGCTTGGGCAAGAGAAAATACTTTGTAGCTGATTTACTAAATGAGTATAGGTTCAGTTACCTTAGTGAATAGTGTAAAGCTATACTCATTTAAATACTGAAATGCACCACCAATACATGCAGGTTGAGAATCCTAATTCTTATTTGCTTATTACCCAACAAAACAATTAAAGCAGAATTCCAGGTATAGATATTTTTGCATAGTCGATTTGGTCCAGCTTGGACCTATGCCATATGTGACCCGTCCCAATGGAAGCTGGAAATCACTGTTGTAGACTGCTACTACAGGGATTGTCATTAGCTTCCAAGTCCTGTACTGAGTGGCTGTCCTGCTACTTCTTGAACACCGGAAGTTGCTCACTCAACACAAGCACCATATAGACAACACTTTGCATTCTTTCAATGGGTGCAAAGTGATCTCTTACTGGGCAAGGTGGAGAGGTGGGCAGTGATATCACAATCTAAACCTCGCCCAATCGGAGAATAATTTACATTCATTTGAAAAATGTAAAAGGTTCTCTGATTGGTGCATCAGGGCAGCCATTTGGCACAGGACCGGGAGCCAACGGAAATCACTGTAATAACGGCATCTGCTTCAGTGATTTCCATATTCCACAGGGATTGGGCAGGAATTGCACATGCATACTTACATTGGTCCAAGCTGGACCAATGTATTTATGCAAAACAAGGAACACGTAAATTTTAGCTTTAAAAAAATACATGTCCTGATTCACATACAGTATGTATGCCACAAAACATGACCCCAACTCAAAGAAATAATCCCAAATGCAGCACTCAACAACTGTTGGGATTGTTCATACTAGAGCCCTGGTGTCCAACACATGTCCCACAGTCTACATGTGGCTGACCAGCTACTCTGTGTGGCTTGCTGTGTGTTTGGCACTTGGCAGTAGGATGCTGGGACACTCTCTGTTTGCCTGCATCCGGCACTAAAATGAAACCAAGAGAGAAGGCATGGCCAGCCGCACACCTACCTCCCAGGTCCTAGTCAAATCCAGTGGCGGCCAGTGTAATGAGGGCGCAGGGGCGCCGCCCCCCCATCCATGCGTCCGGCCCCCTAATCTGCATGCAGGGGCACCGGACGCATGGAGCTTAATGAATTTTTTTTTTTAATCACCTGATTAGAGCCAGAGGCTCTAACAGGGTGATGCAAAGGGTGGAGCCGGGGCGCAGAGCAGTGCGCCCGAGCCCACCCATTGTGTGACAATAGCGAATGAAAATTAGCTATTGTCACACCGATCTTCCTCCTGGCCAATCAGCGTCTGATACGTGCTTCCTGATTGGCCACAAGGCAAACCCCATGCCATTGGCCGAGGAGGAGGCGGGAGCGGGAGGACTCAGAGACGCGCCGCCGGGACTGAGGAGAAGCCGACGCCGGGACACTGATGAGAACCCGCCTGCCGCCCCTGCTGCTCCAGGTAAGTAAGGGGGCACGCACGCTGATCTCTGCATTGGGGGAATGTATGCTGGTCACTGCATTGAAGGGGGCACGCACGCTGATCTCTGCATTGGGGGAATGTATGCTGGTCACTGCATTGAAGGGGGCATGTATGCTGGTCAATGCATTGAAAGGGGGCATGTATGCTGGTCACTGCATTGAAAGGGGCATGTACACTGGTCACTGCATTGAAAGGGGGCATGTATGCTGGTCACTGCATTGAAGGGGGCATGTATGCTGGTCACTGCATTGAAAGGGGCATGTACGCTGGTCACTGCATTGAAAGGGGGTATGTATGCTGGTCACTGTGCTGAAGGGGGCATGTATGCTGGTCACTGCATTGAAAGGGGGCATGTACGCTGGTCACTGCATTGAAAGGGGCATGTACGCTGGTCACTGCATTGAAAGGGGGCATGTACGCTGGTCACTGCATTGAAAGGGGGCATGTACGCAGGTCACTGCATTGAAAGGGGCATGTACGCTGGTCACTGCATTGAAAGGGGGCATGTATGCTGGTCACTGCATTGAAAGGGGGCATGTATGCTGGTCACTGCATTGAAGGGGGCATGTATGCTGGTCACTGCATTGAAGGGGGCATGTATGCTGGTCACTGCATTGAAAGTGGCATGTACACTGGTCACTGCATTGAAAGGGGGCATGGTGGTCACTGCATTAAAGGGGCATGTACGCTGGTCACTGCATTGAAAGGGGGCATGTATGCTGGTCAGCGCATTGAAGGGGGCATGTACGCTGGTCACTGCATTGATCGGGGGAGTGTACGCTGGTCACTGCATTGAAAGGGGGCATGTATGCTGGTCACTGCATTGAAAGGGGGCATGTACGCTGGTCACTGCATTGAAAGGGGGCATGTATGCTGGTCACTGCATTGAAGGGGGCATGTACGCTGGTCACTGCATTGAAAAGGGGCATATATGCTGGTCACTGCTTTGAAAGGGGCATGTACGCTGGTCACTGCATTTAAAGGGGGCATGTATGCTGGTCACTGCATTGAAGGGGGCACGCACGCTGATCTCTGCATTGGGGGAATGTATGCTGGTCACTGCATTGAAGGGGGCATGTATGCTGGTCAATGCATTGAAAGGGGGCATGTATGCTGGTCACTGCATTGAAAGGGGCATGTACACTGGTCACTGCATTGAAAGGGGGCATGTATGCTGGTCACTGCATTGAAGGGGGCATGTATGCTGGTCACTGCATTGAAAGGGGCATGTACGCTGGTCACTGCATTGAAAGGGGGTATGTATGCTGGTCACTGCGCTGAAGGGGGCATGTATGCTGGTCACTGCATTGAAAGGGGGCATGTACGCTGGTCACTGCATTGAAAGGGGCATGTACGCTGGTCACTGCATTGAAAGGGGGCATGTACGCTGGTCACTGCATTGAAAGGGGGCATGTACGCAGGTCACTGCATTGAAAGGGGCATGTACGCTGGTCACTGCATTGAAAGGGGGCATGTATGCTGGTCACTGCATTGAAAGGGGGCATGTATGCTGGTCACTGCATTGAAGGGGGCATGTATGCTGGTCACTGCATTGAAAGGGGCATGTACGCTGGTCACTGCATTGAAAGGGGGCATGGTGGTCACTGCATTGAAGGGGCATGTACGCTGGTCACTGCATTGAAAGGGGGCATGTATGCTGGTCAGCGCATTGAAGGGGGCATGTACGCTGGTCACTGCATTGAAGGGGGCATGTACGCTGGTCACTGCATTGAAAAGGGGCATATATGCTGGTCACTTCATTCAAAGGGGCATGTACGCTGGTCACTGCATTTAAAGGGGGCATGTATGCTGGTCACTGCATTGAAAGGGGGCATGTACGCTGGACACTGCATTGAAAGGGGTCATGTATGCTGGTCACTGCATTGAAGGGGGCATGTACGCTGGTCACTGCATTGAAAGGGGGCATGTACGCTGGTCACTGCATTGAAAGGGGGCATGCTGGTCACTGTGCATTGAAAGGGGGCACACTGGTCACTGTGCATTGAAAGGGGGCATGCTGGTCACTGTGCACTGAAAGGGGGCACGCTGGTCACTGTGCATTGAAAGGGGGCACGCAATTTTTTACAGCGTTTTTTGCCGCAAAGCAATGCCTATTACATTTTTCTGTTTGAGTCTCCCCCCCCCAAAAAAAAATTTTGAGCACCAGCCGCCACTGGTCAAATCTTCACCTGGAGGGCTGAGCAGTGGAAAGGCTGGTGAAGAAAGCATTTGTACATACCCACACTTCCCTTCGGTGGTACATCCGGGCTGTTCCACCCTCCATGCATGGCAGACTCCACAGGTTCTGCTCCTCCACAGACACTGATAGCTAGTGGCAGCTACCCCTGGTTGTGTAGACCACTGAAAAAAAAAATCTGAGATTCTAAGATGTTTTCCCTTTAATTCATTCTAGTTTCATGTATGTATGCGTAAAATATATATTTTTTTTAATTAGCCAACATACTTCTAAACCCTAAACTTTTTATTCAAAATCAATTTTAACAATTGTCATTACCTTTTATGGTCCAGACAAATTTTAACATTTTAGCTATGTACCAATTGGCATGGAAATAACCTTTTCACCAGTTATTAGTGATCAATTTAGAGAACAGTCTTCCGAGGTAAGTCTTTCAGGAATTATTTTCTTTTCAATATACTGTGAAGGCAAACAGAAAAAATTAAACTTAAAGCTAGCTATACACTAGTAGAATTTACTTCGAAAATATTTTGTTTAAGAACATTCATTACATTTTCTAATAATTATTGGGGTCAAATCAACGTTTGTTTTCAACTAGTGATAAGCAAATTCAAAGGAATAGGATAGAATTTTTTTCTCGAACAAACAATTTCCAACACTGTAAGTGCGGAAATAGTATTTATTCCAAAATCAAATATTAAAAGCAAAAAAATCCTAAAATGCTTTCAAACGATATTCGTCAAGTCATCAAATGTACTGAGCATGTTAGCTCAAAAATCTTCTTCCTAGCTAGCTTAACCTCCCTGGCGGTATGATTCTTTTGGATTTTAGGTGCTGAAAGCGGTACCATTATTTTAGGTGCTGAAAGCATGTAATTCTTGTGAATGAGCAGCCCAAACCAACTGTATACATTTATTATACATATTATATATATATATATATATATATATGTATGTATACATATATTATGTATACATATATTATATATATATATATATATATATATATATATATATATATATATATATATATATATATATATAATGTATACAGTTGGTTTGGGCTGCTCATTCACAAGAATTACGTGTGTATATATATATATATATATATATATATATATATATATATATATATATATACGTGTGTATGTATATATATATATATATATATATATATATATATATATACATATATATGTATATATATATATAATATGTGTGTGTGTGTATATATATATATATGTATATGTGTATATATATATACGTATATATATATATATACTGTATATATATGTATATATATATATACTGTATATATATGTATATATATATATATATACATATATTTACATAAAAAGTACAGTAAAACTGCAGGAAAGGGCACTGGGGGGTAATGTAATGTGATTTTATTTTATTTTGAACGATATCAGTGTGTTTGGTGCATTTTACATTCGAATTTGCCGCCGGTTCCACCCCCCGGCGGACGTCACGTCGCCGGAGACGGAAGCCGGGGCTCGCAGACGATCGGGAGAGAGCTCCGCCGCCGCACACCGCTCGCAGACATCGCTGGATCCCGGAGAAAAGGTAAGTAAAACCTCCTCCAGCATCCAGCGATCTTCCTAGCGCTACCCCGAGTGTGACTCGGGGTTACCGCTTTTGGCACTAAAATCTTACCCCGAGTCACACTCGGGAATACCGCTAGGAAGGTTAAAGTGTTACTAAATCCAGGAGCCTGCATTCACCATATCTGGTCTCCCACAGTATACAGAGCATGGAAATGCAATAATTGTAGTAAATATAAACTGATTAATATCTTTTCTAATCAGCTGTATATCCACTTGCCCACTGCTCACTGTGCTGCTACTGCGGCAAAGTGGCTCGTTAACGTCTGGCGACGTAGACCTACGTTACCAGACTCTCCCCTCTCTCGGCGGTGCACGCGCTGCTGGAGGCTTGCTCCAGCTGTAATCAGACACAGCGGGAGTCGGGCCAGGGGAGGAGAGGCGGTGATCACTACTGCTCTTCCCCGATCGTCGGGGACAGAGTGAGGAAATCCGCTCGCTTGTGTAAACAAAGCGGGCGGATCTCCTATGTGACAGACAGGGACAGATTACAGGATTCAGCATAGCTGAACCTGCGATCTGTGCCTGTGTCACACAGTCCCCTCCCCCCACACACGTCAGTAAGCATGAGGCACACATTTAACCTCTTGATCAACAACAGTGTTAACCCCTTCCCTGCCAGTGTCATTATTACAGTAACAGTGCATATTTATAGCACTGATTACTGTAGTAATGTCACTGGTACCCCCAAAAGTGTCAAAAATGTCAGTCAGGGGTCCGATCTGTCCGCCGCAAAAAAAAATCGCAGATCGCTGCCATTACTAGTAAAAAGAAATAAACAATAAAAATGACAAATCTTTCCCGTAGTTAGTAAACCCAATAACTTTTGCGCAAACCAATCAAAATACGCTCATTGTGATTTTTTTTACCAAAAATATGTAGCAAATTAGCCTAAAATGTTAAAAAGTTTTGATTTATAAATTTTTTTTGGGAATGTTACATATCAGAATTTAAAAAATATTGTTTTTTTTTTTTCAAAATTGTCACTCTTTTTTTCAAAAATTTAAAATTGCACAGGTGATAAAATACCACCAAAAGAAAGCTCTATTTGTGGGGGAAAAAAGGGTACAGTGTTGCACGACTGCGCAATTGTCCGTTAAAGTAACGCAGTGCCGAATAGCAAAATATAGCCTGGTCAGGAATTATTATTGTCAACGGACTGGGCAGTTGCCCTGTCTGACCCCTCCTAGTTACACCACGAGGTGAGAGATTGCTTAGTTCGTAATTCCTTTCTATGTTTTTAGTGTTTCACCATACCACAGATATTTTCCATAAAGAACAATAGAGGTCTAACTTGAAGCAACTCTTCATAAAATAGTAGAAGATCTGGAAAGCTCCCTATAGTTCACAAATTAATATTACAAGTGAAGTATACTCGTAACATGTGGTTTTAGTTAGTATTCTATATGATTGCCAAAGCTGATTTACTAAGCATACTGAGTAGTCTATTAAAATGAATTGATTAAAGCATACTTCAAATTGCTTCGCCTCAGCGCTGGAAAGAAATCATTGGAGGCAAAACAAAAACTCTGTAAAATTTAACAATATCAGCAACGTTCAGTTTTTTTTTTTTCTGAAATGGAGAACTTCACATATTCTAATGATTTTCTACACTACTTATACAGTTGGGCCATAAATATAAATTTATATGATCGGTATTGAAAAGGAATGACTGTTCAACAAGGGCAAAATCCATAAAGCTGAACGAGCTCTGGAATTGCGGTCTTTTATAGTTTAACAAGCGTATCAGCCTTTCATTTTTGCGCTGTACAGGATGATGGCTGGCGCCCAGTGTTTGGACCGATACATGTGATGCATAAACCACAGACTCAATAAACGAAAATAAATACAGTACATAATCATACATAACATTTACCTGAGAGTACATCGCTGCTTACAAATACTGCTTCATACGTAATGTTTAATGTGTTCTAACCCAAGCTATGGTATGGTTATTTCTGTTTATGGTTTATTGTGCCTGCTGGCATTCTACATGCTACCAACCCAACCTCGGCCCCATGTTGGGAGAAATGAGAAAATTATATCAAGCACCGACAAACTCGAGGAACACGAACTGCAAACTATGAAAGAGAACATTTAAAGTGGATGAGCCATATTTACTAAAGATAATATACACTGCTCAAAAAAGTTTAAGGAACACTTTGAAAACACATTGGATCTCAAAGGGAGCGAAAGGATGCCAAATTGTTTGATGGAAATAAAAATTATCAAACTACAGTGGCTGAATTAAAAGACAACCCACAAATTAAAGTAAAAAAAAAAAATGATGCAGCAGGCTAGTCCCTTTAGCTGAAATTTGATTTGCAACAATTTAAAATTTGTATGGCCCTCACATGCTTGTATTCATGCCTGAAAACGTAGATTGGTGTCGTGGGGCATTGAGACGATGGATGGGGTCCTGGGGAATTTCCTCCCAGATCTGAACCAGGGCATCCCTGAGCTACTGAACAGAGTGAGGAACAACCTGGAGGCATCGGATGCACCGAAACATAATGTCCCAGAGGTTTTCTGTTGGATTTAGGTCATGCGAGCATGGGGGCCATTCAATGGTATCAATTCCTTCATCCTTACGGAACTGGCTGCATACTCTCGCCACATGTCGTGCACCAGGAAGAACCCAGGACCCACTGCACCAGCGTATAGGTCTGATGAGGGGTCCAAGGATTTCATCATAATACCTAATGGCAGTCAGGGTGCCATTGTCTAGCCTATAGAAGTCTGTGCGTCCCTCCATGGATATGCCTCCCCACACCATCAATGACCCACCACCAAACTGGTCATTCTTAATGATGTTACAGGCGGCATAACTCTCTTCATGACTTCTCCAGACCCTTTCACGTCTGCCACATGTGCTCATGGTAAACCTGTTCTCAGGGCCGGTGCTTCCACTAGGCAAACTAGGCAGCCGCCTAGGGTGCATTGCAACCTAGGGGCGCAGCCATGAGTCGGCACTCTCTGTCCATCATGAATGATCCTTGTGAGCTGAGGGGAGGGGGCGGCAGTGGGGGAGGAAGAATGGACAGAGGAAGATGCCAGGTGTCTGGGGCAGTGGCTGAACTACCAGGCCCTGGCTTTCCACCACTGCTGGGGGGGGCCAAGAGGCAGGAAGGGAGCCCACAGGAGTGCTGCCTGCATGATGATCCTCTTTGGCTGGAGCTGAGTGGTGTAAACCCTGGGCAGGAAGTGACTCTCTGCACTGAGCTGGTGTGCAGCCGTTTAATTCCCCGGGTCGGTATTAAGCAGGGAGCGGAGGAGAGCTGAACCTGACCCCAAGCTTGGCACTGGAGGGTGGGACCTTTACTGGAGCAGAAACAACGAGGCACCGGAATGGTCTGAGGAGGTTGGGGATTAGGGACGTGCGGAGTTCTCTGACTGCTGCTTCTCCCTTCACCAGGAGCTGGTTGGAGCTGTGGTGAACACTGTGGTCCAGAAGAGTAGCATCCTAGGAGAAGGAATCAGCAGGATCACGGTGAAGGAGGGCAGGTTGCGGGCCACTCTCTTCATACCGCCCAGTGATTGTCCCCAGAACAGGGGATCAGGGTCCATGGGTGTGACATGGAGGTTCCCTGGTGTGAAAGGGAATCAGGGTCACCAGGTGTGCCATGGGGGATAGGGGTCACCGGGTGTAACAGAGTTTCGGGGGCACCCGGTGTGCCATGAGGAATTGGGGTCCCTGGGTGTGCCATGGAGGATTGAGTTCCCCAGGTGTGACATGGAGGAACATCAAGGTCCCCAGGTGTGACATGGAAAAACATCAGGGTCTCTGGGTATGACATGGAGAAACATCAGGTGCCCCTGGTGTGACATGGAGGATCATCAGGGTCACTTGGTGTGGCATAGAGGGACATTAGGATCCCCAGGTGTGACATGGAGGAATATGGGGGTCATACAGCATAACATAGAGGAGCCATCAGATCAGGGTCACTGGGTATGACATAAAAGAGTTTTTAACCCCTTCTCTTTTTATTTTATTTTTTGGGGGGCGGGGGGCGCAAGTAGCTGGTCTTGCCTAGGGCGTAAAATAGTCTAGCACCGGCCCTGCCTGTTCTCATCTTTGAAAAGCACAGGGAGCCAGTGGCGGACCTGCCAATTTCTGTGTTCAATGGAAATTGCCAATCAAGCTCCATGGTTCCAGGCAGTGAGCACAGGGCCCATCAGAGGACCTCAGGCCCTCAGGCCACCCTTACGAAGTCTGTTTTTGATTGTTTGGTCAGAGACATTCACACTAGTGGCCTGCTGGAGGTCATTTTGTAGGGCTTTAGTAGTGCTCATCCTGTTCCTCATTGCACAAAGGAGCAGATACCGGTCCTGTTGATGGGTTAAGGACCTTCTATGGCCCAGTCCAGCACTCCCAGAGTAACTGCATCTCTCCAGGAATCTCCTCCATGCTTTTGAGACTGTGCTTGGAGACACAGCAACCTTCTGGCAGGCAATGGCACGTATTGATGTGCCATCAAGGAGGAGTTGGACTGCCTGTGCAACCTCTATAGGGTCCAGGTATTGTCTCATGCTACCAGTAGTGACACTGACCCTATCCAAATGCAAACTTAGTGAAAAACAGTCAGAAAAGATGAGTAGGGAAAAACAATGTCAGTGGCCTCGACCTGTAAAACCATTCCTATTTTGGAGGTCATCTCATTGTTGCCCATCTAGTACACCTGTTGTTAATTTCATTAACACCAAAGCAGCAGAAACTAAATAACAACCCAATCTGCTAATTAAATTACCAGATAAATATCTCAAGAGTTTAACTGACTTGATGCTATACTCTGGTTAAAAGTGTTCCTTTAATTTTTTTGAGCAGTGTATATACAGTGTCACATCAATGCACCTACAAACCCAATTGAATAACAGTATTTACTATACACACGTGTAACATACATCCAGTTATTTAACTCATACAAGTGGTTGCTCAGCAGCATATGCTCCAATGTCTGAACAAAATAAAAAACAGATTAAAACAAATTAAACAGTTATGATATATACTGTGACATGTTGGGGTTTTGTAGCTCAGTGGTAGTGCCAAAATAACAAGTTTACTCCATGCCAGAAATAGTTTTCAGGGTTTACCTGCCCACTTTTATTTAAAAGAATCATCAAAAGTTCACACAGGTATGTCCTCCCACACAGGGGGTTCTATCCATCAATGCAACAAACATAGCATTCATGTGTAAAGGTAAATAATCAGCACAATTAATAAATAATAAAGTGACACAGTGCTAGTACACGGTTCTAACTCTGTGAAACGTGCAAATATAGCAAATAACTGTGCAAATATACAATATACAGCTGCTATATCAAAACTTTGGCACTAAAAGAAGTATAAAACTGGTATAGATGTAAGATATACAGCGCTATATAAACAATCTAAAAAGTGCTTAATAAACAATAAAGTGACGATGTGCTTCTTATGATATCAAGAAATACAATATATATCTCAAAGGTGCGTATAAATGTGCGTATAAAGGATAACAATAAAGTGCATTCTACAAATAAGGTGCAATTGAAAAAATCAAGTCCAATCCAAGAAAGTGTAAAACTAAGAATATAGTGCTTGATAGGTGTCTCAGTTGAATGTGTGCTCAAAACAGCACCAGCGATTAGCCACAAGATAGCCTTTCACCTCAATAAGATAATAAGGAAGCAACGAATCCTCAATATACAGGGGAGGACTGGGCCAGGGGGCAGGGGGGCAATTGCCCCCTGGGCCACTCTGGTGCCCTGTAAAATGGCTGCACTGCTTTTGCCACAGACATGCCTAAAGGATTTCTGGTGAAGAGAATTAAAAGGTCCCTGCCACTGCCCTACTAAGTGCGGATTGAAGACAAGGACAGAGTGCAGGCCTCCCTCCAGCATGGATAGTGTAAACTGTGTCTGAGCAGAGGCCGATTCCATGCCCCACTGGAGACACTTCTTCCCCCGGCCAGCCCCAACCAAGCTGTCCAAGCTCCCATCAACCGCCCCCTGCTGGCCAGGTCGGGAAACTGGATTCAGCCGGTAGGTAGAGAGTATCTGGAGCAGGGCTTCAGCTTGAAATAGGGATCAGGAACAAGATGGGAAGAGGGAGAGTGGGAGGGGGGCTGAGTCGCTGCACCATGGGCCTCTGGTTTGTACTTGCCCCCTGGGCCGAAAGTCACCAGTCTGCCCCTGTCAATATAGGTGAATCCGGATCAATGGATACCACTTGCTGGACTGCTAATCTCTTGGGCTCAGTATACAGGGAGGACATGAAAGAAATTGCAAGAGATCTAAGTGCTCACTGCAATATAACCCTTTATTAAAAGTATGAAAATCACTCACATATAAAGCACAATCAGGCTTGTGCGGAACATACAGGCATAGAAACATAGAAACATAGAATGTGTCGGCAGATAAGAACCATTTGGCCCATCTAGTCTGCCCAATATATCTGAATCCTATGAATAGTCCCTGGCCCTATCTTATATGAAGGATAGCCTTATGCCTATCCCATGCATGCTTAAACTCCTTCACTGTATTTGCAGCTACCACTTCTGCAGGAAGGTTATTCCATGCATCCACTACTCTCTCAGTAAAGTAATACTTCCTCATATTACTTTTAAACCTTTGCCCCTCTAATTTAAAACTGTGTCCTCTTGTGGTAGTTTTTCTTCTTTTAAATATGCTCTCCTCCTTTACCGAGTTGATTCCCCTTATGTATTTAAAAGTTTCTATCATATCCCCTCTGTCTCTTCTTTCTTCCAAGCTATACATGTTAAGGTCCTTTAACCTTTCCTGGTAAGTTTTTTCCTGCAATCCATGTACTAGTTTAGTAGCTCTTCTCTGAACTCTCTCTAGAGTATCTATATCCTTCTGGAGATATGGCCTCCAGTACTGCGCACAATACTCCAAGTGAGGTCTCACCAGTGTTCTGTACAGCGGCATAAGCACTTCTCTCTTTCTACTGCTTATACCTCTCCCTATGCATATACAGTAATAGGCAGTAACAAGTGAGCTTGTGAGGAGCCGTGCTGTGTAGTCGCCGCTCGTCCGTCGGAGTCTCTGCCCCCTATACGCGTGGCGTCATACGCTTGCGAGTCACAACTTCGTCAGTAGGGGTCCCCTGCTTTGTCCCTCATGGACTCTCTCTTAGTCTCGGGCCCTGGTCTGTCCTGTTCTGTTGAGTGTGGTGCATATTAGCACCTCTCACAGCTCCCTTCACACACTGACCGCCTTGGGAGGGTGAGGCTCTGAGCTCTAACTCTGGCCCTCATATGAAGCCAGCGCACTCCTGTGCCATTAGTGTGCTGGCTTCCTGCAAAACCTGGTGTATTATAAAAATATTGGCACCCCTGCATTTCTGTCAGATAATGCACCACTTCACCCAGAACATAGTTGCAATTACAAATGTTAAGGCATTCTCCTGTTTATTTCTGTTGTTTTTGTTGGTATGACACAAAAAAGTGAAAAAAAAAAAAAAATTCTAATCTGGCATGTTCCACGCAAAACTCCACAAATGGACTGGACAAAATTTTTGGCACTCTCACTTTATTAATTGAATAACCCTGCTGCACTACCACATTGCAACCACACCTGGATGCTGGGAGGTTGCAGCGTGGCCTCATTCACTTAAAAGCAGTGGTGGAACTACCAGGGTCACAAAGGTTCCATCCCTGTCGGGGGCCCCAACAGGTTTGCTGGCCATGCGCAGCGCTCTGAGGTGAGAGCACCTCTCTCATACAGCCCAGAGCCTGCATTGACAGTTCCCCCTCCCTCGCATGGATGGGAGAGGAGAGATGCGATCTGCTCCTTCTCCTCCTGCCCCTCTCCTCCTGTGTGCACCAAGGGAATTGTTAACAATCAAATTCAGCTGCTTAGCTTCACACTTTCCACCGTGCACATACAGGAGGAGAGCGGCGGGATCAGGTAAAGGACACAGCAGTCACAGAGCATGCTGTATGAGCGCCCCCAGGGGACACACGGGAGGCAGGGATCTGAAGGATGCCCTCCTAGAACTGGAAACCTGGGGCTCAGATGGAAGGGGGGGGTGGTCACTCAGGGGGGCCCTTCATGGTTTCTTACACCGGGGCCCTGAAGGTTCTATTTACGCCTCTGCTTGAAAGTGTCAGTCAGCTGGCGGTAGTGCTTGCCCAATGCGACAGAAGGCATCATTCCTGCTACAGCTGCAGCATGTGTTCACCCCTAATTTTAAATGTTATACACTTCTCCAGGTCCATCCACTTCTCTCTAACCCCAAAAACACAGGTGCTGGTCCTGCTCGTACTGCAGAACAGGTGGATGACCACACACTACTGTTGCTAAGATCCATAAGTTTATTGAAAAAATAAAAAAATGTCCAAATAGCATACCACACAGCAAGAGCAAGTGTTGGCGCGTTTCACTCCCATTGTTATGAAACGCGCCAACACTTGCTCTTGCTGTGTTATGCTATTTGGAGTTTTTTTTAAATAAACGTATGAATCTTAGCAACGAAAGTGTGCAGTCATCCACCTGCTAATTGTCCGTGTGTTCATCCCTGGCTGCTGCCTTTGCAGCTAAAGGGGGAGCAGTTAAGGGTGGTATAAACACAGGTCAACCACATGGTTTTTACATCCCCCGACTGCTAGTGTAACTGAGCACTAAAGGGGCTTATTTATAAAGCAGTGAACCTAACATTTGCCAAACATTCCTTGCAGGTGAGTCTTCCAAGTGCATGTGTTTTAACCACTTGCCGACTGCCTAACGACGATTCACGGCGGCAGTCAGCCCCTCACAGCTAAAGTGATGTAGTACTACGTCACTAGCCTGTGAGGCTCTAGGGAGCGAGCGCGCGCCGCTGGAGGTGCGCTCCCGCTCGTTCACGGACCCCTCCGCGCGTGTGAGCGGTGGATCCAATGTCCGCCGGTCACTCGCGAACGTCGGTTACACCGGGAGAAAGGCAGACGGCTAATGTAAACAAAGCAGCCTGTCATTCTCCCTTGTGTAACAGCACAGATCATACGGGCCTGCTATGTAGGACCGTAGATCTCTGCTGTTACATCACAAGCCACATCCAATCACAGTTAGAAACACGCCCCCTAGAGACACACTTAACATCCCCCGACTTCTCAAATAAAGTTAACCCCTTCCCTGCCAGTGTCATTTTTACAGTAACAGTGCATATGTATAGCACTGATTACTGTAGTAATGTCACTGGTACCCCCAAAAGTGTCAAAAATGACAGTCAAGGGTCTGATCTGTCCGCCGCAATGTCGCAGTCCCGCAAAAAAAAAACGCAGATCGCCGCCATTACTCGTTAAAAAAAAAAAACAATAAAAATGACAAAAATCTTTCCCTTAGTTAGTAAACGCAATAACTTTTGCGCAAACCAATCAAAATATGCTTTTTGCGATTTTGTTTATCATACATATGTAGCAGAAAACAAATTGGCCTAAAATGTTAAAAAAATTTTGATTTTTACATTTTTTTGGGGGGAATTTCATATAAAAAAATGTGAAAAATATTGTTATTTGTGCAAAATTGTCGCTCTTTTTTTGTTTATAGCGCATGATCAAAAAATCGCACAGGTGATCAAATACCACCAAAAGAAAGCTCTGTTTGTGGGGAAAAAAGAACGTCAATTTAATTTGGGTACAGCGTCGCATGACCGCGCATTTGTCCGTTAAAGTCACGCAGTGCCGAATCGCAAAATAGGCCCTGGTCAGGAAGGGGGTAAAATCTTCCGGGGCTAAATGATAGTGAATTGTTCACCACCAGTGAATGTATGGTAAAGTTCACATTCACTGCTTTCTAAATATGCCCTTTATTTTCTTTTTTTTTTTTTACTAGAAAAGTACTACACTTAATCAGTTCCATATTTAAACCAGTACCGTATTTCCATAAAAAAAAAATTGTGAGCTAACAAATAAATATCCACTCATTTCACACTAGACCGATCTTGTACAGCCCTTGTTTGTTCCTGCCTTAGTAAATAAGCCCATAGTGTTGTGAGATGATGAAAAGCGAAGGGCAGGACAAGAGGAAATGAGATTAAAGAAGATGAAATAAGAACAAAAAACAAAAAACTCAACAGAACTATTTCTAGTTTAATAATAATACCACCCAGATTAATGACTGTGTAGTCTGAACTTTGGGATTCCCTTGTTCCTTTAATGTCTAATTTCACCAGAGCTCACTTGCTGTGTTCATTTACTCCAAGAGCCAGAAAGGGAGAATTTGTAAATATGAAACAAATGTAACTTAATCAAAGTTTTAAAGAAAACGGCAAATGTATAATTATGCCAGCAGGGGAATAAGGATGTTTTAACAACATAAATTAAACTACAGGGACACTATATTTTATTTCAATAAACAAACACTCAGGACAGAAAGTTGATTCTGGTTGCAGCACTGCGTCCCTGGATGCACTTCCTACCAGGGATGATACCTGCATGAAGTTTGTATGTCTTCCCTGTGTTTAGGTTGGTTGCTAACCACTAGAACATGCCAGGGACCAATGTTTTGTCTGTAACTTTGGGACCCAACCTAGGCAGGTCTGTCAACAAAAATGTAAATACTGTCTGCACTATAGGTGTGATATTCTCCTTAATAACTTAATCCTTGTAGGACCCAAATAGACAGTCTTCCACCTCAGGGGAACAGTATGGGCCAAAATGGGCTTCCACCAATTGGAACCTTTTGATTGATGCACTACAACTTTGCTGCCCTCCTCGGTTAACCACTTGCCGACCGCCGCACGATTATCTACGTCGGCGGTCAGCCCCTCACAGGCAAACTGACGTAGGTCTACGTCGCTTGCTTGCGAGGGTCTAGGGAGCGAGCGCGCGCCCCCGGAGGCGCGCTCCCGCTCCCGCGTGGTCACGGACCCCCCCCCGCGCGTGTGACCGGTGGACCCGATGTGCGCCGCTCACTCTGCGATCGGCGGGGGAGAGGGAGAAGGTCAGGCGGCTTGTGTAAACAAGCTGCCTGTCATTCTCCCCTGTGTATGATTGATGATACTATGTAGAACCGTTGATCACCGTTCATACAGCTGAAGCCACAGCCAATCACAGTAGAAAGCACGCCCCTAAAGACACACATAGCCCCTCCCTTTCAAAAAAGTTAACCCCTTCACTGCCAGTGTATTTTTACAGTAACAGTGCATATGTATAGCACTGATTACTGTAGAAATGTCACTGGTAACCCCAAAAGTGTCAAAAATGTCAGTCAAGGGTCCGATCTGTCCGCCGCAATGTTGCAGTACCGCAAAAAAAATCGCAGATCGCCGCCATTACGTATTAAAAAAAAAAAAACAACAAAAATGACAAAAATCTTTCCCTTTGTTAGTAAACGCGATAACTTTTGCGCAAACCAATCAAAATACGCTTTTTGCGATTTTTTTTTTACCAAACATAGGTAGCATAAAACAAATTGGCCGAAAATGTTAAAAAATGTTGATTTTTACATTTTTTGGGGGGGGAATTTCATATAAAAAAATGTGAAAAATATTGTTATTTTTGCAAAATTGACGCTCTTTTTTTGTTTATAGCGCATGATCAAAAAATCCCACAGGTGATCAAATACCACCAAAAGAAAGCTCTGTTTGTGGGAAAAAAAGGACGCCAAATTCGTTTAGGTACAGGAAACCAAAACTGGAACAGAAACTAAGAAAGAAGGCGCACCAGCCTAATGCATTACTGTAAAGCTGTTTAATAAATGACAAAAGGATGAACTTTTTTACTCACAAAAGGAGAATATTCACAGGCGTCAGATCATACAGGATAGCACTAGACAGGTGACCATCAAATAGGGCACATCTAACGTGTTTCGAGGGCCATGCCCTCTTCCTCAGAGTTAACCTGAGCCCATATGCTGCAACATTTAAATAGGAAATGAAGACAAGCCCAGGTTTATTTAGGGGGAGGGGCAAAGGGATAGCTCATCCCTCTCACGGATTAAGCCTTCATAAGCAACCATCCTGGACCTCAAATAGCAAAACCAACAATGTTAATATTAGTAAAGACTGGAAAAAAATGGTGGGGAAGAGATCAAAGCACACAACATATGCACTATCTAGATCCAAACAGCCATAGCAGCAGTAGTGCTAACACACTATGCACCGCACCCTCATGTGGAATTATCAGCATCAGATTAATAACCATGATGCTGCTCAGATTATTAATAATTCATGGTTCCCCATAAAGGCTTAATTCTCAAGAAAGATGAGCTATCACCTTGTCCCCTCCACCTAATTAAAACTGGACTTATCTTCATTTTCTATATAAATGTCGCAGCATATGGGCTCAGGGTAACTCTGAGGAAGAGGGCATGGCCCTTGAAACGCGTTAGCTCCACCCTATCTGATGGTCATGCGTCTGGTGGTATCCTGATTAATCTAACACCTGCGTATATCCTCCTTTTGTGAGTATTATAGTTTATCCTTTTGTAATTTATTAAACAGTTTTACAGTAATGCACTAGGCTGCTGCACCTTCTTCCTTTGTTTCTGTTCTAGTCAGGTCTGCAACATACAACCTCCTCCATCCACCAGCACAAGCTGCTCTAGATCCGGGATCCTCAAACTTTCTAAACAAAGGGCCAGTTTTCCATCCATCACACAGTTTTTGGCCAGACTGCGGTGAGCAGGAGAAAAAAATTGCCCAGCAATGAAGATAAGTGGGAGTACAAATGTCCTTATGTAGGTGGTCAGTGGCAGTAAAAGAAGTCCCCTATGTCAATGGTCAGTAGGAGTAATAAATGTCCCTGTGTTGGTGGTCAGTGGAAGTAAAGCTAGTTATACACATATAGACTTCTCCATTCATGCTAAACAGCGTGGATAGGTGAATAGAGAAATTTCCTTTTCTGACTATTGTGTTCTGATAGCCAGCACCTGATTGCATGCAGTCCTTGTTCATCCCACACATTTCCACTTGGCTTTTTAAGAGAAGTTGATTAAAAAAATACATTTTTGTTGAGCTGGGTGGTACCAACAGGGCCACTCACAGCTTGAATTCCAGCCAATCAAGCCATCTAGGCAACCTTACAAAATGCCCCAGTGTCAGTGGTCAGTGGAAATAAAAAACAATGCCACTGAGGAGTAATAAAGTCTGCCCAGAGACTATAACTTGGTGGACTTCAAGGAGGAAGAGGACGTCTGAAGAATTCCCTTTCCCCCACTCTCCCTTATGTATCTCTTTGTCCTTTCAATAAAGCTTCTGGCCTGTGCTAGGGACAGGAAGCTGTTCGGCAGACCTTTTCCGGCCATGAGCCTTCAACAGCCTTCGACAGAAAGTAGAAAATATAGATTTTTTTTCAAAATGTATGGTCTTTTTTCTTTTATATAATAAAAAAATTAAAAAGTGGTGATCATATATCAGCAAAAGAAAGCTCTATTTGTGCAAAAAAAATTATGTAAATTTAATTTGCATACAGTGTCACATGACCGCGCATTTTCCAGGTAAAGTAGCACAGTGCTAAGCTAAATAGCAAAAAAAGCCCTGGCCATGAAGGGGATAAAACCTTCCAGAGGTGAAGAGGTTAAACAAATTGGCAGCTGAAGCAAACCATGCATAGAGCACTTTCGTTCTTAAAAAAAGTAACCTACAATGACTTATATAAATTCACTCACAATCTTATAGTGATGTTGTGCAATTGAAGGTTCAGAGTTTACTTATGTTAGGTAAATTAATATTAAACTGAAAGTCTAACGCTTTTTCACCTAAACCTCCTACTAGCTGCTGTAAATATATCCCAAAGAATACATATAATTTTGTTCCAAATATAAAAAAGCTATAATAACCAAGATATGCACATGACTACCTCTATATAAAGTGCAAAAAATAAACATATCATAAACCAATTGTAAGATCACAAATAAATATGCCTACTAAAGTGTATTAATCAATAAAGTACAAATACATATAAATAATGTACAAATTTACAAAAATGCATTAATATGCTGACACAACACAATATTCATAACAGTGTTAATTAAAGTGCATTATATAAAGTGCAATCCAAAAAAAATAATCATCAGTATTAAATTTGAAATTTGCGAATTTGTGAAACTAATGTGCACTATGGCCCCCAAAAAAAAAACTCCTCAGTAGCTTTCCCATCTGGATCAGTTGGGTATATTCACATAGCACTGTATTGCGTCCCCAATAGTGACAATGACATCATTTACACCAATATAGTTACGCTCCTATCACACCTATATATGTCTAAGTGTAAAATACATATAAGTATGTGTGTATATATACCACTATACACAAGTTCAGTTTTGCCTGCCTCCAAAGAACCCAAAAAAATGCCCAAAAAAACGCTAGCGCCAAAAAAAAACCGCCCAGGTGTGTTGTTGCAGGCATTTTTTGGGGGTTTTTGGAGGCAGGCAAAACATCTGAACTTGTGTATAGTGGTATATATACACACATACTTATATGTATTTTACACTTAGACACATATAGGTGTTATAGGAGCAGAGCCATATTAGTGTTAATTATTTCATTAGCGCAAGCATATATTTCTGCTACTATCACACCTATATATGTCTAGGTGTATATATACATATAAGTATGTGTGTATATATACCCGTATACACACGTTCAGATGTTTTGCCTGCCTCCAAAAACCGCAAAAAAATGCCTGCAACAACACACCTGGGCGTTTTTTTTGCTTGGCGCTAGCGTTTTTTTGGGCATTTTTTTGGGTTCTTTGGAGGCAGGCAAAACATCTGAACTTGTATATAGGGGTATATATACACACATACTTATATGTATATATACACCTAGACATATATAGGTGTGATAGGAGCGTAACTATATTGGTGTTAATTATTTCATTAGCGCAAGTAGTGTTTTCTGCTCCTTTCACACCAATATATGTGCATGTGTATATATACATACATGGGTGTGTATATATACCCCTTATACACATGTTCAGATGTCATGCCTGACTCCAAACATGTGCTCAAAAAATCACTATAGACGCCTGCAGCCAAAAAGCAAGCTGACAGGGGCGAAGCCATATTACTGCAGCGAAAGTGACTTCAGAGAAACTAGCTTTTCTCTATAGCGGTCACCCTGATATGGAAGGGTTTAGTCACCCTGCCATAGCAGTCACTGTCAGTTCACCCTACACTACATTACGGTCACCCTGATATGGAAGGGTTTGGTCACCCTGCCATAGCAGTCAGTTAACCCTACACTACATTACGGTCACCCTGACACTTCACACTTTCCCTACAGAAACTAAATTTTTGCATCTAACTTAAGTGTAAAAGAGCACCCTAACTACACTAGATATCCCTTTCCTCACACTAATAAATGCTAAATGACACTTTTAAAGTAAAATTAACAGAACTGCTTCCACTCTCTTCCATGTCCCTGTATAACAATGCTAGGAATTTGGCGGGGACTATCTTATATACTGGGGGGCGTATTCACTAATGGTTGGACTATGGACCCCCTAGTCACTCCAATCACATTCCTAGCATTCTCCTGCCCCCTCAATTGGCTTTTGCTAATGGTTCTGGTCCAATCACGGGCTTTTAAAGCCCATTTCCTGAACCATTGCATTTTGGTCGGTTCTGGTTGCCGAATTCCGAACTTTTTCAGCAAAAAGTTCTAAATTCGGCCGAACCTCGAACACCCAATGTTCGGGTCGTACCGATGGTCGACCCGAACCGTTCGATCATCTCTACTGGTGAATCCGGGAGTGTGAATTCTGGCCCAGATCGCCAGTGAAGTGCTGAGATCACAGCTTCATAACCTGGCTGATTCTGTGTCAGGCAATGACAGATTCCCTTGTGAAGAGATGATCAGCGAAGAACATGTTCTCCCCCCATCATTTCTGTTTCATAAGCTGAGAATGATCGGAAATGAGCTGCGATTAGCAGGATCACTGCTCATCTCCGTTTCATAAAAGGACACCTTAATGCTGGATTTATATGAGGGAAAAAAGGGGCATTTGTCTTTGTCTGCCTGCCAGAAGGAGCCTCCTCTATACAAAAATATATTAATTAAAAATTACTTTATTGGGCAAAGCACAAGTTTGGCAGCAGATTTCCACCAATGATTTCGACTGAAATCAGCTGATTGGTTGTGTTTACAAATACACAGACCTCTATATACAAGGAACAGTGATCTGGCTGTTTCTTCTCCCTGAAAAGCACAAAGAAAAAACAGCCAGATCAGAAAGGTTTTTTAGGGGTTTTTTTTTTTTGTTTGTTGTTGTTTTTTTTTTTTTCTGAGTATAGATATATGTTTGTCCCATGTATTTTTGAATCCACTTACTGTTGACTGTTTCACTACCTCTGCTGGAAGCCTACTCCAAGCATAAACTTCTCTTTTGGTAAAATAATTCTCTCCAAGATTAGTTTGTCCCTGTGTTCTTGATCTTGGGTACATATTGAAATTGCTGCCCACCTGAGCCCTATTCACACCTTTGTTGTATTCAGGCCTCATGAACCCGGGACATCAAAAACGCCACTTTGTAGGGCATTTAACTTTTTTTTCTGCCTCTAAACACCCCTTTTTTATCCTATGTGTCCTTGCACACATTAGTATTTACAGGCATTTAGAGGCAGGAGAGTTTAGAGGCAGAAGAAAATCCGGAGCCAGAACATTCAGAACTGGAATGTTTTGCCAGATGCGTCTAAATGCCAGATGCGTCTAAACACATGTGTATGTGCCTAAACTCTAAGCACATTTAGCGCTTCAGCATTCATTCCGATAGTCAGAATGAATTATTATTCTGGCCAATGGAATAAATGAAGGTCTAAGCACATGAGCCGAAACATACGTATGCAAAATGCAGCTTTAGGCACATTTTAATGCTGCTTTTTCCTCCCTTGGAACATAAGCAGGGGAGCAAAAAAACATCCTGTGTGCATGGGATCTTAAGAGTTTAATTCATGCTTCCACTTTCCCTTCTTGATGGCCACTCACTTTCCAGAATTGTCAACCTAATGAATAAGATGGTCATATGAAGCATGTTGAAATGAACATTCTGTAAACATACAGTATGCCTCACAAAGAGGTGGTCTGTCAAACATACATCTCCATCAATTTCTACGAAAGAAGGAATGCAAAAATCATTGCACAACATGTTTATTCAAATTTAAAATCAGTAACATCATTTAAAATGCACTCACAATTGGCTATGCTGAATTCCCAGACTCAGGTTTGCAGCAGCTTATAGATAGCTAGTGCTAGTAATTTTCTTCATCAGACAAGTATTATTGGGACAAGTAAAACTATTTAGAACTATTTTCTGGTTTGATAAATAGAGTTACACTGGGTAAACAGGGTTAGTGAAAGATGATTTTCAGGCAAAATCCTCAATTGATTACATTTTTAACCCGCCAATGTCATGATCAAAAGGTAAAGTGGAACTTGAGCCAAACAGCATACTACACATCTTAAAACCATATGCATCAACAAATGTTTGACAATTATTGGCAACTATTTTCCTCCAGTTTTGCAATTTATACAGCCTTGCCCCCCCTGCATAGCAATATATTGAACATCATTCCCTGGCTGGCTGAACTAACAATATACCATTCATCTGGTGCTGCCTCACTAGCAATTCAGAATCTGCAGCATTTGACTATTGTGATTGACCTTACCCCCATTCCAATTCATACAATATCCTCTTTAAAATAATTTATTTAATAAAAATGTGCACTATTTGGGGTGGGCATACATAGAATGTTTGGTGCCATTTAAAGATATGAAATGCTATACTTTATTTGAGAGGATCTTTGCCTGCCTGGCTCTACAAGATGCCAGTAACATGCACCAGAATGGATGCGTTTCCCTGTATGTTACCAGCATTTTGCTAAAGAAACTCTAGGTGGCGCCCTTACCTCTGAAAAATTCAATGAGCCGCAACATTTAACTTGCAGCCTCTTCTAGTATTTTACCATACAGCACTCAGCATTAGGAATGAGTATAAATCCTTCACGACTATTAAACCTATCATTTCTATTGACTTTCTAGTATCTGTAGAAAAAAGACATGCAACACTATGAGGCTAGAACTCTGGATAAAAATGGGGAATGAAAACTTTATAAGTTGTTTGCGGATTGCTAGTGCATTAATGAATATTTAGAATAATTTCATCAGATTTAGTTTAGATTTATTTTTAGGGGCAATTATGGCATAGAGAATTGAATATTTCTGATATGTTTAGTTTGACAATGAGATTGTCAGCAAAATAACTCCTCCAGTGTCCTTGTTTTCTAGTCCTCCTTATAAGTTCTGCTCATAATTCTCTGCATTGCGATTATATCTATGGCAAGAAATGAGCATGGTACATACATACAAAATTTCAGATTAGGGTCGATTGAGCTGTGACTTCTTACAACTAATCCAAAACAAATTAGATTAGAATCATGAATTAATATGATTTTTAATCAAAAATGTAATTCAAACAATTTTACCTAAGAAACAAGGCTCAATGTAAATGTTCAACTTCATGGCAAACCAATCATTCAGAGCAACACCTAACTTAGTGCTTTAGGAGACGTCAGCTACTTATTTATCATGGATGTATAGAGGTATTGATGATTGCAATAAATACAATGTACAAAATAACATGTAAAACAACAACATGGTAATTAATATAACAACATAATAATAACAACAACAGCAAAATAAAAACATCAATAGTAGTAGAAAAAGTTGTAATAGTAGCAGTAGTAGCAATAATAATAATAATAAAAAAAATAATAATATTAATAATAGTAGAGATAATCCTCCTCATCATCGTAATCATAGCAGTTATATTAATAATTTAAAAAAACAGTAATAATAATAATAACAAAAACAACAGCAAAATAAAACAAATAGTAGTAGAATTAGTAGCAGTAGTAGTAATAATATTAACAGTAGACATAATCATCATCATCATAGCAATAATAACATTAATAATAATAACAACAACGGCAAAATAAAAACGATAAGAGTAGTAAAATTAGTAGCAGTAGTAGTAATATTGTTAACAGTAGAGATAATCTTTATCATCATAGCAGTAATAATAATAATAATAATAAAAATAAAAATAATAATAATAATAATAATAATAATAATAATAATAATAATAATAATAATAATAATAATAATAATAAAATAATAAATAGTGAATGGTATATTGAATTATGTGAATTTCTGACTGGTGCAGATGTGACATGCTTGGGAAGTGCTCTCCCAATCTCCCACACCGGTAAGCACTATCAGATCTGGAAGCTTGCACTGGTATGTGGACTGTACAGGACTGCTGGTGTATAATGGGAGCCAGATCAGGCAGTCTCCGCTTATTTCATGCGGCTGATTTATGGGAAGCTCAGTATTCCTGTTATCAGTCCTGGAGGTATATGGCAGACAGTATATGGCCAGGACAGGCTCCTCCACATCAAAGGGACTGTCACTGGTCCAGGGAAAAGGTAAGAGGAGGGGGGTCAGGAGATGGACACCACATGAAAGAAAGAGACAATTACTAAGGTGAGCGGTTTGATCTCACCTTCACTAGATCCTGTCATTGTTTCCTTCTCACCTTCTTTTGTTCATGTCTCTGTTTGATATTTTAATTGTCGCTTTTTTAACTCACAACCTGAAGAACAAGCGACACTTTTCACCAGTAAGAGGAAGAATGCTGAATGTGAAGATAATGGACACAAATCAATGACTATATTAATTATAATAGCACATCTAGAAAGTACAGCTGAGGTCATGTGCACCATATACCTGTGGGTGGGAGAAATATACATAGAAACTTTTATCTATCTATCTAGCTATTTGTATGTCTGTCTATCTGTATCTTGCTATCTGTCTACTGTTTATCTACTAATCTATCACCATATCTTCTATCTGTTTGTATTCTTCATTTCTGTCATTTCTGTAACTGTGTTTGCTTTTGTGTTATCATATTTGTTTAAAGTACTTTTTATGTATTCATCTTTCTTTCTTTCTTTCTTTCTTTCCTTCTTTCTTTCTTTCTTTCTTTCTTTCTTTCTTTCTTTCTTTCTTTCTTTCTTTCTCTGTTTAAAGTACTTTTTATGTATTCATCTTTCTTTCTTTCTTTCTTTCTTTCTTTCTTTCTTTCTTTCTTTCTTTCTTTCTTTCTTTCTTTCTTTCTTTCTTTCTTTCTTTCTTTCTTTCTTTCTTTCTTTCTTTCTTTCTTTCTTTCTTTCTTTCTTTCTTTCTCTGTTTAAAGTACTTTTTATGTATTCATCTTTCTTTCTTTCTTTCTTTCTTTCTTTCTTTCTTTCTTTTTTTCTTTCTTTCTTTCTTTCTTTCTTTCTTTCTTTCTTTCTTTCTTTCTTTCTTTCTTTCTTTCTTTCTTTCTTTCTTTCTTTCTTTCTTTCTTTCTCTGTGTAGCCTCCCCTGTCATTCCCTCTGGCTCCCTGGTTTTATAATGCTGACCTTCTAACGCCTTATTATATTGTATTATTACTTTTTATGACTTTATTAAACAACATCTCAGATCACTGTGTCAGCTATAAAGCTATAATAATTGACAAGATATTACATCATTTGTATTATTACATGGTATAAATCTGTCTTTTAAAATGATTGTATTTTTAAGCAGTTTTTATCTCTATAATAACGAATACAATGTACCTGATGGGCTTTAATATATAGTAGAGGAAGCTATGTGTTCTGATTTTATAAAATATTTGTTTGCTTTTGTAGTCACTTCATATTCCGCAGATTTATTTCTTTTTATTCCATCGAACCTGAAATCACTTCTTTTCTATATAAGCCAAAAGTGTCTGTTTTGTCCTTATCAACCAATAAAAGTCCAGATGTCATTTCAAAATCTGCACTAAAATAACAAGAGTTGAAATCGAATTGGTTGCTTGATTCACATAATTTTTTTCCATCTATTATTTCTCCTTTTTGTGTGTGTGTGTGTGTGTGTGTGTGTGTGTGTGTGTGTGTGTGTTTTAGAGTGTTTCTTTTGTTTTTGTAATGTTATGTGTTGTATATTTGTACAGTATTGTAGTAAACCAACCACTAAACATACTGATAGTACTTATGTTTGTTTGACATCCTCGAGTCTTTATAACAGGTCACTTGTATATTGAATCAGCAGTAAACTGTAACAAATGTTATTAGATTGTTTTCTTACTTTACCCATGATTATATATTTAGCGTTCTATAACTATACAGTATAATATATGGCATGAGAAGCTAGATCACAGCAGTGAGTTTGACGTCCGTAATATCATTAAATTGGTGGTGGTGACTTATTACATATCATTATACACTGGGTCTGACTTTCAGCACTATTACATTGTGGCAGTTTTGTTAGATTTGTGTTACATCAGAGTGCTGCACCGTATCAGTGTGTAAAGTCGACAAACTTACCATTCTATAAGTACTCTATACATAGAATAATGCATTGCTAATAAATGGTTGCACGTTTTATTACACTGAAACACATAATGACCAGAATATTGCATAGTCTATTAAATGTTTAATAGGCATCATCCACCTAAACCTTACCTGTCATATGCGGTTATAGATTGTTGTATCCCTACACGTAATTATATTATATGTGATATAAGTTCTCCTACCAAGATTATATGGAGTCATGTGATCAGATCTCCAGATATTAGGACTCAGATTACAACCTGTAAAAAGTGCTCAGCTGAATCTTATACAATCTTATCAGTGTTGTATATTTCGTATTATTTTCGTAATTATATATATATATTTTTATATATATATATATATATATATAATAAAAATATTATCTTAGAGAAAATTGAATGTATGTCAAATAGTGTCTATCATATCTATCTATCTATCTATCTATCTATCTATCTATCTATCTATCTATCTATCTATCTATCTATCTATCTATCTATCTATCTATCTATCTATCTATCTATCTATCTATCTATCTATCTATCTATCTATCTATCCGTTCATCTACATCTATGTATGTATATCTCTAGCTATATCTATATTTATCCATTCATTTCTTTCTTTCTTTCTTTCTTTCTTTCTTTCTTTCTTTCTTTCTTTCTTTCTTTCTTTCTTTCTTTCTTTCTTTCTTTCTTTCTTTCTTTCTTTCTTTCTCTTAACTTTTTTTCTTTCGAAATCTATCTCTTTATCTGTCTATCTCTTTCTCAATCTATCTATCTATCTATCTATCTATCTATCTATCTATCTATCTATCTATCTATCTATCTATCTATCTATCTATCTATCTATCTATCTATCTATCTATCTATCTATCTATCTATCTATCTATCTATCTATCTATCTATCTATCTATCTGTTATATATTGTTTATATACCTAGCTATCACCCTATCTTCTATCTTCTTATTTGTTTAAATTACTTTTTACATAATACTCTTTATATATTGCACATTTCTTTCTTTCTTTCTTTCTTTCTTTCTTTCTTTCTTTCTTTCTTTCTTTCTTTCTTTCTTTCTTTCTTTCTTTTTTCTTTCTTCATTTGTATATATATATATATATATATATATATATATATATATATATATATATATATACAAATGAAGAAAGATATATATTAATTTAAGCCATCTATCTATCTATCTATCTATCTATCTATCTATCTATCTATCTATCTATCTATCTATCTATCTATCTATCTATCTATCTATCTATCTATCTATCTATCTATCTATCTATCTATCTATCTATTTTTAATAAAACTGGGATTTCTTCATTCTTAAAATAATATATTGATATTATACCCTTTTACCCTTTATTGCCCTTTTACCCTACTTGTCTGTACTAATACTGTTAGTAATAGTACGGCTATGTCCTTTTCTGTTTTAGTTACTATATATATATATATATAGACCTCAAGATGATAAGTAATATTAAAATAACTTCTGTTCTTCCACATCTGCTTTCTCTAGTGTGTGTGTGTGTGTGTGGGTGAGTGTGTGTGTGTGTGAGTTGTGATGAATTGTAATGTGTGTGTTGTTGGGATTGTCCTGTGTGTGTCATTGTATGTCCTTTACCTCCTTCTGCCTGCTCTTCCCTGTATGTTTGTGTTGTGATATTGTTAGTAGTATAATTGATTTATAATGAACGAGCACATGTTTACTATGGAGAACTAATATACAGAATGTGGAATAAATATATAAAAAAAAAGTTTAAGGAGGAATTTTCGAATTTTATTTCAGCAGCTTTGACCCCTTTTTGTGGCCTTTCCTATTAGTTTATAAATGTTTAAAAGTTTCAAACTGCAGGAGAAGAAAAGCAAACCCAGTGAGAAAGAGATAAAAAAAAGAGGGATAAAAGCAGTGCAAAGTGCCCACAACATGATCATTCAACTGCCTATAACAAGAAAAAAACATTAAAATATTAGGAAAGTTCCTTCCCCACCTCCAGGGAAAGTCCTGAAATTAGACCTACAGGAGGGGAGACATGTCTGAGGGCTTATTATAAATATATACATATGTATATATATATGTATGTTTATAAATCTACAGCGTCAACCAGGAGATTGGAATATATTATTACTGTATATCACATATTGATATCTATCAATGCCAGAATTACTGACTAAAGAAAAAAAAGGGGGGGCAAAAAAAACTAGGAAAAGGAGTGAAATAAATAAATAAATAAAAGTTTTATTGTGCTTATATGGACTTGTGTCTATAAATTATTTATGATTAGTGTGTGTATGTTGTCATATGTGTGTTTTACGATAGATCTCTATGTCTTGCCTATGGTGTTGACTTACTAAGGAAGGAGTAAAAACTGTACATCTTAGTAAATAAGGTTCATCTGTGTTTCCTCATGTGCCTGCTATGTTTCTTTGCACATGATTTTCTGTTCATATGAGCACAACTTCAAGTTCACCTTACCATAAGTTAACATTCACAACGTGAACGATCTCACTGTCCATGTGTGTTGTAATGACTCTGCATCTGTTGAAGTCTTAATAAATCTGAATGTATGGTTTGTGCAATAGCCCTGTGAGTATATGTATAGCTTGATAACTTAATGTATACGATGTGTTGTGTGAAGAACAAAAATGTGTGTATATGTATGTATATGTATAATGACCCCTATGTACATATATATGTAGTGTGATGTCCTTGTATGTATATGAGTGGTCTGAAGATTTGGTATGTGTGTGGTGTGTGTATTGTATATATCATGTGATAACCCAGAGGGTGTACATGTACGGTGTGATGTCTGTGTATTGTGTGATGATCTATAGAGTGCACATGCATGTTGTGTTGAATATAGTGTGAAAACCTATGGGATGTATGTGTTATGGTGTGATGACTATTTTATGTATTGTATATATTTTGTGCTAATCTATAGGGTGTACAAGTATGGTGTGATGACTGTGTATTGTATGAGAATCTATAGGGTGTACAAGTATGGTGTGATGATTGTGTATTGTGTGATAATCTATAGGGTGCATATCTATGTTGTGGTGACTGTGTATTGTATGATAATCTATAGGGTGGATATCTATGTTGTGATGACTGTGTACTGTATGATAATCTATAGGGTGTGTATCTATGTTGTGATGACTGTGTATTGCATGATAATATATAGGGTGTGTATCTATGTTGTGATGACTGTGTATAGTATCTATAGGTTGATGATAATCTCTAGGGTGTACATGTACGATGTGTTGACTACTGCATACAATCTATAGGATGTACACGTATGGTGTGATGTCTCTTTATATTGTAGATATTATTTGATGATAATCTATAGGGTGTATATGTATGGTGTGGTGGCTATTGCATATAATATATAGAGTGTACTAGTATGGTATGATGACAGTGTGTTATATGATAATAGATATATATGTATGGTATGATGACTGTGTTTAGTATATATTGTGTAATGATAATCTATAGGGTGTACATGTATGGTGTGCTGACTATTGCATATAATCTATAGAGTGCACAAGTATGATGTGATGACAGTATATTGTATGATAATATATAGGATGTATTTGTATGGTGTGTTGACTCTGTTTATTATGTATTGTGTGTGATGATAATCTATGTATGGTGTTGTGAGTACGGCATATAATCTATAGGGTGTACATGTATGGTGTGATGTCTGTGTATATATGGTAATGTATAGGGTGTACATGTATAGTGTGATGTCTGTGTATATATCTGTGATGTATAGGGTGTACATGTATAGTGTGATGTCTGTGTAAATATGGTGATGTATAGGGTGTACATGTATGATGTGATGTCTGTGTATATATGGTGATGTATATGGTGTACATGTATGGTGTGATGTCTGTGTATATGTGGTACTGTATAGGGTGTACATGTATAGTGTAATGTCTGTGTATAAATTGTGTTGTATAGGGTGTACATGTATAGTGTGATGTCTGTGTGTGTGTATATATATATATATATATATATATATATATATATATATATATATATAGTGATGTATAGGGTGTACATGTATGGTATGATGTTTGTGTATATATGGTACTGTATAGGGTGTACGTGTATAGTGTAATGTCTGTGTATAAAAAATGGTGTTGTATAGGGTGTACAAGTATAGTGTGATGTCTGTGTATATATGGTGATGTATAGGGAGTACATGCATGGTGTGATGTCTGTGTATATATGGTGATGTATAGGGTGTACATGTATGGTGTGATGTCTGTGTATGTATGGTGATGTATAGGGTGTACATGTATGGTGTGATGTCGGTGTATATATGGTGATGTATAGGGTGTATGTTTGTGTGTCTAGTGTGATGTCTGTGTATATATGGTAATGTATAGGGTGTACATATATGGTGTGATGTCTGTGTATATATAGTAATGTATAGGGTGTACATGAATAGTGTGATGTCTGTGTATTTATGGTGATGCATAGGGTGTACATGTATGGTGTGATGTCTGTGTATATGTGGTAATGTATAGGGTGTATGTGTGTGTGTGTGTGATGTCTGTGTATATATATATAGTGATGTATAGGGTGTACATGCAGTGTGATGTCTGTGTATATATGGTGATGTATAGGGTGTACATGTATGGTGTGATGTCGGTGTATATATGGTGATGTATAGGGTGTACATGTATGGTGTGATGTCTGTGTATATATAGTAATGTATAGCGTGTACATGTATAGTGTGATGTCTGTGTATTAATGGTGATGCATAGGGTGTACATGTATAGTGTGATGTCTGTGTATATGTGGTAATGTATAGGGTGTGTGTGTGTGTGTGTATAGTGTGATGTCTGTGTATATATAGTGATGTATAGGGTGTACATGTATAGTGTGATGTCTGTGTATATATAGTGATGTATAGGGTGTACATGTATGGTGTGATGTCTGTGTATATGTGGTAATGTATAGGGTGTACATGTATAGTGTGATGTCTGTGTATATATAGTGATGTATAGGGTGTACATGTATGGTGTGATGTCTGTGTATATGTGGTAATGTATAGGGTGTACATGTATGGTGTGATGTCTGTGTATATATAGTGATGTATAGGGTGTACATGTATAGTGTGATGTCTGTGTATATGTGGTAATGTATAGGGTGTGTGTGTGTGTGTGTGTGTATAGTGTGATGTCTGTGTATATATAGTGATGTATAGGGTGTACATGTATAGTGTGATGTCTGTGTATATATAGTGATGTATAGGGTGTACATGTATGGTGTGATGTCTGTGTATATGTGGTAATGTATAGGGTGTACATGTATAGTGTGATGTCTGTGTATATATAGTGATGTATAGGGTGTACATGTATGGTGTGATGTCTGTGTATATGTGGTAATGTATAGGGTGTACATGTATGGTGTGATGTCTGTGTATATATAGTGATGTATAGGGTGTACATGTATAGTGTGATGTCTGTGTATATGTGGTAATGTATAGGGTGTGTGTGTGTGTGTGTGTGTATAGTGTGATGTCTGTGTATATATAGTGATGTATAGGGTGTACATGTATAGTGTGATGTCTGTGTATATATAGTGATGTATAGGGTGTACATGTATGGTGTGATGTCTGTGTATATGTGGTAATGTATAGGGTGTACATGTATGGTGTGATGTCTGTGTATATATAGTGATGTATAGGGTGTACATGCAGTGTGATGGAGTGGACAGCAGCCTTCTGTGTCCTGTAGATATCTATGGAGAAGAAGGAGTCGGGAATGCCCCCTCCCAGTGACAGGGGTCTGCCCGGCGCCATCACCCACAAGTAAAAAGACAAACCCCCATTCTCACTGGCTGCTACCCGTTGAGAACCCGAAGACGACAAAAGACACAAAAGTGAGTTTGATTTTGTGCTCTGCCTGGGGCCAGAAAAGAGAATGAAAGGAAAGCCAAATTCCCCCTCTAAAAGACCCGACAAATCCTTTTTTGCTCCTTTGTATGCGAATTTCCTATTGAGAAGAAGCACTCAAGCGTGTGATTCCCAACTTATTGTTATTAGCTATTTATTAATTGTTCTCATCTGGATTTAATTGAGCAAGGATGGACTTTTCGCCTAGGGGGCACCTCACCCCCCCCCCCCCCCCCTCCACTTCCACTTGGAAAGTCGCAGGGGCTGCCTGTGGGAATTAAAGGGTTAAGAGGAACTGATTGACATATCCCAGCTGTAATTATTCCTGATCTCTGGGGACTTGGGGGGGGGGGGTGTAATTGGGGATAGAACTAGATCACAAGGGGTGTATGGCAGACTAGGGGGGGGGGCTGAGGGGTGTGGGTGCCAACCTTGATTCGGGGCTCTCTCTTTCAATGATTTTATATGCCATCATTCTATTGTCTCCTCTGAGTCTCAGAGCTCAGGAGAGCCTGAAAAGGTGACAAGCATGAAAAACGCTTTCTCTGACAATGCCATGAATGGGGCTCCTTGATTTGCCCCAGGACTTTCCTCTGACTTCTGCCTTTTGATCTTCTCTATGGCTTTCCCATGTCGAAGTTTCTGTACACGATCTAATCTACAGCAAGGCGATGTCCAGACTCCATGATCTTCAAACACAGCAGATAAGAGGCCAGAGCTGGCTGACCAGACTCTCAGATGTGTGTACATCGCTACAGCCTATGTCATGACACCAAGGCACACTAATAAAGTCATCACCTAGTAACCTAAAATACAAGGTCATTTAAATGACAATACCTATAGGTGTCATAGGGTGATTGTATGTGCAGATCAATATCCATAATCCATATCCCCCAAAAGAGACAAGACTGCATTCAGGGCTTCCTAACCACTTATGGAATGGACCTAAAGATTTTCCCCCTTAATGACCAGGCCATTTTTTCCCCACAAATAAAGCTTTCTTTTGCTGGCATTTGATCACCTCTGCGTAAAATAGAGCAACAATTCTGAAAAATAAAATATATATATATGTATTTTTTTATATTTTTCACATTCTGCTATATAACATTCCCCCCAAAAAATTTAAAAATACATTTTTTTAACATTTTAGGCAAATTTGTTTTCTGCTACATATTTTTTGCAAAAAAAATTGCAATAAGCGTAATTTAAATGTTTGCACAAAAGTTATCGTGTCTACTAACTACAGGAAAGATTTATGTCATTTTTATTGTTTTTTACTAGTAATGGCGGCGATCTGCGATTTTTAGCAGGACTGCGACATTGCGGCGGACAGATCGGACCCCTAACTGACACTTTTGACACTTTTACAGGGAACAGTGATATTACTACAGTGATCAGTGTTGAAAATATGCACTGTTACTGTAAAAATTGCACTGGCAGGAAAGGGGTTAACACCATGGTGATCAAGGGGTGATCAAGGGGTTAAATGTGTACCTAGGGGCGTGTTTCTAACTGTATGGGGGTGGGGCTTATGTAATGACCATAGAGACCTGTGATCCTATATAGAAGGATCACAGGCACTCTGTGATCATTCCAGAGAGAAGAACGGTCGGCTGTGTTTACAACAGCTGACCATCCTTCTCTCTCAGCGGGGAACAATCGCGGGTGTCAGGCAGCAATCGGAGCCGGCTCCCCCGTGCATCAGAGTCCCTGCTACTGAGTGGGGGGCCTAGCTGCAGGCGTACGACCAACGTACAGTTACATTGGTTCGCACAGGAGGGGCTGCCTGCCGCAGTAAAACTGCAGCGGGCGGTCATTAAGTAGTTAAAGCGGTATTAAGAGTAGTTAATTATATCACTCGCGCCACTGGAGTATATTGGAGAATTGCATGCTAGGGTAAGCTGCTAGTTCAACAATGGGTATGCAGTATAGAGTAAGGAGAAAAAAACTGCACTAAACCCTATTTGTGGAGGGCGTTAGGATCCTACCACAATAATTAATTAGTGACAATAAAATGTAAAAAAAAAAGTGCAATAAATGTGGATAAAGTGATACTCAGGTATTACTACCTTGTGCCTTGGTGTCACTATATTATAAAAATCTATCTATATAGCTTCAATTTGAAAAAATATAACTACAATTACTAACATATATTATTCAGCGGGTATAAGTGCAAAGTATAGTGCATCAACTAAAAGTGCTTGGGTGTGATATTGATTGACATGAATATTCAGCAGATAAAGTGCAAATGATAACAACTAAGGTGCTTATAAATCACAGGAAAATTGTAGTCCATATATGTGCAAATATTAAATAGTGCAAATAGTGCAAAAAAAGTCCTTCTGTGCAAATCATATGAAAAGTGCTGGTGCTTTTCACATATACAATAGTGGTGTGACCCTCTGCTTCACCTCCCGGTGGTAAATAGTAAGATGACCCACTTACCAGATCCAGTGGATTCCTGTGGGCATACGCCAACAGGAATCAGTAAAGGCTTGAGTGTATCTGTCAGGTTGATACCGGTTTCCTGGGGGTACTCAAAGTGCTCGAGGGTCCACGACTTGCTCCTGTGTGCACTCAGGATGTGGGAAGAGAAAGAAGGCTCCTCATAGTGCAGACGTTATTAAAAAGGGTTCCTCTTTATTCAAAGTTTAAAAACGCAATCACAGTAAAGAACAGTAAAAAGCAAAAAAGGCCGGTGCCCTTTGAGATATCCTTGCACACTCAATGCCTCGCGGCTGTGCTGAGTATCTGCTAGTGAGAGCCGCGCCGTACCCGGAAGTGGGGAAGTGGCGTGCTGTTCACCAGGGGCCCAGAACGAGGCAGCACGCGTTGCAACTTGACGCGTTTCGTCATAGAACTGATGACGTCAGTAGCACTGCCAAACGAGACCCATTGAAATGAATATGTCCACTATGCTAGCAAAACACTAGGCTCGTGGTTGCCATTAATCCCACTGACAAAATCCGTAAAAAAAAAAAAAACCCTAAACCAGTGCCAGATTAAACTCCGTGGAGTGCCTTAGGCAGTCAAAAACCTAGGAACCCACCTTGCAGGTGTCTGGAGGTTTCCCGTCCGCACGCTCATAATATTGAACCATGTAGTGTGCACCTCAGCCGCTAGATGGAGATGACCATCTCTACTGTACATTACACATACATTACAACATTTTTTACAAACTGACAGCTGAACGAATATGAACTTTTAAGTGCCCCGGAAGATGTTATCTACAACGAAACATGTTGGGCGGGGCTACGTGCTGATGTCATCAGATCCACACTGATCCCGGAAGAGCAGGTGGACCGTTCCTTTCTTTTGCCAGCAAAGAGATTATTTTAACAAATCTAATTATTACATGCAAAATGTAAGTGCAATTGTGAACTATTTTAATAAAGAGATTAAAGTGATTGTAAAGGTTCGGTGTTTTTTTTTTTTTTAATAGCAAAAATGTTATACTTACCTGCTCTGTGCAAGGGTTTTGCACAGAGAAGCCCTGATCCTCCTTTCCTGGGGTTCCCCAGCAGCGCTCCTGGCTCCTCCTCTTCATGAGTCCCCGGGCTGCGTCTATTGACACAGACAGCAGGACTCAGCCCCGCCCCCCGCTCCGGTGTCACTGGATTTGATTGACAGCAGGGGGAGCCAATGGCTCCTGCTACTATCAATTTATCCAATGAGGACCTGAGACAGCCGCTGGGCTCATGCTCGTTGCTGGAATATTCGGGTTCAGGTAAGAATAACGGGGGTGTATAGGACAGCTACAACCAAGAAGGTTTTTCATAGAATGCATTAAGGTGAAAAACCTTGAGACTTTACAACTCCTTTAGGCAATTTTGCACTATTGGAGCGTTTCTCTCCCTTTATACCCTATTCCGTGGAAATTGATATAGCTGGCCTGGAGACAAGTGACGGGAGTCTGGGACCTTAGGAGGGCATATCTGTCCACATTATCCCACTGAGGTTCACTATTAAAGCGGAGTTCCGGCCTCAAATACCTTTTTTAACTAAAAATACCCCTATAATACTAATCCATCGCCCTTTATAGAACTGCTATTCTCATACTTACAAGGTGTACAGTATTGGATTTTAGTCAAAATCTTACGTTTAAAAACACTGTCTGGGCGCGGCCATCTTAGATGTGGGCATCTGAAGCCGCAGTGTAATCTGCTGTGTCCTTCTTCCTGGTTCCAGGAAGTTTTCTGGGAGTTCTTCCTGATTCCAGCCTCCTGGGAGTGATGACAAACAGCTCCCAGGATGCAATGCAAAAGCGGAAGTGATGTCTGTGGTTGCGGCCACAGAGGGGGGAGAAGGAGGAGGTACAATCAAAAATGCCCTGAAAATAAGGTAAGGGACCCCCGAAAAAATTGAAAATGCCAATTGTTGATCAGCATAGCGAGCACTCCAGGAATCACTAAAGTTGCAAAATAGGCCGGAACTCCGCTTTAAAGCTTGTTTGACTTCTCTAGTGATAGAGGGTTAACTGGATCCGGTAAGTACCCCTGTTAACCGAGATGGTGGGTGTCACTGAAGGAGCTTCTACAGATTTTGGTGATGGAATCCCTAACTTTTTTAATTGTATATTTAATAGACCTAAAGGGAGCAAATATAAGCAGTTAATTGATAGTGTTTACTTATATTTTATCAGGAATGGTCAGTTCAGCCAGATGTTCCTGTTTAACAGTAGCTGTAGAAAATTAAACAAACAGCTACAGTTGCTGCTGATCCAGCAATGATAAGCTGGTGCCAGATCACCTATCCATTCCATTTACCATTCCACCTCCTCAGGAAGTATTCATAAGTTCTGCAGAACTGAGCTAAACTTATAGGTTTAGGCAGTTGTATGCCCTAACTAACTGACATTTAGTGTATAACAAACAATTGCCTTTTTTTTATTGTTTTCTATATTAATGAATCTCTAAAATACCGTTTCCCGTTCTGCTGATCTCATCTAGTCTTCTTCAGCCACTTCCTGTCTACATGCACTTGCTCCACTGTCAGCTGCACATCATGGCTCTGGACTAGGTGGCAAACGTTGACCATGCTTACTGGCGTGGATGTTTATAGTTCACATCAAGGGGTATATATGAAGCCTGAGAATGCTGGATCACAACTGACAGGTGTCACCCTATAAAAAGGAACTGCCTGAGGAAGGACTTTGATGGCAGGATCACTAGGCATTATTTAAATATTAGCTACAGATTTTTCAAGAATGTAAAAAAAAAATGTTTGAATTAAATCAGAATGTTTAAAGCTGGACTCTGGGAAAACTAAAGCCAGCCATAGATAAAGTGATTTTTTTTCCTGCAATCATGGGCTGCAGGAAAGAAAATTGCTCAATTCCCCCATCAACACAGTTGGTATTGATGGGGGAATCCCTCCTACGGAGCCACTGTGTTCTTCTGGTGGGGGGCAATGGCAGCCGTCCTTGCCGGGAGAACACAGTGATTACTGCCAGTGGCTATAATATCTGCTCACGATATTTGCATGTAAAATCCAACAAGCTCGTTGTACCAAAGTTAATTGATAAATCAATTTGGGTACATTTAGCCTTCGAATCTCGGCCGGTCCCTGCTGAACTGGCTGAGGTTTGAATCGTCTATAGCCAGTTTAAAAGGCCTCCCTTGCAGGGGGCTTTTTAAGTCTGGGGACAGTAAAAGCATTTTTGCTTACTTAATCCTCAGGTCCCCCAGAAGACATTGGTCTCCTGCACTCTAGCAGTGGACTGTCCCGTGGGGTACTCAGGTCCAAAGCAAGTCCCTGTATCAGTCTTGATTTTGTAAGAAGATCTTAGACCTCCAGAGCACAGGGGAGAAGACATTGCAGGGGTTAGTCTAGCAGTGCTTAGAAGAGTGCAAGAGAGGAGGATCAGGTAAGTAAAACTGCTTTTCCCGGTCCCCCAGACGTTAACATGCAGTTAACCCTTACAGTGTGGAAAGACTTTTAGTTTAGTTTAGTTTAGTGATTGTGTTTAGATCTATTTTAATAGAATATTTTGACATTTAGTGCCCTGAGATTGGTCAGGTTGTGAATGCAGGTCCAACTATCCTTAGGGCTCATTCACACTATTGCGCCCTGTAAGTGCATGCACAATAATGCAGCTCGGGTTGATTTACTAAAGGCAAATAGACTATGCACTTTGCAAGTGCAGTTGCATTCTGTAAGAACATTCGCTCCAGAGTTTAGTAAAAGAGGTGAAGCTTCACTTTGCAAAGAATACCCAATCACGTGCAAGGATAAAAACAGCATTTTTGCTTGTACATGATTGGATAATGAAAGTCAGCAGAGCTTACCCTTATTTAATAAGCTCTGGAGCAACTGCACTTGCAAAGTACACAATCTATTTACCTTTAGTGAATCAACCCCACTGCGTTATTGTGCGTGCACTAACACAGCGCAATAGTGTGAATGAGCCCTAAGGATAGTTGGACCTGCATTCACAACCTGACCAATCTCATGGCACTAAATTCAAAATATTCTATTATAATAGATCTAAACACAATCACTAAACTCTATTTTTGTTACATGTCCAACCCCATTATGCCACACATTAAAGTGAAACAAAGAAAAATGAATGGGGTGCATACATTCTTTTCTGTAGCACATGTTTACTCCAATGTAATCGAATCAATGCAGCACATGTAACCGACAACATGTGACATACATTACCTATGCATCTCTGGTGTGTACCCTGCCTAAGTGAATGTAGAAAGAAGAAGGTGAGCAACATAGACAATTACTTTGTAGATAAAATCCCTAAGTATATGGGCAAAAGTGTACTGTCCTAAAGGAGTTCATCTTTTCCGGAAAAATATATATAAAGGTATAGCGCTCAACAAAAAATTAATCACAATATAAATTAAATGAAACCACAAACATGCTGTTAATGTAAGTGGATGTGTCAAACTTTGGTGCCCAGTCAATAAAGAGTGACAATAAATAAATCAAGTATCTTGTGCTCAAAAAACATCAAAACAGATAGTCCAAATAACAGCAGCTGATGGAAAATCCTAAACTTGATAGGAGTGTATTCCTTAAAGCCTCCACACGTTCACCCAGTGCAAGCAAATATACCTGCTTACCAGAAATATAGAACCCCTTTATTATAGGGGGTCACTAGAGCATATTCCTTTCAACATGTGATCCGACCAGACCATACATCAATGTTAAATTGGCGCAATTCCCAAAAAACCATACACCCAAAGTGTTTCGGAGGTGATTCCTTTAGCCTCTTCTTCAGGGATGTGTAGGGAGTGTTGGGTCTCAGCCGCGTACTTATCAGCTCGAGCTGAATAATTTTTTGTTGAGCGCCATACCTTTATATATATTTTTTGCATTTATCCACGTGTACCACGTTTATGTTGCAGCTCACAAGGTTGAAAGTAATTTCACAAAATACACAAATCCACATTTAATTTAGTAATATTTTATTTATCACATTCATTTGCGCAGGTTAAGTTGGTGGTTCACACCAACCCCCCTACTTTCATCTTTTCCGGAGACTAGTCAGTCTTGAAATGTTTGCAGGTCAAGGGTAGTAAAATGCAGGGGTCTGTAGTATCTAATGCACAAAGTGCAGGGGTAAGTAGCGCTCAATGCACAAAGTGCAGGGGTATAAGATGTGTAATGTGCAGCATGCAGGGATCATTAGTATATAATTCACAAAGTACAGATGTCAGAGATGTGTCATGCTCAGAGTACGGGGGTCAGGAGTATGTAACACATAGCCTGCTGCTGCAGGGGTCAGGAGTATGTCAAACAAGAGTGTGAGGGTCAAGGCAAGGATGTGTAATAAAACAAATATGGGGATCTGTAATCCATAAATTATAGACCACAGGGGTCAGTGGTATATAATGTACAAAATGCAAGGATAGGGAGTTGATCATGAACAGAGTGCATGGTTCAGGTGTGTGTAATACACAAAGTGTAGGCGTCAGGAGTGTATAATTTGCAGAGCTCGGGTCAAGAGTATGTATTCGTCAAATTTCAGGTGTCAGGGATGGGTAATGTACAAGGTATAGGAGTCAGGAGTATGTAAATCACAGAGTGCAGCTTTCAGAGTTGTATAATGGACAGTGCTCAGGTGTCAGGACTGCAAGTGTCAGGGCTAAATAACACACAGAGATTAGGGTTCCCCTCCCCCCAACAAAACTGCACACTCACTGAACTGCATGCTCACCCTACCCTTTTGCGCCTAGATCTCTTTACCCAGCAAAGGTTTTCACCTTCCAAAAAATAAATCTTTCCTCATAGCACAAATCTTCACCCCCTCCCTAAAAAAAAAAAACTCTTCTCCCAAAACAAGTTATCATCCTCCTTCAAAATCTCTCCTTTCCAGCACAAATCTTCAAACCCCCGCTCTAATCTCTCTCCCTAGCACAATTCATCCCTTCAAACAATCTCTCCTCCCAGCACAGGTCCTCATTGCCTCCCAAAAATATCTTCCTGGCACAGCCCCCCCCCCCTCCACCACCACAAATCTCTCCTACCTTTAAAAGGTTACATTACCCCCCCCCCCTCAAAACATATATATATATATATATATATATATATATATATATATATATATCTCCCAGCCCAAGTCTTCACCCACTTACATAAATACTCCTTCAAGCTCAACCCCCCCCCCTTTTCCTGCCCCAAGATATTATGGTCCCCAGTACAATTTCCCATGCCCTTCTTGAACTCACCAGACTAGTGTGGTGGGCAAGGCAAGGGAAATCCTCCCATACTGTGCCTCCATTTGTGTGATATGAAACATCAGGGAAGAGGAGGAGTCTAGGGAAGCTTCCCTCAGTACCTATTTTCCTTATAGGCTAGGCAGCATGGCGGATTCCAGCTGCCGGGGCAAGTGGTTACAGCATCAGGACCTGGGGTACCCTGCTGGAGATGCGGGACATTTTCCCCAGGTATTCATCACTAGTGACACTCCGGAATGCAGTTATGGATTTATAATGACATGATAAATGGTGAAAAGATGATAGAGGAGAGTGATGACCGAATCAGCCTATTGCTGCTCCTGCATTGTCCATTACCATGCTGGGCCAGATAGAAGACCAGGTTCTCTTGCCTAACTGTAATGGAGAAAAATAATGTCAGTCTGGATGTGCTGTAGTAGGAGTTGGAGTAAATGACAGTGTTTTACTCCAAGTAAGAACAGGCCCAGTTAGAAATACTATAGAGGGTGATAACAAACATTTTCAATGTATGATGAGCTTATTAATACTTACAGTGGTTTTACAATTGATAGGAATAACTGTGACAGCATGACAGCTTATTCTTTTCTTCTGTAAGTGAGAAAACAGAAGGGAGTGGTAGGAAGCACATGTGAGGTTCCAATTCACGGGTGGAGTTGCATGACACACTGACCATGGACATCAGGGAACAATCATATATGTATGTAGGTGCATACTATATTATGAAGTGTGCTGGCACAGCTTCTGTCCTAACATGAACTAATGTTTGTGTGAGTGCTCAGGTTTATAGGCAATGAGAAGGACGGGGAAAAGTGTGGCTTCAGACAGATTGGTGGTGGTTTACCTTGGTATAACAAATAGTGAGAGGACAAAGGCCATAGACCTCCATCATTGTCCTATTAACCTTGTTCTGCAGGACCATGAGTTGTAGATTTCAGATCATCACCCATAGATGTTACATCATTACCCATTTTGGCAGAAAACGGTTGGATCTGAAGAACATCTAATATCTGTAGAGCACCTTTAGATGAGTTTGGCTCATTCTCCTGGGAATATCCTCCCACAACCCCAGTGACATTCTCCACCAAGGAAGTCCTATGTTTGTGAAATATCATGTTGTAGCTCCATGCTCCTGCTTGTTGCACACCATCATTTGATTATCTAAGGATAAAAATAGAGCTATGCAAAAGGATCACAGGTTCCATAGCAACTGGGAGGAAAATTCCAGTTCCAGAGAGCAGTATTCCTACAAACCTCAAAAATAAATAACTGATCATTTTTAAATTATGCACTTCTTTAAGTGTATCTAAAGCCAAAACTTTATAGTTCTAGTTTTAGATTGAGAGGCATGGGGTCTGTTTTATTATTAGTGTTTTGGAGATTTGCCCTCTTTAATTGTCCTGGGAACATTGTGACCCAAATGATGGGAAAATCCAACATTTTGAGTTGTCACCAGAACAGGAATAAAAGGTAAATCTTCCAATGGGGATGCTTGTTTGAATGACAATTGTCTAAAAGAGAATTTCCTTTACTTGTATGTGGTTCCATCTGAACAGCAAGTAATGGGAAAATCCCCAATCAGGAGTTTTACGTAACACTCCCTACTCTGTTGATTTTTTTTTCTTTTTGGCTTTATCTATATCTAAAGGCTGTTGTCTTATGGCCATTAGCACTGTAAACGTTTCAGACTCGATTCACACTAGCGCGACTTGTCAGCGCTCCCTCATGGTCCATTGACCGCTACAGGACCCGTTCTAATAGGAGCGACACAAGTCGCTCCGACTTAGAAAAAGAGGCCTGTACTACTTCGGAGCGACTTACATAGACTTCCATTATGTGAAGTCCATGCAAGTCGCTCCGAAGTCGTGGTGCATGGGAATGCACAAGTCGCCCCCGAAGTAGTACAGAGTCGTGCCGCCCCAATGTGAACCGACTCTTAAGGTATTTGACATTAAAGCAGACTAAAGCAGCTAGAATTTGGAGCAGCTGTGCATGGGAACCAATCAGCTTTTATCTTTCATTTTCAAAGTTTAAAGTGATTGTAAACTATCGCCTTCTAAAATAATCCATTTAGTTTAATATAGAAATGAAAGGCAAATATTTTTGGATTAATATAAAATACATTATAAATACCTTTTTTCCCTGTTTTATAACGCCCCATGCACATTGCAGCTGATAAACTTGTGTTTTTGTGATTTTGAGCGTTTATTTAACAGCCCTTAAACTCCCCTCTATGTTATCCTCTGTGTCCATGCACACATAGACGTTTCTTGACGTTAATCAACAGGGGAGTTTATTGGCTGTTGTCTAAATGCCCTAAAAGTGCGTTCAATAAATGTGTTTTTATCAGCGTTTTTTACATTGCAGAGCCAAATGTAAGCTGGTGTAATTTTACAAAAAACGCCCCAAAAAAGCTGACACTGAAAAACTCTCAAAAACGTGCATAAATGCAATTAAAAACACTGTTAAAAGCGTGTTTTTAAAGCAGCAGTTTTATGCCAGCAATCTGACATCTAGAAATACTTTTTTGAATGTCCTGTGTACATGGAGCCAGGGGCGTAACTACAGAGGTTGCAGGGGTTGCAATTGCAACCGGGCCCCATGCTCCAGAGGGTCTGTGCGGTTCCCCTGTACACCTGGATAGGAGGGGCGGTGGGGGCAGCATGTAGAGAAATCTCTGTCCTCCTTTTTCCTGCTGTAGCTGCAGGAGGAAAATGGAGGAGATTGGTTCCTCTGTATGCTGCCCTCGCCACTCCTCCTATCCAATTCACTTGTGTTCTGCTGTCTCTGGGCCCCCTGGTCCCCCCTACTTCCCCTCCACTGTGCTCCCTTCTCTTTCCTGCCAGCTGCTGCAGGGGACGTGTCACAATAGAGAACTAGGAAGAGGTCTGTAAATATGTAATTTACCAGCTCCTTCCTTTTAGAATGGACAGAGTCATAGTCAGTGACATTAAAAAAAATGTAAATGCTAAAAAATTATACAATTAAAATACCAACAAATAAAAACTACTAAGGCCACACTTGTGACTGGGCCCTGGCATTCCACCACTGTGGGGAGGCCCCAAGATGGCAGGAGGGGGCCCACTGCAGAACTTGTGAAAGGGTCCCTCTGTGGGACCATAATAAAGGGCCCTGCAATGAGAGTAAAGGGCCCCAGGATCAGTGGGAAGAGCCCCAGGCTTGAAGGGAAGAGCTCTGGCCAGGGTTCCGGGGGGCCCATTATGGTTTCTTGCGCCGGGGCCCTGAAGGTTCTAGTTACGCCTCTGGATGAAGCCTAAGTGAATAAAGTCAATCTGTTCTCAGCTGCATAACAGCTGGGGGGAGGAGAAGCAGCATTGGAAGAGAGCAGGCTGAGTTCCCCGCATAGCTAGAGAACTGACCACAGTGTGCTCTGCTGCTTAGTGTGGTCAGTTTTAAATAAGAAAGCAGAGGGACTGGCAGGAACACCAGGGATTTCACACAAAGGAAGCCATACAAAGAGACATGGTACAGCAGGCACAGAAATATGAAGTGTTGGGGGTAACAAAAGCGTTAATGACATAGTAAATTCCTTGAAGGAAAAAAAATGAGGGCCCCGGGTTGTTTAAAACACATAAATACTGCATGCAATCTGGTTCTGTGAATGGAGCCCACTGTACTAGTATGCACCATATACTAGCACATTATAGCAGACTTATCTTAAAACGAGGCCTTCCAGAGGCACTCTGTTACAGGGCTTCTATCTTCGCCCGGTCTTCTTTCCGGGTTCGCAGTATCCAGCTGTTTGAAAGACTGGGCTGCTATGACATCACTCCCACACAGGACAGTGCTTTGAATTGATTCCATACTCAGTCTGCTGTCAATTCAGAGCGCAGTGCGCATGCGCCGGTGATGTCACAACATCAACAAACAAGTTTAGAGGATATTCACTGTACCTACAGGTGACCTACCTTATTATTGTCTTACCTGTAGGTAGAAGTTCAAAAGCTGAGTTTACTACTGCTTTTAAGGCACAAGCTGAAGTTAGAAGCTGATTGCTCCAGAGCCTGTCTGATTCAATTTAGAAAATTTCCCCAATAGCATTTAAAATATTTTTTTAGGCGGAATGTAAATAATGTTATCTAAGTGTGTTAACATCTTTAAAACCTTGTTTACACGTAATTTGTAATCATATGTTTACATGGGGGCAGCCATATTTGCTTATTATGTAAGCAGGATTTGCTTTCTGCTAACCCTTTTATTGCACTGATAAGGCCCCTCTAATTGCAAACAAAAGACTGTCTGCAGTCTTTAATGACAACAGATACCTCAAGTGCCTCATTACATTGTTGCTGTAAGTGACATAATGAAGTTTAGAGAAATTGTTCATTTGGGACAAGAGTTACATTTTAGGCAAACATTGACCGTGATTTGATAATGCTGAGAAGAAAATCTTTAAGATTCTTAAATATATCATTAAAACTCAGTATAATTTCTGATATTGCAAGTAATTATTCTCCTGCATTGTATAATTGTGAGATTGTTGATTTATTGATTTGTTATGTTTAAACTTCAATACAAAAAAAAAAAACTATTGCAATAAAAAAAAACTGATGCTTCAAAAAAAAAAAAAAAATTATAATAATTTTTATTAATAGATCCACTTTAAGGTTTTTTTTTCTTTTTTAAAAACTGAGCAAAAGTGAAGCTGCTTCCCATAGCAAGACCAGGCTGGTCTGGTCACTCTCTGGTTTTGTGTATGTCTACTATGAACAACAATTGCCTATTTGCACATTTTCTTTGCTCCCTTTTTCTAACATCATCCCAGATGATGTATTACTGTATTGATAGGAGAGTTGTAACCCAAGGCAATGGATCAGATTCAACAATGCATGCATTTACTAATATTATTATGCTTTAAAATACGCTGTGTGTTATCACAATGTATGTTTTTAAATGTTTCCAATAAAAATATATTTAAAAAAAAAATCATCAAGAATAATTTGGTAATAGTTACCTATTTACATATATGTTAATGTGATTAAAATTGCTTGGTATCAATGCAGTAAAACATTGGTAGTGGGTTAGATACAAGCTATGTAAATCTACCCCTTTCTGTTTCTGGTAGAGGCTTGTAAATTTGTAATATTTCAATAAAAAATATTTGACAAAAAAAAAAAAATCAACATATTTGGCTGATTGTAGAGACTGCAGTTTTGCTCTACTTTTCATAAAGAAATTCCATTGGGTTTTAAATCTTGCTGACCTTTACTATGCATTAGTAACTTTTGCAGGCCACAATAGGCTCATCAGAGAAATGTGACAGCTATATTTGTATAGAAGTTTCGGAGTGGGAATCATTTGGACACAAGGGAAAATAACACAAGGTTAACCTTTTCGGTTGTGATAGACTTCTTCCAGGGTTATTAGTGGGAATTACAGCCTGGCATTTCTGTAAACTGAGATGTAATTTATGTTTATTGGCCTTTCAGTCAGAATGATGTAAGGGAACAACAATTGGAGGATGACAGGAGGGCTTAATAAACTGGAGAGGCCTGGCCATTTATTGAAAGCATCGCTGATATTAGTGACTCTGGAGAAGTTTCCTTTCGCCCCAAGCTACAGCCTAACTGGAGCCAGCGCTGTGTCTGCACAACCCTGCCTCATTACTGCAATTAGCCTGCCTAGAGCTCTGCTGTGTGTACTGCGCCACAGCCTAGGCTGCCGCTCCAAGGGCTCAGATCATCCACAAAATACACGACACGCCACTTCTTCTCAGATTTCTACAGCTACAAACTGTAAAAAATGTGTATATGAGCTATAATATCAATATTGTAGTTTTATATACAGTAGGTCACTAGATAGATCGTTCCCTAACTTTGTAAAGACAAAGCAGACTTCATACAAACAGGGTGCGTGCAAGCAGGAGATTCAAAGCCTCTATGGTGTAAAAACTAATCATCATGCTTATCTCATATATATATATATATATATATATATATATATATATATATATATATATATATATATATATATATATATATATATATATATATATATATATATATATATATATATATATATATATATACACTGTATTGTATAAGTTAATGTATATAAGAATTAGAGTATATACAGCTAATTCATATACTACAGTATTTCCAGAGAGAGAGAGAGAGAGAGATTCTGTAATATAAAAAAGTATATATATATAGTTATACAGTGGATAAATATATAGGCAGAAAGATAAAAAGTGACACACAAAGAAAGAAAGATTCTGGGATAGATAGATAGATAGATAGATAGATAGATAGATAGATAGATAGATAGATAGATAGATAGATAGATGGATGGATGGATGGATGGATGGATGGATGGATGGATGGATGGATGGATGGATGGATGGATGGATGGATGGATGGATGGATGGATGGATGGATGGACGGGTGGGTGGGTGGGTGGGTGGATGGATGGATAGATAGATAGAGCATGGCAAAAACTTTAACTATAACTCTCTTTACTCTCAATAACTCTCTATAAAGACTCTATAAAGAGAGAGAGAGGGGGAGAGAGGGGGGGAGAGAGAGAGAGGGAGAGGGAGGGAGAGAGAGAGAGACAGAGAGAGAGAGAGAGAGAGAGAGAGAGAGAGAGAGAGAGAGAGAGAAAGAGAGAGAAGTACTGTAATAAACGAATTAGCTAACTAGCTATGTATAATTGAATTCTTATATACACTCACTTGTACACACTGCATACAGTATGTATATATATATATATATATATATATATATATATATATATATATATATATATATATATATAGAGAGAGAGAGAGAGAGAGAGAGAGAGAGATAATATATATATATATATATATATATATATATATATATATATATATATATATATATATATATATGCAGTATCTCACAAAAGCGAGTACACCCCTCACGTTTTTGTTAATATTTTATTATATCTTTACATGTGCCAACACTGAAGAAATGACACTTTGCTACAATGTAAAGTAGTGAGTGTACAGCTTGTATAAGTGTAAATTTGCTGTCCCCTCAAAATAATTCAACACACAGCTATTAATGTCTAAACCGCTGGCAACAAAAGTACACCCCTAAGTGAAAATGTCCAAATTGGGCCCAAATAGCCATTTTCCCTCCCCGGTGTTGTGTGACTTGTTAGTGTTACAAGGTTTCAGGTGTAAATAGGGAGCAGGTGTGTTAAATTTGGTGTTATCGCTCTCACTCTCTCATACTGGTCACTAGAAGTTCAACATAGCACCTCATGGCAAAGAACTCTCTGAGGATCTGAAAAAAAGAACTGTTGCTCTATATAAAGATGGCCTAGGCTATAAGAAGATTGCCAAGACCCTGAAACTGAGCTGCAGCACAGTGGCCAAGAGCATACATCAGTTTAATAGGACAGGTTCCACTCAGAACAGGCTTAACCATGGTTGACCAAAGAAGTTGAGTGCACGTGCTCAGCGTTATATCCAGAGGTTGTCTTTGGGAAATAGACATATGAGTGCTGCCAGCATTGCTGCAGAGGGTGAAGGGGTGGGGGGTCAACCTGTCAGTGCTAAGACCATACACTGCACACTACATCAAATTGGTCTGCATGGCTGTCATCCCAAAAGGAAGCCTCTTTTAAAGATGATGCAAAAGAAAGCCTGCAAACAGTTTGCTGAAGACAAGAGGACTAAGGACATGGATTACTGGAACCATGTCCTGTGGTCTGATGAGACCAAGATAAATTTAGTTGGTTCAGATGGTGTAAAGTGTGTGTGAGGGCAACCAGGTGAGAAGTACAAAGACAAGTGTATTTTGCCTACAGTCAAGCATGGTGATGGGAGTGTCATGGTCTGGGGCTGCATGAGTGCTGCCAGCACTGAGGAGCTACAGTTCATTGAGGGAACCATGAATGCCAACATGTACTGTGATATAGTAAAGCAGAGCATGATCCCCTCCCTTCAGAGACTGGGCCACAGGGCAGTATTCCAACATGATAACAACCCCAAACACACCTCCAAGACCACCAAGAAGCTGAGGGTAAAAGTGATGGACTGGCCAAGCATGTCTCCAGACTTAAAACCCTATTGAGCATCTGTGGGGCATCCTTAAAGGAAAGGTTGAGGAGGGCAATGTCTCTAACATCCACCAGCTTCATGATGTCATCATGGAAGACTGGAAGAGGACTCCAGCAAAAGCTGTGAAGCTCTCCTGAACTCAATGACAAGAGGGTTAAAGCAGCTCTGGAAAATAATGGTGGCCACACAAAATATTGACACTTTGGGCCCAATTTGGACATTTTAACTTAGGGGTGTACTCACTTTTGTTGCCAGCAGTTTAGACATTATTGGCTGTGTGTTGAGTTATTTTGAGGGGGCAGCAAATTTACACTGTTATACAAGCTGTACACTAAATACTTTACATTGTAGCAAAGTGTCATTTCTTCAGTGTTGTCACATGAAAAGATATAATAAAATATTTACAAATGTGAGGGGTTTACTCACTTTTGTGAGATACTGTATATATATATATATATATATATATATATATATATATATATATACTATCCCTCTCTATACAGAGAGAGAGTAATATTTTAGTATATGAATTAGCTGTATGTAATTTAATTCTCGTATACAGTAAATATATATATATATATATATATATATATATATATATATATATATATATATATATATATATATATATATATATATATATATATATATAAAAATATATATATACATATATATATATATATACATATATATTAATATAAAGAGAGAGAGAGAGGGAGAGAGAGATAAATAAATAAATATATATATATCTATATATATATATATATATATATATATATACAATATATCCATCTAGACATTATATTATAATTATATGCAGCATACAATGGTAAAACACGTATTATATCAAGTTAGAGAACCTGTGCATATATTTGAATAAGTAAATTGTATCAGTCCCAAAGCTAATCACATATGACAAAAAACAAACAAACAAACAAACATAAAAAGGCCCTTAATACTACAGAACCTAAATGCATACTGCGTATGATATCCCACCCCAGTCATTGATCATTTTTCTACTTCTGGTTTTTGACACATTTGGATGTCTTCGGAGGCGCCAGAAAATCCAGAGATTATAAAGAATTTTATAGTAAGCCCTAAATTATTATTATTATTATAGATTTGGCAGGTTTGTCAGTATATTGCGCCAATAGTGAAAAAATAGTTTGGATACATCGAAATCAATTAATATTGTGTTATTCGATTTATACAGATTTCCCCCTGAGCCTTGCAGATATTTAAGTCTAGCCGACTTTGCTGAATGTGTTTGCTAGTTTGTGTTACTTTCCCAATTAGAAATGAGGGTACAACCGAAATACATTAAAATTAATTTATTTAACAAATAGAACTATAATATAAATGATAATAAATTTCAAATATACAGTATATTACATAATACAAACCCCTTCCAAAGGGATTTTTGTAATAACAAAAAAGGGCAAACAGACAGTGCTGTTAAATTGAAATACATGATCTCTTACATGTAAGAGATATACAAGTTCACATATATATCCATGTACCGACAGTGTCATTCTGTGATTCTGTGACCATATATATATATATATATATATATATATATATATATATATATATATATATATATATATATATATATATATATATATATATATATATATATATATATATATATATATATATATAGCGGCGATCAATGCCTATTTAGAGTCTTTCTATCTTTAAACTGAAATAATTTGTTGGATTGTAACTCCCTGTTAAAAAAATATATTAGGATTTCAGTATAGAGATTTGTCGCTCTGACCTCCCTGCGCTAAAAGTGTCGCACGCTGCAACTCGATTAGAACTTGCGGAAAGGCTTGTAGGATCCCACTAAGCAGACACAGCTGACAAGGCGATAATGGTATACATGTTGAAGTGACATGCTATTTCTGAAGATGAATTCCCTAGGAACTCATAAATAGTTACACAAGGTTATGGTTTGGGAAAAATTCGCAAACGTTATTTTGCCAAGAGTCTGTGAACTAAGATCACATGGAGTCTAGGAGAGGTGGTACATGCTGTATCCTACATGTGCTGTGTAAAGTCCCATAGGTGACATAGGGAGAGTTGGTCTCTGGAAAGGATTTGAAGTTCCATACAATGAGGCTGTAGGTACTGCTGTCCCAAGTGGGAAGGAGATCCCAAAAGCTGGGGGTAACATAGGCTTGGCTGCCATTTTCAGTTTCTCTAGTTCTGCCTCTTGCAGCCTCTTGGCCTTTGCTCTCCTGTTCTGGAACCAGATCTTCACCTGAGTCTCAGTAAGGTTGAGGGAACTGGAAAATTCTGCTCTTTCTGCTATAGACAGATATTGCTTCTGTCTGAATTTCCTCTCCAAGGCCAGTAGCTGAGAGGTTGTAAAGGGGGTCCTGGGCTTTCTGTTGGTTTTGTGTTTTCTCAGGGTGCAGGCTGGTGGGCTCATCCTTCCTGAAGAGATAAGGAAAGAAGAACTGGTTAGAGCAATGCTACCATTTCATAACTTCTATTTATTCAGATTACATGCAGAATAAATAATAATAAATAAATAAATAATAATAAAAAATAAATAAATATATATGTGTGTGTGTGTGTGTGTGTAGTAGTGTTATAGTATTTTGAAACCTCAAGATTTTTTTTTATAACCCTTATTTTCAGAAAGTCCAGATTCTATTTTAAAACTGTGATTTCCCCTCTCTCTCTCTCTCTCTCACGCACTCTATCTCTCTCTCCTCCCCTGTTCCCCCAGCACAAATTAATCATATTGTTCATCAGAA